>NC_137098.1:61383172-61620672 GCF_949357685.1 Gobio gobio
CGGGTTTGTGTGTCAACTTCAGAAATATATTTCAGATATTTCAGTATCGATATGTGTCGAAAAATCTATATTTTTGTCAACACTACATTGCACTTAGTTTATAATTTCAGATGGCTTTTTTAAAAGACTACAGTTGAAAAATGTATATATGTATATATTATATATAAAATTCAACCCGATAAAAGTTGCTCATATGAGTGACTGCCTCACACACCACTGCTGAAATACACCCGCATTTAGAGGGTGATATGTGAAGCCATGCTAGTTTTTATCCCAACATGAATATTCTTTCTTTTTCCTGGTTAGAGCACAGGGCTATGTGTTCAGGCAGGACTTTCTGATGGAAGTGAAGCGTGCGCTTCAAGCATCTTCGTCCTCCCAGAATGCTGTGCTGTTACTGGGAGAACTGGGGTCTGGAAAGAGCACGACACTCGCCAAACTGGCACAACTCATTCCTACTTGGATACCTGGGTAGGGACTCTAATTTTAAACATTTTAAAGTATTTTATAAAAATACACTACTTCTCAAAAGTTTAAAGTCTCTTCTGCTCACCAAGGATGCATTTACTTGATAAAAAAAATACAGTAAAAACTGTAATATTGTGAAATATTACTGCAAATTAAAATAAGTTTTCTGCTTGAATATATTTTAAAATGAAATGTATTCCTGTGATGCCAAGCTGAATTTTCAGCATCATAACTCCAGTCTTCAGTGTCACATGATCCTTCCGAAATTTTAATTAATAAACTAATTTTATTAATAATATTAGTAATGCGTATTGCTAAGGGTTATTATATTCATGATATAATTAAAGGACAAAACTGGGTCACACTTTAGTTTAGTTTAGGGTCCAATTCTCACTATTAACTATGACTTTTGCCTTAATAAACTCCTAATTACTGTTTATTAATAGTTAGTAATGTAGTTGTTAAGTTTAGGTATTTTGTAGGATTAGGGATGTAGAATATGGTCATGCAGAATAAGGCATTAATATGTGCTTTATAAGTACTAATAAACAGCCAATATTGTAGGAATATGCATGCTAATACCTAACTAGTTAATAGTGAGAACCGTAAAGTGTTACCCAAAACTGCTTCATCTGGATTAATGTGGTTAATTCTTAGGGATGCCAAAGTGCTGACCTGCTTTGTGGGTCTGACATCTGAGAGCAGAAACGTGCGTCTGCTCCTCCAGACCCTGTGTCTGCAGTTAGCCAACATCTATAGCCTCAAAGCAGAGATATCTGAGGTACAGAAACACTTTAAAGTTAAATCAAATATTCATAAGGACTTTAACACCGTAATGGATACATGATATTATGAGATTGCTTATCTATCTCACAGATAGTGTTGCGCTATGAAATACAGTCTAGGTTTTTTTCCTCACAGTCCCTGTCAGAGGTGTCCAGTGAGATGTGCTCATTGTTGGGCCTGGTGACAGAAGACCGACCCTTGACCCTGGTGCTGGATGGTCTGGATAATCTGAATGAGGAACATGAGGCTGACCTTTCCTGGCTTAGTTATATTCTACTGCCAAACGTCTTCACTGTCCTGTCTGCCGGCACACAGTCTAAATGTGCTCAGATTCTACAGGTGAGCAGATGAGTCATACGCTACCGTTCAAATGTTTGGGGTCGGCTAGATATTTTTATAGTCCCCCTGTGGTGCAAATAAAATTTTTAATGTTGTTTATATGTGTATGTGGTGTTTTTAAAATGCTTTAAAGGTGAACTATGTAAGATTTTTGCAGTAAAATATCCAGAAACCACTAGGCCAGTGTTATATATTTTGTTCAGTTGAGGACTTAGAATATCCCAAATGTTTCCAACTATTTGTAAATCGTGAGAAATTGCTCTTTTAACCAAGGAGCCGGGACGTGTGAGCTATGCGTTTGAGGGAGTCGCCTGTCGATTGCGTCATATCTGCGTTACCCTCGGTTTCCGGTTTTATTCTGCAGAAACGCTTTACTCTCACTGCAGTGTGAACAAGTGTCATAGCAGCCGCTGAGAGAACGTCATAACTTCCCTTTCAACACACTCAGATGTATCTAATACGATAAACAGAGTTGCATTACCTCACACTCATGACTGGAAAAGAGGAAGTGGCGCTGGCGACCGTGTCATAATAAAAGTCCCGCCGGTAACTATGCCATAATAACAGTCCCGCTCTTCAATCGCTCCTGCGGCCTTGCTCAGCTCCACAACACTCGGTCCTGCTCTGCTTCATACTACAGTAATGTTAATAATCGCATCCATCAACATGATTTCTGCCCGAGTCCTAGCCTGACTCTTTTCCACCGGCTGTGAGGTGAAGACCACATGTCCCAAGATGCTTTGCTCAAACGTGGCGTCATCAAACTTCGCCTTTGTTTTGAACAGGCGACCTCTAGTGGACGGAAAAGTTACATAGTGCAGCTTTAAGACAAACCATGAGCAAATTCATCAGTCAACACCATTGCTGAGTATTTTCATTTATGTGCACACAGGCGCACTTCCGGAAAAATACAAAGAAAACCTGTTCCGATTTTTGGCCGGTCAACCGGTGCATCCCTATTGTGTAACATTATCAACACATGATTAGCTGTTTGATAACGTATTCAAGCTGAAGGCTAATCATATCGATTACCGTTATGTGTCCAACCAACGTTATAGGGAGCGATGCATAAAACGCATTACCATTCTGATACGTCGACTTGTAGTCGAGCCTGTATAATTCACTCTTCCTCTTCTTCTGAATCGGTTTCTGGTTCAAACATATACAGTATGGCTGTATTAAACCAGTATTTCCACTTGCCATTATGTACGTTTGCTACAGTAAAGTTGAGCGAGTGGATCAGGTATTCTGAGCTGCTGTGATTGAGTGGAGGCGGGACTAATTTGCATATTCATGGTAGCGCATATATTAAATGACGCTGACGCTTGCTTACAGAGCCACCACAAGCTCTGCTCCTGCATACTTTGACTCGCTTCTACGAGTCTACACCCCCACCAGAAGCCTTCGCTAAGCTAAGGAGCGACGGTTGCTTGTGGTACCATCACAGAGAGGCATGAAATCCCTTTCCAGAACATTTTCATTCACTGTTCCCGGCTGGTGGAAAGATTTTCCCACCGCTATCCGGAAGGCAGAATCACTGACAACATTCAAAAGACAACTAAAAACTCAGCTCTTCCGAGAGCACTTAACCTCATTATTTTTTTTAAATTTCTGTTCCTCTTTCTTCCCCTTTTCCCTCCCTACTCTAGCCTGTGCTACCCTGAGCAATGTACACAGACTTAGTATTTCAGGCACTTTTTGCGCTTATTCGACTCTTCATGACGGATCGCTTGCCCAGTTGAAAGACGTTTTGGATAAAAGCGTCTGCTAAATGCATAAATGTAAATGAAGCAATGGTCAAGGTTGCCAGGTTTTCACAACAAAACCCACCCAATTGCTACTCAAAACTAGCCCAATCACGTTTTGGGGGGGATCCCCAAGTAAAAATCTGGGCAACAGTGTTAAAGTAGCCCAATTCCACGGGAAAACCACGGGCTTGGCAACACTGGCAAGGGTGTAGAGTTACATTCAAGCTATTTTAAGGCATGAAGAAATTGAAGAAAAAAACATTTAAATATGCCATTTTGAGTTTTAATGTATAAAATAATTGACTACAGGGGGACTTGATGTCTTATGCTCTACAAGGCTGCAAATTGTATTTAACTGTAAAAAAAATACAGTTAAAACTATAATATTATGAAATATTATTACAAATTTAAACAACTGTTTTTTATATTAACATATTTTAAAATGTAATTTATTCCTGTGATCAAATCTGAATTTTCAGCATTATTACTCCAGTCTTCAGTGTCACATGATCCTTCAGAAATCATCATAATATTTTGCTTCTTAAAGTGATACCTTTTTTCAGGATTCTTTGATGAATAGAAAGTTCAAAAGGGCAAAAATGTTTGGTAAAATTATAAATGTCTTTACTGTCACTTTTGATAAATTTATTGGGTCCTTGATGAAAAAAAGACCCCCTTTGTCTGGTAATGTAGTTCTGAATGAGGCCTAGTGTGGTGCAGTTAAAAAAAAATATTGTATAATATTATTTTATAATAATATAAAACACAGTACATCAAAGCAATGGGAATTTCTACTCTAGACATTCACTGGTTATTAGTGAATATGATAATCACAGCGATGATTGGTTTTTGATGGTATTCTGTTAGAATTTCTTTTCTGTTTGTCTCTTTCAGTCCCAGGTTAAGGTCACAGTCCTGTCCCTGCCTGCTCTTCCCCGTGAGGAGATCGCATCAGGACTGGCTTCCAGACTAGCTTCAGAATTTCGCCAACTAACCGAAAACCAGTGGAGCCTTTTATTCCAGTCCTGTTTATCCTGTCCATCCCCTCTCTACCTCGATTTAGCCTATGCTGAGACCAGACAATGGAGTTCATTCACACCAAAAGAGAGTCTCAACATCCCTACGGATCCAAATCAAGTTTTCGTGAGCACCCTTGTTAGTTTGGAGCGAGAGCATGGGCCGTGTTTGGTGCGACGTATGGCTTTGCTCGTGTCACTGTCCCGTTCTGGCGTGACCGAGGAGGAACTTTTAGTGCTTTTGGGACGCGATGATACTGTCACACGTGAGATGGCTGCTTTGCATCATCAGACGCTTCCCGTTTCTGAATACTCCCCTGTGCCTTATGCGTTTGTGGCACGACTGCTGCACAGCCTGAAGGATTACGTCAACGAGGTGGAAAGCGACGGGACGTGGGTGCTGCGCTGGACTCATGCGGAGTTTGGCTACGTCGCCTTGCAGCGATACGCACCATCAGAAGACTCAATAAAAGCTGTCCATGCAAACTTTGCAGATTACTTTAATGGAAACGTCCCAAATAGCCAAGTTTTTCAACCGTTAGCTTGGATCAGGATGGAGAAGGGAAGGAGACGCTACGAATTCAATTTGCGTAAACTCCACTGTTTGCCGTATCATTACATCCACTCGGGGCAAATTATTCCCTTACTCACGCAATGTCTGTTTAACTACGAGTTCCTGCTGCATAAACTGTGGGGTCTGTCCGTCTATCATGTCGAGGAGGACCTTAAAGCTGCCGTCATACCGGATAAGTACGACGATATGATCACCGAACAAGTGTGTTTTGCAGGAATAGCTTGATGTTATTGGGATAGAACAGTCAAATGGTGCGTTCTAGTCATGTAGGAAAGGTTGAGCGCACATGAACGCTACCACAAGTTGTAAATACAAGTAAAAGCTCAGGGTTTTCTTTAACCCCTGATCTTTATGAGTTGGGGGCATGTCAGTGAGAAACATGGCGGAATACCATAATTAATTAAGAGAAGGTAAACCGCCATCTTACTCCGACGAAAGTGACTTGCACCTGATGTTGTAAACACAACTTCCCAACTTCCCAGAACGCACCATAAAACCCTGGCATAAAGTGCAACCCACACATAGTATAGTGATGGGGGGTATATATATATTTATACAATTTTTTTTCCCCCTGCCCTCTCTATATTGGATGTTAGTATAATTGTTTTATTTATAAATAAATATACAACAATTATATAAAAAATAAATAATTAAATAAATACCTTTTAAAAATAACTTTTGATATTATGGGGATTAACAAGTATCTAATTGTATATTTTGAAGTTTCAAAAAATGCTAAGACAATGTGTGTGTGTGTGTGTATGTGTGTGTGTGTGTGTGTGTGTGTGTGTGTGTGTGTGTGTGTTACAGAGAGCTTCTGGACGTGAAGGTGTTGGGTCAGGTTTTGTGTCTTTCTCATTCTGTGCTCTTGAATGATCCTTGCCAGCTGGCATCTCAACTCTTGGGCCGTTTGGAGAGGATCATTTCCCAAGATAAACCTGTTACTTCAGGTACACACACACACACAAACATACATTATATACATATATACACTGATCAGGCATAACATAATGACCATAAGCTAGCTACAACGCTAACAGTGAGCGTGTGAGCATCAGAACTGGACCATGGAGCAATGGAAGAACGTGTGCATCACTTACCTGTGGAACACATGGCACCAGGATGCACTATGGGAAGAGGGCAAGCCGGTGGAGGCAGTGATGCTTTGGGCAAAGTTCTGCTGGGAAACCTTGGGTCCTCCATCCATGAGGAAGTTACTTTTACACGTACCACCTACCTAAGCATTGTTGCAGACCATGTGGCTCTTTCAGCAGATAATGTGCCCTGCCACAAAGCAAAAATGGTTCAGGAATTGTTTGAGGAGCACAACGACAAATTTGAGGTGTTGACTCGGCCTCCAAATTCCCCAGATCTCAATCCAATCGAGCATCTGTGGGATGTGCTGAACAAACAAGTCTGATCCATGGAGGCCCCACCTCACAACTTACAGGACTTAAAGGATCTGCTGCTAACATCTTGGTGCCAGATACCACAGCACACCCTCAGGGGTCTAGTGGAGTCCATGCCTCGACAGGTCAGGGCTGTTTTGGCAGCAAAAGGGGGACCAACACAATATTAGGAAAATAATGTTATGCCTGACCTGTGTATACTTTACACGATACCCAAGAGAACCTAAAACTCATATCTCTGTGTATTGTTGTTCCAGGTGACCCGAGACAATACTCTTTTCTGCACGATCTGTTAGCACAATGCAAGAGCTCTTCTCTGCCTGTTCTTGTGCCCTCTTACACCTGCCTGCTCCCTCCAGGTGGACTCGTACACACACTCCTTTCAGGTACCCATATTCAATTTCCTTACAACTTCTGAAGGGCTCAGATTCCTAACATCACCATTCAGGCAGTGATTTTGGCTTAATATGTCCTGGCAAAAACTTGTAGTCGTGGGTTTTCTTGGGAATTTCCTAGGGGGTTTTGGAGTAAATTAAGGTCTGTGGTTAACATAACTTGAAGAGATATAAAATTACACATACTCTGTGAATTTTGAATTTACTGTATGCTTTTAAAATGTTGATAAGTTACCAAATATAGACGACAGTGGTTGTCCAGTGAAATACAGGCCAGTTGACAAGCACATGAACATCCTGGTACTGAACACAAAAAGTGGGCAATAGTTTTGGCATAGAATAAAGTAGCTTAGACTAAAACTATTAAAAATAGTTTTTAGTAACTGAAACAAACCTTAAATGAAGTATCATTATTAGATTAAAAACTTCAAATAATATTAGAATAAATACTATAACAGTATATACATAATGAAATAACACTGCTCTACATATGGTATAACTCTTCAATAACAACTAAAAGATGACTCCAGAGATTCACTTTTTTTTATTATAAGCTAGTGTATTTTTTATTCCTTAATTTACTTCTTGCAATTCTTAAATACATGGATTGCTAATATGGATTTTATTCAAATAGTGCTAACACTACTGCCGCATGCAGAAGAAGGAAGTGAGTTTATGTGGTTTGATAAATGAATGATGTGTCACGAGGAATTAACCAGACAGTTGGTAACCAGACAGTTGGTAACCAGACAGTTGGTAACCAGACAGTTGGTAACCAGACAGTTGGTAACCAGACAGTTGGTAACCAGACAGTTGGTAAGCAGAAAGTTGTTAAGACAGTAGGTAACCAGACATTTGGTAACCAGATAGTTGGTAATCAGACAGTTGGTAACCAGACAGTTGGTAAGACAGTTGGTAACCAGACAGTTGGTAACCAGACATTTGGTAACCAGACAGTTGGTAACCAGACGGTTGGTAAGACAGTTGGTAAGCAGACAGTTGTTAAGACAGTAGGTAACCAGACATTTGGTAACCAGACATTTGGTAACCAGATAGTTGGTAACCAGACAGTTGGTAACCAGACAGTTGGTA
Organism: Gobio gobio; assembly: GCF_949357685.1. Taxonomy (NCBI): domain Eukaryota; kingdom Metazoa; phylum Chordata; class Actinopteri; order Cypriniformes; family Gobionidae; genus Gobio; species Gobio gobio. The sequence continues at coordinate 61,391,000 of NC_137098.1, forward strand.
ACCAGACAGTTGGTAACCAGACAGTTGGTAACCAGACATTTGGTAACCAGACAGTTGGTAACCAGACAGTTGGTAACCAGACAGTTGGTAAGACAGTTGGTAACCAGACAGTTGGTAAGCAGACAGTTGTTAAGACAGTAGGTAACCAGACATTTGGTAACCAGATAGTTGGTAACCAGACAGTTGTTAATACAGTTGGTAACCAGACAGTTAACCAGACAGTTGGTAACCAGACAGTTGCTAAGACAGTTGGTAACCAGACAGTTAACCAGACAGTTGGTAAACTGACAGTTGGTAAGACAGTTGGTAACCAGACAGTTAACCAGACAGTTGGTAAGACAGTTGGTAACCAGATAGTTGGTAACCAGACAGTTGGTAAGACAGTTGGTAACTAGACAGTTAACCAGACAGTTGGTAACCAGACAGTTGGTAACCAGACAGTAACCAGACAGTTGGTAACCAGACAGTTGACAACCAGACAGTTGGTAACCAGACAGTTGGTAAGACAGTTGGTAAGACAGTTGGTAACCAGACAGTTGGTAACAAGGCAGTTGGTAACCAGACAGTTGTTAAGACAGTAGGTAACCAGACAGTTAACCAGACAGTTGGTAACCAGACAGTTGCTAAGACAGTTGGTAACCAGACAGTTAACCAGACAGTTGGTAACCAGACAGTTGGTAAACAGACAGTTGGTAACCAGACAGTTGGTAACCAGACAGTTGGTAAGACAGTTGGTAACCAGATAGTTGGTAACCAGACAGTTGGTAAGACAGTTGGTAACTAGACAGTTAACCAGACAGTTGGTAACCAGACAGTTGGTAACCAGACAGTAACCAGGCAGTTGGTAACCAGACAGTTGACAACCAGACAGTTGGTAACCAGACAGTTGGTAAGACAGTTGGTAAGACAGTTGGTAAGACAGTTGGTAACCAGACAGTTGGTAACAAGGCAGTTGGTAACCAGACAGTTGGTAAGACAGTTGGTAACCAGACAGTTAAACAGACAGTTGGTAACCAGACAGTTGGTAAACAGACAGTTAAACAGACAGTTGGTAACCAGACAGTTGGTAACCAGACAGTTAAACAGACAGTTAGTAACCAGACAGTTAAACAGACAGTTGGTAACCAGACAGTTGGTAAACAGACAGTTAAACAGACAGTTAGTAACCAGACAGTTGGTAACCAGACAGTTGGTAAGACAGTTAGTAACCAGACAGTTAACCAGACAGTTGGTAAACAGACAGTTTTTAACCAGACAGTTGGTAACCAAACAGTTGGTAAACAGACAGTTGGTAAACAGACAGTTGGTAACCAGACAGTTGGTAACCAGACAGTTGGTAACCAGACAGTTGGTAACCAGACATTTGGTAACCAGACAGGTGGTAAGACAGTTGGTAACCAGACAGTTGGTAACCAGACAGTTTTTAACCAGACAGTTGGTAACCAAACAGTTGGTAAACAGACAGTTGGTAAACAGACAGTTGGTAAACAGACAGTTGGTAACCAGACAGTTGGTAACCAGACAGTTGGTAACCAGACAGGTGGTAAGACAGTTGGTAACCAGACAGTTGGTAAGACAGTTGGTAAGACAGTTGGTAAGACAGTTGGTAACCAGACAGTTGGTAACCAGACAGTTGGTAAGACAGTTGGTAAGACAGTTGGTAACCAGATAGTTGGTTAGACAGTTGGTAACCAGACAGTTGATAACCAGACAGTTGGTAAGACAGTTGATAACCAGACAGTTGGTAACCAGACAGTTAACCAGACAGTTGGTAACCAGACAGTTGGTAAACAGACAGTTGGTAACCAGACAGTTGGTAACCAGACAGTTGGTAACCAGACAGTTGGTAAGACAGTTGGTAAGACAGTTGGTAACTAGACAGTTAACCAGACAGTTTTTACAGGCTATGGTTTGAAACTGAACATTTTGAATGCGCTCTTCCCTTAACAACGCTGATACATGGACAACGAAAGCACACAGAAACAACATTTTATTAAAATCGTGTTCTCATTATAATGCTTTGACAGATTGACTCTGCACATCATGCACTTAATTGTATTATTCATGATCCAAGCGTTTACAGACATCACTGCGCGTTTTCGAACTCATAACGAAAAACAACTTTAAATAAACTAGGTCTACTGTTAAAAAATACGAGAACAGTATAGCACTGCTGCATTACTAATATCAATGATTCTGAGAAAGAAATGGCCTATCTGAAAAGAATTTCTGTCTCTAAACCATGTCGAGCTCGAGCATTAATGCATTTGAGCTGAAACTGAAGAGAATGAACAGCCGGTATAACAGCAGCGCTTTGCTAGCTCAACCAAACGCGTTTTATATTAGATTAATCAGATATAGACAACATAAAGGTAATCTTCTGCATCTGCAGAAAAGGACGCGAATGAGCACATGAACTTCACGCGCTAGTCTGAGCGTTCTCGCTAGTTTCTCTGTGGATCAGCTGATACACGGGGAACTAAGCACAGATCATTTACAGCATTTTCCACGGTGTTCTCATTATAATGCTATGTAGGCTATGACAGATTGGCGCTGCACATCTTGCAATAACCATTCAATGATCACAGTGATTCCAGACATCACTGCAGTGCCTCAGTTTCACTTTATTTCGCCGCGGTCTGGAGGCTGTATAACGCTAACCAATCAGACCTCCGCTACCGCGCAAAACGAGGCAATAACCAACAAAAAAGAGACAAATATTTTTTTTGTTCAGGGCGATCGTCGTTCTCATGATCGATGATCGCTGTCACGTTCGAGTACTCGACCACTGTTACCCATCCCTAGTTGGTAAGACAGTTGGTAACCAGACAGTTGGTAAGCAGACAGTTGTTAAGACAGTAGGTAACCAGACAGTTGTTAACCAGACAGTTAACCAGACATTTGGTAAGACAGTTGGTAACCAGACAGTTAACCAGACAGTTGGTAACCAGACAGTTGGTAACCAGACAGTTGGTAAGACAGTTGGTAACCAGACAGTTGGTAAGACAGTTGATAACCAGACAGTTGGTAACCAGACAGTTGGTAAGACAGTTGATAACCAGACAGTTGGTAACCAGACAATTAACCAGACAGTTGGTAACCAGACAGTTGGTAACCAGACAGTTGGTAACCAGACAGTTGGTAACCAGACAGTTGGTAACCAGACAGTTGGTAAGCAGAAGGTAACCAGACAGTTGGTAACCAGACAGTTAAACATACAGTTGGTAACCAGACAGTTAAACAGACAGTTTGTAACCAGACAGTTGGTAAGACAGTTGGTAACCAGACAGTTGGTAACCAGACAGTTGGTAACCTGACAGTTAAACAGACAGTTGGAAAGACAGTTGGTAACCAGACAGTTGGTAAGACAGTTAGTAACCAGACAGTTGGTAAACAGACAGTTTGTAACCAGACAGTTGGTAAGACAGTTGGTAACCAGACAGTTGGTAACCAGACAGTTAAACAGATAGTTGGTAAGACAGTTGGTAACCAGACAGTTGGTAAGACAGTTGGTAACCAGACAGTTAAACAGATAGTTGGTAACCAGACAGTTGGTAAGACAGTTGGTAACCAGACAGTTGGTAACCAGACAGTTAAACAGACATTTGGTAACCAGACAGTTGGTAACCAGACATTTGGTAACCAGACAGTTGGTAACCAGACAGTTGGTAACCAGACAGTTGGTAAGACAGTTGGTAACCAGACAGTTGGTAAGCAGACAGTTTTTAAGACAGTAGGTAACCAGACATTTGGTAACCAGACAGTTGCTAAGACAGTTGGTAACCAGACAGTTAACCAGACAGTTGGTAATCAGACAGTTGCTAAGACAGTTGGTAACCTGACAGTTAACCAGACAGTTGGTAACCAGACAGTTGGTAACCAGACAGTTGGTAACCAGACAGTTGGTAAGACAGTTGGTAACCAGACAGTTGGTAACCAGACAGTTGGTAACCAGACAGTTGGTAACCAGACAGTTGGTAACCAGACAGTTGGTAACCAGACAGTTGGTAACAAGGCAGTTGGTAACCAGACAGTTGGTAAGACAGTTGGTAAGACAGTTGGTAACCAGACAGTTGGTAACCAGACAGTTGGTAACCAGACAGTTGGTAACCAGACAGTTGGTAAACAGACAGTTAAACAGACAGTTGGTAACCAGACAGTTGGTAAACAGACAGTTAAACAGACAGTTGGTAACCAGACAGTTGGTAACCAGACAGTTGGTAAACAGACAGTTTGTAACCAGACAGTTGGTAACCAGACAGTTGGTAACCAGACAGTTGGTAACCAGACAGTTAAACAGACAGTTGGTAACCAGACAGTTGGTAAGACAGTTAGTAACCAGACAGTTGGTAACCAGACAGTTGGTAACCAGACAGTTAACCAGACAGTTGGTAAGCAGACATTTGGTAACCAGACATTTAGTAACCAGACATTTGGTAACCAGACAGTTGGTAAGCAGAAGGTAACCAGACAGTTGGTAAGACAGTTGGTAACCAGACAGTTGGTAAGCAGAAGGTAACCAGACAGTTGGTAACCAGACAGTTAAACAGACAGTTAAACAGACAGTTGGTAACCAGACAGTTAAACAGACAGTTTGTAACCAGACAGTTGGTAAGACAGTTGGTAACCAGACAGTTGGTAACCAGACAGTTGGTAACCTGACAGTTAAACAGACAGTTGGAAAGACAGTTGGTAACCAAACAGTTGGTAAGACAGTTAGTAACCAGACAGTTGGTAAACAGACAGTTTGTAACCAGACAGTTGGTAAGACAGTTGGTAAGACAGTTGGTAACCAGACAGTTGGTAACCAGACAGTTAAACAGATAGTTGGTAAGACAGTTGGTAACCAGACAGTTGGTAAGACAGTTGGTAACCAGACAGTTAAACAGATAGTTGGTAACCAGACAGTTGGTAAGACAGTTGGTAACCAGACAGTTGGTAACCAGACAGTTAAACAGACAGTTGGTAACCAGACAGTTAAACAGACAGTTGGTAACCAGACAGTTGGTAAGACAGCTAGTAACCAGACAGTTGGTAACCAGACAGTTGGTAACCAGACAGTTGGTAACCAGACAGTTAACCAGACAGTTGGTAACCAGACATTTGGTAACCAGACATTTAGTAACCAGACATTTGGTAACCAGACATTTGGTAACCAGACATTTGGTAACCAGACAGTTGGTAACCAGACAGTTGGTAACCAGACAGTTGGTAACCAGACAGTTGGTAAGCGGAAGGTAACCAGACAGTTGGTAACCAGACAGTTAAACAGACAGTTGGTAACCAGACAGTTAAACAGACAGTTTGTAACCAGACAGTTGGTAAGACAGTTGGTAACCAGACAGTTGGTAACCAGACAGTTGGTAACCAGACAGTTGGTAACCAGACAGTTGGTAACCAGACAGTTGGTAACCTGACAGTTAAACAGACAGTTGGTAAGACAGTTGGTAAGACAGTTGGTAACCAGACAGTTGGTAAGACAGTTGGTAACCAGACAGTTAAACAGATAGTTGGTAAGACAGTTGGTAACCAGACAGTTGGTAAGACAGTTGGTAACCAGACAGTTAAACAGATAGTTGGTAACCAGACAGTTGGTAAGACAGTTGGTAACCAGACAGTTGGTAACCAGACAGTTAAACAGACAGTTGGTAACCAGACAGTTGGTAAGACAGTTGGTAACCAGACAGTCAAACAGACAGTTGGTAAGACAGTGGGTAACCAGACAGTTGGTAAGACAGTTAGTAACCAGACAGTTGGTAAACAGACAGTTGGTAACCAGACAGTTGGTAAGACAGTTAGTAACCAGACAGTTAACCAGACAGTTGGTAAACAGACAGTTTTTAACCAGACAGTTGGTAACCAAACAGTTGGTAAACAGACAGTTGGTAAACAGACAATTTGTAACTAGACAGTTGGTAACCAGACATTTGGTAACCATACAGTTGGTAAGACAGTTGGTAACCAGACAGTTGGTAAGACAGTTGGTAACCAGACAGTTGGTAAGACAGTTGGTAAGACAGTTGGTAACCAGATAGTTGGTTAGACAGTTGGTAACCAGACAGTTGGTAACCAGACAATTAACCAGACAGTAGGTAACCAGACAGTTAACCAGACAGTTAACCAGACAGTTAACCAGACAGTAGGTAACCGAACAGTTGATAACCAGACAGTTAACCAGACAGTTGGTAACCAGACAGTTAACCAGACAGTTGGTAACCGAACAGTTGATAACCAGACAGTTGGTAAGACAGTTGATAACCAAACAGTTGGTAAACAGACAGTTGGTAAACAGACAATTTGTAACCAGACAGTTGGTAACCAGACAGTTGGTAAGACAGTTGGTAACCAGACAGTTGGTAAGACAGTTGGTAACCAGATAGTTGGTAACCAGACAGTTGGTAACCAGACAGTTGGTAACCAGACAATTAACCAGACAGTTAACCAGACAGTAGGTAACCGAACAGTTGATAACCAGACAGTAGGTAACCAGACAGTTGGTAACCAGACAGTAGGTAACCAGACAATTAACCAGACAGTTGGTAACCAGACAGTTGGTAAGACAGTTGGTAACCAGACAATTAACCAGACAGTTGGTAACCAGACAGTTGGTACCAAGCACAGTTAACCAGACAGTAGGTAACCAGACAATTAACCAGACAGTTAACCAGACAGTAGGTAACCAGACAGTTAACCAGACAGTAGGTAACCAGACAGTTAACCAGACAGTAGGTAACCGAACAGTTGATAACCAGACAGTTAACCAGACAGTTGGTAACCAGACAGTTAACCAGACAGTTGGTAAACGAACAGTTGATAACCAGACAGTTGGTAAGACAGTTGATAACCAGACAGTTGGTAACCAGACAGTTAACCAGACAGTAGGTAACCAGACAGTAGGTAACCAGACAGTAGGTAACCAGACAGTTGGTAACCAGACAGTAGGTAACCAGACAATTAACCAGACAGTTGGTAACCAGACAGTTGGTAAGACAGTTGGTAACCAGACAATTAACCAGACAATTAACCAGACAGTTGGTAACCAGACAGTTGGTACCAAGCACAGTTAACCAGACAGTAGGTAACCAGACAATTAACCAGACAGTTAACCAGACAGTAGGTAACCAGACAGTTAACCAGACAGTAGGTAACCGAACAGTTGATAACCAGACAGTTAACCAGACAGTTGGTAACCAGACAGTTAACCAGACAGTTGGTAAATGAACAGTTGATAACCAGACAGTTGGTAAGACAGTTGATAACCAGACAGTTGGTAACCAGACAGTTAACCAGACAGTAGGTAACCAGACAGTTGGTAACTGTACAGTTGATAACCAGACAGTAGGTAACCAGACAGTTGGTAACCAGACAGTTGGTAAGACAGTTGGTAACCAGACAGTTAACCAGACAGTAGGTAACCAGACAATTAACCAGACAGTTAACCAGACAGTAGGTAACCAGACAATTAACCAGACAGTAGGTAACCGAACAGTTAACCAGACAGTTGGTAACCAGACAGTTGACGGCACCCATTGACTTCCATAATATTTTTGTTTCCTACTATGGAAGTCAATGGCTGCTGTCAACTGATTACCAACATTCTTTAAAATATTTTTTTTGTGTTCAACAGAAGAAACTCATAAAGGTTTAGAATAACTTGAGGGCAAGTAAATTATTAAATGTTTATATATATGAACTATACTTTCAAGCACACAGTTGTTATAATTCTTGTGTAGCAAGTTTTTCGCAAGTTAAAAATGAATGCTAGAGGTTTGACTGTGTGGAATTTACTGAATGTTGTAGAATGTAGGCACTCCTTGGTAGATCTTATGTAAACAGTTGCTTTGCACACCAACTCGGCTTTAGATCTCTGATAATAAAGTCTATCTTCTGGCATCAAAAAAGACTTTTCACAGAGGAAGCAGAAGCCATGACAACAAGAAGTCTGTTGAAGTCATTTTAACCACAGATGTTATTTTACTAAAAAAATCAAAAGCTCTCTCTAAAAACCCATAGGAAACTCCAGAGAGGGACTCAACCCATGGTGCATTAGTCTTCCTACTGGTTTGGCCGACAAATTTAGTGAACGGCTCTATAACCTGCAGTGGTTTATGACCAAGACATGTAACTCTAAAATAAGATTATTTATCACTGAATGAACTGTCCTTAATACTCTGACCCATATTTAACTAGGTCATATGAGTGTTGTGACAGCCCTGGCTCATGGTTGGCATCACATCATTTCCTGCTCATCTGATGGAGTGCTGAATCTGTGGCGTCTGGATGAGCAAACGAGGCCCGTTAGGTCCTTACCCAGGGCTCATGGATCTGGAGTAGACTGGGCTGCCGACTCGCTCACCCTCTGTCTAGACGACAGTGTGCTTGTGCTACAGATGGGGCACTGCCTGCAGGTGAGAGAGGTGGATTCTGGGAAGGTGCTGTACACGGAGAAGTCGTCTTTGGATGTTCCTGTGGTCACATCTGCCTGTGATGGGCGGTTGCTGGTGGTTTTTTATGATGGAAGTCACATGGTTAAGGTGAGACCTCGGACAGACAGCTCTATATATATATATATATATATATATATATATAAATAGAGGTGTGGTGTTATATGTTTACATATAACATATAGTGGCCAGAAATTCATTGTAAAAAAAAATTACAGTGACAATTTTCCAGACATTACAGAATGGTATATTTTTGTCTGTATATTTCCCAACATATAGCTGTATATTTAATTAGGAGATATAATGTTAATATCCCAATATTCTTAAACTACCAATATCGCCTAGTCTTTCTTTAAATCTCCCTTTTGCTCACTCTCTCTCCTCCCCCATCATAAGTGGACACACCCCTACTGCTGATTGGCTCACTCCCTCTCCCCCATTACGAGTGGACACACCCCTTACTGCTCATTGGCTAACTCTCTCTCCCCCATTACGAGTGGACACACCCCTTACTGCTCATTGGCTAACTCTCTCTCGTCCCCCATTAAGGCTGAAATGATTACGACAACGTCGACAATAAAAAATTGTCGTTTGAGTAGTCGTTTGATCTCACGTGACCTAATGTAAGGGCCTGCAATATCGCGATTTGACCACTACGCCGCTGTAGCGCTAGAGTGTAATGCAGGCATGCAGCTCTTACAAATGCTTTTGCGGTAGAAGAAAACAGCACGAATGATGGAGTGCAAACTAATCCCAACCTGAGACATGCAAGGCCAAACTTTTCACGGGAGCACAACGTGCATGTTGGAGCACTTAAAGAGGAAACAACTAGCGGTAAATCTCTTTATTAGAGAATGCAATACTACTAATAATTGTAATAATATTAACAATAATAATATAATTACAGTAATGTGATGCTTTATTTTGCATAGAATAAAGTTTTGTCGAGCTTGGAGTCAGGAGTGTTTTTACTATTGTAATACTATTAAGTTAGGTATTATAATCTCATCACTTGCCTGTATTTTCAAAAGCCGTAATCATCAAAATAAAATAAAAAAGGCTTGAAATATTTCACTTTACGTCTAAAACCTTGAACGTTTTGAAATAAATTACGTAAAAATCGAACTTTTCCATGCTATTCTAATTTTTTGAGATGCACCTGTAATGTGGTGTTGACTTGTTTTTACAGTATCAGTCGAGTCACCTTTATAGCGTTTTATACAATACCAGTTGTTTCATAGCAACTTGAAAGGAATAAACAGGAAAATCGATATCAATCGTGCAAACAGATTTTGATTCAGCTGTAAAGCAGCTGTAAAAAGACAACAGTGTCATTTTTCAGCCGAAGTCAGTTCAACGTTGATTCAGTTCAGTTCAATAACAGTGTCATTATGTTGCAAAAATGTCAATTTTGAAACGGTTGAATCAGCTATAAAACCTACAGCCAGGTAACAATTTAACAATCATATAATGAAAGCTAATGAGCAGTTATCGGTTCGGATCTAACTTCCTGTTCTCTCTCTAGGTGTTTGATCTTGTGGCGTCCTGTTCGCTGCTGTGTTGTGTGAACCTCGCCCTCGAGTTCGAGCCCATCCACAAAGACCGGTCCATCTTAGTCTCTCGTCACTCTGTCAAAGACTCCGTTCTCTTCGCCTACAGGTTATTAGTACATCAACACATGCACATTAAGATTAATTAATCATCACACCACATATCCAATTTCCAGCCATGTGTGAAAACAATGCCGCTGTTCCTGGACTGATTTATATTGTCTGATCACACAATGTATTATTTAAGAGTCAGCTCCAGTGTATGTTTGTGCTACTGGTTACCTTTCTCGTCAATGGTTTCATGTAACTCTGTAGCTATAACAAAAATGCTGTTCATCTTTCTCGCATTTCATTACACGTTTAAGAAGCATGGATTATCCGGGATGATTGAAGGGAGTAATGAACCTTTGCTTTTAATGTTATTAAGCTGGAAGCAATGCTGTTGAACATGCACACAACTGCATTGACTAGTAATATGAAACAGACTGAGTTGTCAGGGCTATGGACACACGCGACATTCATACGAGGAACAGAAGGTCAGAATATGAATATCCCAATGTCTTATCTTCCACTCTCCCCAGTGAATTTTCCTCTCTACTGTCTGTGTCAAAAAGTGGCTACAAAAGCTCCCCAAATGTCAGTATCTATAGAGGGGTCATGTCATGAGGAATTAAATACTTTTGTGATAAAAGAGTTCATTGTACTGTGAAAAAATACCGCCAGAACCCCAAACTTCCTCCCGAGTTCAAAACTGCCTATTATTGAAACTAAGCTGCAAAATGGCTTTTTCATACTTCAGCAGCTTTCTGACCGCAGAAAGATGAATACACTTAAACACTGCCCACATTCACACGTCAATGACTCCGGTTGTGCATTCTATTCATTTGTGTATGCTATTTAAATAAAAAAGTCCTATATATTGTAAATAAATATGCTCCGTGAGAGAGCCCGGGGCTTGTGGCCAATGGCGTTTTAACCTCTGCTTAAGGATATAAGCGGGAATACCCCGCGAGTCGTCCCAGTGCAGCGCATGGGAGCGTTTTACTCTATCACTGTGTTCTAAGCAACGGGGGTGTCCCGGTGCTCGAGATTCACCGGGTAGGACAGGTGCAGCTAAAAAGGTTCCATTGTCATATGAGGTCCGGTTGTGGAGTTATGGACGACTCTGCGATCTCATGTCGCATAATCTTATTAACTGCTTGTCTCCTGAAATGCCATTTTCTTTAGCAGGCTATTCATGGCAAATCAACTTCCCTGGTTAAGGTTAGGGTGTCGTTGTAGCATAGCATTGTGTAGGAATGAGGAAATCAGCAGTGTGATTGACATGACCAATTAAATATTTAGAATCTGCTGTGGGGCGAAGTTTGCGCGGAATTGGATTGGAGGGGGGGGTAGGTGTTATTATGTTATTATGGTCTTTTTATGGTTTAATACAGTCAAAAAATGACATACAGCACATTTAAACACACAAATGTAACATATAACAAATAATAATACATCTAAAATGTCAAAATCTACTCCTCTTTAATGTAAAAAATGTGCATTCTTTTAATTCATACCTTGACTTGTCGGTCTCCAGCTTTCACATGCGCTTGAATGCAAGTCAATGGAACGAAAAGTCCCACCCCTTTAAGAGGGCGTGGCTGAAGTTTATTTTTAACTGTCCCTGATCGTTTCAATCTGATTTTAACCGTTTCTGTGGCACATTTCAGAGCAGATGCTATATGTGAACGTGCTATAATGTAATGCCGGTTTTGATTAAGAAGCTGTTATTAAATGATGGGACAGTTTAAATCTCAACCACAAACATTATAAATGTCTGTACTGTCACTTTTGAACAATTTAATGAATCCTTGCTGAATGTTGTCACATTTAATTTCTTTAAATATATATATATATTTAGAAAGAGTTGAGTTTTAACACACACACACACACATATATATATATGGACATTACAGGAAATTGTTGTTATGCAGTGCTGTATGATGTGTAAAGAGCAAATAAACCTACAGTAATGAAGTGAAAGCAAGAGAGCCAGGTTGGCTTGTTTCAATGTTGTGAAGTGCTGTGGCAACTGAAGCGTTGCTGGACTGCTAATAGACCCGCCACACTGAGTCTCACTTTCATGCTATTTCTTGTTCCTTTCCTGCTTCAATCCTCATTTGTAGGGATGGAGGAGAGGCGGCAATATTCAATGCTAAAGGTGGAGTTGTCTCCTCCACATTGAAAACTCAGCACCCTGCAGCATCTATACAAGCTGTGGAGATCAGCTCTCAGTATTTACTGCTCTTTTGCAGGTAACGTTAAAGGAATAATTCACCCAAACGTGAAAATTACCATTCTTTAATATCCATTATATCCGTCTCTTTGGGTTTTTGCAGATACCCCTATAAAAGACAGAGTGAAATCATTCATATTGAACTCTTCAGCACAACGTCCTTCCAGTTCCAGCGCTCTATCTTGGGCTGCAGTCAGGACTACATTTCCCAGGTCACCATTGCAGGGGGCGGGTCCCACATTGTGGCCTTTTGTCCTGTCCTTCACAGCGCCACCACAGAGATTATTATCTGGAACCTCGAGACTGAAGACCATAAACACATTGCACGGTTTCCTGGCCTGGTGGCTTATGGTTAGTCAATAAACCTGTTGTGTGTTATTGCCAACATTATGACTCTTTTGTCAAAACAAACACACATGGTTTGAGTTCAGTGCCATTTCTGTAATGCAAAAAATACATGATTTAAATACTAAACTATATGTATTTTTGGTGATAATTAAATAATACATTAAAATATTTTTAAATCAGAATGAGACAAAAATAATTACAATAAAATAATTTTTATTTCACTTGCATGCAAAAATTGTTACTAAATTATCCTAATATAGGCATAATTTTATGAATGCAAAATATATTTTCTTGCTTTTTGTCTTTGGTTTTTGTGGTGAAATGCAGTAGTGGCCAGAAGCGATGTCTGGCCTAGGAAAATCTTGACTTTTTATTCAAATATTATTCAAAATGTGTTTTTTAATTTTGTAGGCACATTGCATAATTGAGCTTGGAGTCAATTATTTTATTTATGATTACGCAATGAAACATGCCAAATTGTACAGACATCATTTTTGGCCCGGCTGTCATGCAAAGATATTATGAACCCATGCAAAAACAATAAAGAACCAGCGAAATATTAACAACTGATTATGTTGTATTCAATGTATGCTTTTTCCTGTGAGCGTTTTTTTGTCAGCAGTAGTGTTTGTTGTCTACCTGTAGCTGAAGATTGCTTTTTTGCCAAATAATTTGGTCAGATACATACACCTTTACCAAGTTTAGTGTTTTGTTCTTCCCTCATATTCCAATATTTAACAAATATCCTCATATTTTGAAGGTTTAATCGAACATGCAGGGTCATTAACTTAGCATCAACTTTAAACTCTAAAGCATTAACTTTAACTTTCAGTCAGTATAGTAATACAGTATATTTCATAAATATATTTACTCTAATAGCTCATAACACATGCACTTAAAGGGTCAGTTAACCTAAAACTGAAAATTAGCCCATGATTTACTCACCCTCAAGTCATCCTAGGTGTATATGACATTCTTCTTTCAGTTATATTAAAAAATGCTGGCTAATCCAAGCTGTATAAAGTGTCATGTTCCCCTTTTCTTTTTTATCTACTTATTTTTAATTATTATGATTATTATTTTTTATTTCTCTGCCTTCCTTTGCTTATTTGCACTTAGCACTTTATTGTGAAGCACTTTGGTGTGGCTCAGCCATCTGTAAATGTGCTATAGAAATAAAATTTGACTTGACTTGACTTGACTTGATAAAGAGTAAATCATGGGGTAATTTTCATTTTTGGGTGAACTATCCCTTTAAGGCAAATCATACCTAATATTATGCTTTACAAGCTCTTATACTGCTTTGAGACACGTGGCACAGGAACAGTTTTAGTCATGTTTATTGTTTGTGTTGTTGTTTTTCATCCAGCTGTAAGCACTGTGACATTTATTTGTCCGTATCGGTCTCTTTTTCTTCACCATGTTGTAGGTGTGTGTTCTGATCTGCGGTACTGTGTGGGGTTTTGTGCCGGGGAGCTGTTCTTACGCATGTGGAACCTGGGATCCAGGATAAATGACCAAACGCTCACATACAACGTGCACAAAGCTCACAGTGACGGCACAGCTGAGATTGTAACCATGCAGAGATATCCTAGGTACAAAGTCCACTGAACAGCTCGCAGTTCAAAGCTATAAAACGACAATGAGCCAACAGGAGACAATAATCTACTCACAGTGTACTTACCTAAAGTACTGGGTAATATAAGGTTACTGCATGGGTTAAGGGTTCAGGGTTAGTACCTAGATATTACCCAGTTATTGTAATTACTATATAAGTAAATATGGGGAACAGGACTGTAGAATAAAGTGCTATATATACACATGAATCTTAAATTGCGTACTTTTATACCCAAATGCCATGACTCTAATAAAATAAGGCTGTTCTTATATGTTATTTTGGTGTAAAGTTTTCAAATGTCCCTCTGAATCAGGTATGTGGTATGTCGAAGCACCCGGCCCGGCACTGTGAGAATATGGAATGTGGCGCGGACTCGATTGAAGGGTCGTCCTGTGCACGTGGAGCACGGTCTGTTCTCAAGTTCAGACATCGCTCTGGTGCGAGACCTGAGACTCTATATACTGTCTGACCGCGGTACCACCAACTTCACTGATGCACCTACATCTGTCTACCAGGTACATCTGTGCCCCACACAGGCTGAATATATCACACAGGACCTGGAGTTATGCTGGTCTGAAAGCCCTGTCCTGATCAGTTCAGACTGATCATCTGTCATGCTCACACTGGAGTCAAGTCCATCTTCAGCAATAGCTATGTTTCCGTACACCTATTTTTAAGTGCATTTTGGGATATGGCAATAAAAAACGCCGGATGGAAATGCCAAGATGTGGATCAATTCTAAAAATGCACTTGAAAAATGTGTGCGCTCAATTGTGGTTGCGAAATTTTTGATCTGATAAAACGACAATGCGCGACGGAAACGCGTTTACCGAATCAATCGCTTGATGCACAACAAAAAATCTCACGTGACTGTCTCAACTGTGGATGTGATTTGGATAACTGGACTAATCAGTGGACGAATCAAATCGCAGCATCTAAAATGTTTGTTTGACCATTCTGAAATGTCAAAGTCTGTCATCATTATTTGGTTTAATTCCCTCCCAGAAGCGTCTCACATGATTGGTCACAAACACCAGCATCCGATCGCAAGATAACATGATGGCGTTTATTGCGTTTCGTCTGCAAAGTCATTTACGATGGAGGAAAAAGAGCCACAGTTCCTTCTCTGATTGCAGCAACTTCCATTTTATTATAGATATTTTGCGCCAGTTTTCTCAGGAAGTGACGATTTTGTTCTCTTGAACACATGGGATGGAAACGCTGCTTTATTCACAAATGTTTATTCGATATTCCAATTTTGCGCATAAGTTAAATTTGCAACTTTGCTTTAAAGGGATAGTTCAGTTGATGGGCCCATTGACTTCCATAGTATTTTTTTCCTACTGTCTGGTTACCGACCAGACATTCATCAAAATATCTTCTGTGTTCAACAGAAGAAAAAAACTCATACATGTTTGGAACAAAATGAGTATGTGATAGAATTTTCATTTTTGGGTGAACTATCCCTTTAAGTCAAAGACTGTGTTGTGGTGTGGTTTAGTTTTAGTCATTTTAGCATTGCAGCTTAGACATAAATATTGCCTTATCAACTAACTGAAATACTTTCAGCTTTATTTCAATTAACAAATACTATTTTGAACAATTTTTGTTTACCAATACGGTCACACTTTAGATTAGGGTCCAATTCTCACTACTAACTACAGTACGACTTTTGCCTCAATAAACTCCCAATTACTGTTTATTAATAGTTAGTAAGTCAGTTGTTAAGTTTGGGTATTGGGTAGGATTAGGCATGTAGAAAATGGTCATGCAGAATACGGGTGTTTTTTGAACATGACATGACGTCTTTTTTTAAGCTACCAGTGTCTGTTTTACATTATAATCCTATGGAGTAAACCGTGTTTCCAAAAAATTCATGAGCGTTTTTTTAAAAGCCAATGCCGACGTCTTTTTCTGCAGCCAAAAGTTCAACTTTTCTGATAAAAACGCCCTACGTCAAGCGCCTTTTTGACAGCTGACCAATGACAAGCGAGTAGCGAGACCTGACTCGTTTCCATAGCAAGAAAAATGGAGAATGTGCCGGTAGATCGACTAATTGTGCTAGTATCGGAGCACAAAGAGATATATGATAGTAGCGAAATGATATACAACCCCAAATCAGAAAAAGTTGGGACAGTATGGAAAACGCAATTAAAAAAAAAAGAAGTGATTTCTAAATTTACTTTGACTTGTATTTCATTGCAGACAATATGAACACAAAATATTTCATGTTTTGTCTGGTCAACTTCATGTCATTTGTAAATATGCATCCTTTCCTGTCATTCAGACCTGCAACACATTTCAAAAAAAGTTGGGACAGGAGCACTTTAGGGCTAGTAATGAGGTAAAATGGTTAAATAATGATGTGATTTGAAACAGGTGATGTCAACAGGTGATTGTAATTATGATTTGGTACAAAAGCAGCATCCAAGAAAGGTCTAATCCTTTAGGAGAAAAGATGGGCCGAGGATCGCCAGTTTGCCAACAAATACGTGAGAAAATTATTGAAATGTTTAAAAACAATGTTCCTCAAAGAAAGATAGGAAGAGATTTGGATATTTCACATTCAACAGTGCATAACATAATTAAAAGATTCAAGGAATCTGGAGGAATTTCAGTGCGTAAAGGACAAGGGCTCAAGCCTAAGCTGAACAACCGTGATCTCCGATCCCTCAGGCGGCACTGCATCAAGAATCGTCATTCATCTATAAGCGATATCACCACATGGGCTCAGGACTACTTTGGCAAACCTTTGTCAAGTACCACAATACGTAGTTACATCCACAAATGCCAGTTAAAACTGTACTGTGCCAAAAGGAAGCCCTATGTTAACAGTGTCCAGAAGCGCCGTCGACTTCTCTGGGCTCGGAGGCATCTGGGATGGACCATCACACAGTGGAAACGTGTACTGTGGTCAGATGAATCAGTATTTCAGGTATTTTTTGGGAGGAATGGACGCCGTGTGCTCCGGACCAAAGAAGAAAAGGATCATCCAGACTGTTACCAGCAACAAGTCCAAAAGCCAGGGTCTGTCATGGTATGGGGTTGTGTCAGTGCCCTTGGCAAAGGTAACTTGCACTTCTGTGAAGGCACCATTAATGCTGAAAAGTACATAGAGATTTTGGAGCATAATATGCTGCCTTCAAGAAGACATCTTTTCCAGGGACGTCCATGCATATTTCAACAAGACAATGCAAAACCACATTCTGCACACATTACAAAGCGTACGGGTACTTGACTGGCCTGCCTGCAGTCCCGACCTGTCTCCAATAGAGAATGTGTGTCGCATTTTGAAGCGCAAAATGCGACAACAAAGACCCCGTACTGTTGCCCACCTTAAGACTTGTTTGCAGGAAGAATGGGACAAAATTACACCTGAAACACTTCATCACTTGGTGTCTTCAGTCCCTAAACGTCTTTTAAGTGTTGTGAAAAGGAATGGCAACATTACAAAGTGGTAAATGCTTTACTGTCCCAACTTTTTTTGAAATGTGTTGCAGGTCTGAATGACAGGAAAGGATGCATATTTACAAATGACATGAAGTTGACCAGACAAAACATGAAATATTTTGTGTTCATATTGTCTGCAATGAAATACAGGTCAAAGTAAATTTAGAAATCACTTCTTTTTTTTTTTTTTTTTGCGTTTTCCATACTGTCCCAACTTTTTCTGATTTGGGGTTGTATAATAATAATAATATCATAATAATGAGCCCGGAGCTCCTGGACTAAATTATTGTAAGCACCATTCTGTTTTCTTCCCTGTATAATATTGTGCACCCACAAATGTCGTTGTGAACCGACCTTCTCCTCCCCGTTAACTTCAAAAGCCAACGCAAGAGCCAACTTTCTCGACATTTTGTATCTCTGCACCACACAGCACTCATTGCAGCTGTTGTTATAGCAACAAAAGACGCCCCCTCGGCTGCTATTGGAACCAAACGCTGCCAGCTTCTTCTCTTTTTTTTTTACTAAAAGAGCGTTCTTGTCAAAAAAGACATCAAGTGTGAACACAGCCTAAATCATTAACAAGCTTTATAAGTACTAATAAACAGCCAATATCCTTGGAATATGCATGCTAATACCTAACTAGTTAATAGTGAGAACGGGACCCTAAACTAAAGTGTTACCACAAATACTAACACTGGAGGTAGATTTAAGTTGTGATCAATCTTATGTTAAAGTAAAAAAGTATTCATTTATTTCAGAATTCTCCAAATGAATACTTTACTAGTACAATTACTCAACTCTTACTGACCATTTCCTATTGCACTTTTCCTGTATATGTTGCAGACATTGCTGGTGTATGACCTTCTTAAAAAGAGCTACATTAAGAAACAGACTGGACTGTTCATCGTGCCCTGTCCTCGGCAAGACTATCGGCTCTTGGAGGGTGAAATTCTGTTGGGCCTTTCAGAAACACGGTTAAAACACCAACAATTTGTCACTTCCTCATTCAGCAGAAACAGAAAATCACAGTATTGCTTAGTCTAGCTTGAGTAATAATCATGAGGTGGCATGAATATTGTACGCAGGGATCATCTGATATTGTGGGATCTGGACTCTGGCTACATTAAAGGACGTATCAAGACGTCCTACAAAGAAACCCTGCTCCTCAGCATGGGCAGAGATTCACCGATTATGTCCTCAAAAGAGAAGACCGGTATTAAAACCAGCGCATTTATACATCTCAGTCCCACATAGATTTTCGTGACATATTCAACACAAAGAACCAATCATTACATTTTGAACTTGTTGCACAGGTCTAGTGATGCCATGGGACAGGCGCACCGAAACCCAGACGGCAAAAAGGAGGCGACGGGAGCGTGAGGTGAAAAGAGAAAAAGATGAACAGCAGCGCCTTGAAAGAGAGAAGTTCAACTCTATAGACCAGTATCTTCTCAGTGGAGATGAGCGGGTAGAGACACAACAAAGCCACCAATACTGTCAATTGACCAATACACTAAACTAAACTTGTCTGTCTGTCTGTCTGTCTATCTATCTGTCTGTCTGCTTGTCCATCCGTCCGTCAATCTCTGTCCATCAATCTATCTATCCGTCTTTCCATCTCTGTCCATCAATCTATCTATCCATCCATCCCTGTCCATCCGTCTATCTATCGTTCTGTCCGTCCATTCGCCGTCCATTCGCCCATCTATCGTTCTTCCCGTCTGTCTATCTATAGTTCTGTCCATCCGTCTGTCTATCTACCGTACTGTACGTCCATTCTTCCATCTATTTTTCTGTCCATCCATCCATTTATCCATCTGTCCGTCCATCTCTGTTCATCAATCTATCAATCTATCTATCCGTCTTTCCATCTCTGTCCATCCATCTATCTATCCATCCATCCCTGTCCATCCGTCTATCTATCATTCTGTCCGTCCATTCGGCCATCTATCATTCTTCCCGTCTGTCTATCTATCGTTCTGTCCGTCCATTCGGCCATCTATCATTCTTCCCGTCTGTCTATCTATCGTTCTGTCCATCCGTCTGTCTATCTACCGTTCTGTACGTCCATTCTTCCATCTATTTTTCTGTCCATCTATCGTTCTGTCCATCCATCCATTTATCCATCTGTCCGTCCATCTCTGTTCATCAATCTATCTATCTATCTATCCGTCTTTCCATCTCTGTCCATCCATCTATCTATCCATCCATCCCTGTCCATCCGTCTATCTATCGTTCTGTCCGTCCATTCGGCCATATATCATTCTTCCCGTCTGTCTATCTATCGCTCTGTCCATCCATCTGTCTATCTACCGTTCTGTATGTCCATTCTTCCATCTATTTTTCTGTCCATCCGTCTATTTATCCATCTCTGTTCATCCATCCATCCATCCATCCATCCATCCATCCATCCGTCTATCTATCGTTCTGTCCGTCCATTCGCCCATCTATCGTTCTTCCCGTCTGTCTATCTATCGTTCTGTCCATCCGTCTGTCTATCTATCTATCGCTCTGTCCATTCATCTGTCTATCTATCGTTCTGTCCGTCTATTCGCCCATCTATCGTTCTTCCCGTCTGTCTATCTATCGTTCTGTCCGTCCATTCGCCCATCTATCGTTCTTCCCGTCTATCTATCTATCGTTCTGTCCATCCGTCTGTCTATCTATCGCTCTGTCCATCCATCTGTCTATCTACCGTTCTGTACGTTCATTCTTCCATCTATTGTTCTGTCCATCTATCGTTCTGTCCATCCGTCTATTTATCCATCTGTCCGTCCGTCTCTGTTCATCAATCTATCTATCTATCCGTCTTTCCATCTCTGTCCATCCATCTATCCATCCATCCCTGTCCATCCGTCTATCTATCGTTCTGTCCGTCCATTCGCCCATCTATCGTTCTGCCCGTCTGTCTATCTATCGTTCTGTCCATCCGTTCGTCCATCTATCGTCCTGTCCGCCCGTCTAACTATTGTTCTGTACGTCCATTCATCCATCTATCGTTCTGTCCATCCATCTGTCTATCTACCGTTCTGTACGTCCATTCTTCCATCTATCGTTCTGTCTGTCAGTCCAACTATCGTTCTGTCCATCTGTCTATTTATCTATCGTTCAGTCTGTCTGTTCTTCTAACTATCATTCATTCCATCCATCCATCCATCTATTTATCTATTGTTCTGTCTCGGTTCATCTAACTATCATTCATTCCATCCATCTATTTATCTATCGTTCTGTCCGTCCATCCATTGTTCTGTCTATCTGTCATTCTGTCTTCCGTCCATCCATCTATCGTTCTGTCCGTCCGTCTATTTATCTATCATTCTATCTATCGTTCTGTCCATCCATCTATCTATCTTTGTCCGTCTGTCCATCCATCTATCGTTCTGTCCATCCGTCTATTTATCTATCATTCTATCTATCGTTCTGTCCATCCGTCCATCTATTGTTCTGTCTATCGATCTTTCTGTCCATCCATCTATCTATCATTCTGTCCTCCGTCCATCCATCTATCGTTCTGTCCGTCTATCTATTGTTCTTTTCATCCATATATCATTCTGTCCATCCGTCCATCTATCGTTCTGTCCATCCATTTAATAATATAGAATAATGTACATTAATAAACATTCAAATAAATGTGAATGTAGCCAAGTTAATCAAAAGGAAAATTTTCATCAGCAGTCCCTTTTGTCTAATGGTATTAGGCAGAAAATGAAAAAGAGAAAGAGAGAAAAAAAGTGTACAATACAGAAAAGAGCCTATACAGCTCAATTAAATACAAATATGTAGCACGTAATGCACTATGATAATGAAAATGTATTAATATAGCTGTTAATATAGCAAAATCAGTGTCGACTTTGTTTATTGATTTTCCCTCTTTGAATCTCTCTTCTTCTCTCACTTTACTCTGTGTATCTCTTCAGGTGGTCATATGCTCATATTTTGCCCATCATCTCAACGTCTTCAGTGTGGTTTCTGAGGAGCATTTGCACACCCTTGAGGACCGTTGGTCCCTTTTGAGCCTCCGCACTGCTGCAATCACTCACGCAGGAGGGTACCTGGTGGTCTCCAACTACAGTGAAGCCCAGCATGCTCCATACCTCACCCTCTGGGACACACAACAGGGCAGGGTATGCTAATCTGTTTAATAATATGTCTTACTTTTATTTGTTCAATTGTGTTTTCTTTATTGAAAAGAAAGTGGGCATGTTGCCAACTCCAGGTCCAACAGTAAAATGTATTCATTTAATGAGTTCTCTATATATCCTGTAAGCTGAATATTACTTTTATATGAAAAGGTGCGGAAGAGATTGAAAAATGAACCTGGAATTTGTTGCATTGCTATAAGCGACGATGCCTGCAGAGTGGTTTTCGGCATTTCAGGATTCAACAGGTATGTGGCACCCCAGTCGCAATATTCAGAACCTGGTAATCTGTATCATAGCTTTTTTAATATACACTACCAGTCAAAAGTTTGGATTTTTTTTATGTTTTTGAAAGTTTCTTATGCTCACTTTAGTTTAGTGTACATAACGTATTTCAGTTTTTATATACACCGATCAGGTATAACATTATGAATATTGTGTTGGTCCCCCTTTTGCTGCCAAACCAGCCCTGACCCGTCAAGGCATGGACTCCACTAGACCCCTGAAAGTGTGCTGTGGTATCTGGCACCAAGATGTTAGCAGCAGATCCTTTAATCCTGTAAGTTATAAGGTGGGGCCTCCTTGAATTGGACTTGTTGGTTCAGCACATCCCACAGATGCTCGATTGGATTAAGATCTGGGGAATTTGGAGGCCAAGTCAACACCTCAAACTTTTTGTTGTGCTTCTCAAACCGTGTGCCCCAAAGGAGGGTGTACATGGTCTGCAACAATGCTTAGGTGGGACATGTCAAAGTAACATCCACTTGGATGGCAGGACCCAAGGTTTCCAAAGCATCACACTGCCTCCGCGGGTAAGCGACGCACCACACGCACCCGGCCATCCACGTGATGTAAAAGAAAATGTAATTCATCAGACCAGGCCGCCTTCTTCCATTGCTCCGTGGTCCAGTTCTGATGCTCACATGCCCACTGTTGGCGCTTTCGGCGGTGGACAGGGGTCAGCATGGGCACCCTGACTGGTCTGTGGCTATGTAGCCCCATGCGCAAAAAACTGCGATGCACTGTGTATTCTGACACCTTTCTATCAGAATCAGAATTAAAGGCCCACTGAAATCAAAATTGAAGTTTTTTTAGCTTTTAGTATTGTTACGTCAGGGGGTGCTGCTTCCCTGACCTAGACCAGGGTCGTAACAGTATGATTATGTTAGCCTTAAAGGGTTAGTTCACCCAAAAATGAAAATTCTGTCATTAATTACTTCCCCTCATGTCGTTCGACACCCGTCAGACCTCCGTTCATCTTCAGAACACAAATGAAGATATTTTAGTTGAAATCTGATGGCTCTGAAAGGCCTCCATTGGCACAATGCACGGTTCACTCTCAAGACCCTTAAAAGGCACTAAAGACGTCGTTACAAAGTCCATCTCACTACAGTGGTTCTACAATAACTTTGTGGAGTGACGAGAATAGTTTGTGCGCACCTTCTCATCAATTCTTCTGTCCAATCAAATGCTCTCTAGAATCTGAAGTGTCCCGCCCCCTGCATTATAAATAGACGCTGAAGCTGCATCTGAAATCGGTCAGCTGTTCACACATTTGCTATTTTCTACATGGTGAATGGCACATAGCGCACTATACATGCGATAGGGAACGATTCAGACAGTGTAAATATGCTTTCAGTTGAGGTGAATGAAGTCTTGTTTCACGTTAGTTTCATGCGCAGCGGACACACACACACACACACACACACCCAGCAGCTCTGGTCTAAAGTTAGACTAGAGACACGAGAGCACAGCGCGGATCAAATGCGTGAGTCGGCACAGACAACAAAACATATCAGACACATTTAAAGCTGCAGACTGCAGAAGGCTGTATTTCAAAGCAAAATGGAGGAGATTATGATGATAAACAGTTAGAGATTAGGAGGAAACTGTGGCTTTACCAAAAGGAAAGGCTCTAGTCAAACTGTGGTATTAACGAAACGCTATTGGCTGTTTTAAAAAAGGGGAGGAGCTGCTAACAGCTTGAGCTGTTTCAGGGGAAATTACGTCAACACATTGAATAATGCTGCGCATTTCAAGGCACTTAAGTGGGCCTTTAACTTCTTGAGCAATTTGATCGGACCACACAGGACAGCCTTCACTCCCCCCGCCGGTTCACCACTGTTCCTTCCTTGGAGCACTTTTGATAGACACTGACCACTGCAGACCGGGAACACCCCACAAGAGCTGCAGTTTTGGAGATGCTCTGACCCAGTCGTCTAGCCATCACAATTTGGCCCTTGTCAAACTCGCTCAAATCCTTACGCTTGCCCATTTTTCCTGCTTCTAACACATCAACTTTGAGGACAAAATGTTCACTTGCTGCCTAATATATCCCACCCACTAACAGGTGCCGTGATGAAGAGATAATCAGTGTTATTCACTTCACCTGTCAGTGGTCATAATGTTATGCCTGATCGGTGTACATGTAGCTCTTAAAATAAAAAATCCTATTAAGAGCATTGGTTATTGGTTGCATTCATCATCTGCATTCTTTATAAAAAATAACCTTTTTTGCTAAAAACTCAGGCTGAAGGTATGGGAGCCGTTCCGGAGGAAGCATAAAACCATCTCTGGTTATGGAAGTTTAAATCTCAACTGGTTCAGCTCGCTCTTTATCACTGAAGGACAATCCAAGGCTGTTTTGCTATCAGGTACAGTAGACCTTTGATCATCCATTTGTTTGGTGCTCTTGATGCTATCCGTTTACTGTAGGTCGAGAAAAATATTCAAACTTTTGCAGTCTAGTATGGTGGTAAGAGGTAGGATTTTTTCTGTTTAAGTTTGATTGAGATGCTAGAAAAAATGCCAACATTTGCAGGAATGCCTTGTGTATACGGGATGCATATTTCAATCCTTTCAATGATTTGTTCAACAGATGCAGTGAGCATGTGGGACCTGGACAATGGGACCTTGTTGTCTGTCTTCACACCTGACTCTAAGATCCAGAGCATCTCTCTACTTGGACCCGACAACGGCACACTGCTTCTGGGCTTTAGTGACATGTCTACTCTGATCACCATGACGGTCAGCCAGCAAAATGCACACACAAAATCCGGCACTGCTTATGGGAAAGACCTGTTTGGGGAATCCAGCAGTAGTGAAGATGATGAAGAAACATACAAGAACTGATTGGACCAGTACTGTGTAATATATTTGCTCTTTACCAAGCTCTGAATGGAAATATAGGGCTTTATGATCTCTGGCATTCACTTTGTATTGATCTTAAGGATTCAAGAAGAAATGTTACTTGTACATTGGGGGAAAAAGCACAGTGTGGTAGACATGTGACTTCTGTCTTCATGAGAAATGCAACGTATTCCGATCAGCATTTCCAGTGCTTGTTTTTCCACATACTATGAGTTTACCAGAACTTCCCCGCCTTACCCTTAAGAGTCATGAGATCCAGAGGTTACGATAACACAAATCTCAACAAGCCTCTTCTCACATTACATTATTTCAGAGTATTTCCCTAGACTTCAGATGTATGTATATTAAATGAACAGAACAAGATGTAAATCGCATGTATGCATACTTTGACGGTCCGGTTTCAAGTGCATAGTAAGACATGCTTAAACAGACTCTCCTTCTGCAGCTGTCATGCATGGTGAGCATGAGTCAAATTTTCACTTCCTGCATTTGTGTCACATGAATGATGAGCAAAAACACTTCCTGCTTAACTCAGTCTGTAAGAAAGTTTTAACAACTATAGCTATTTCTGTTATCAAAGCAAATAAAATGAACTGATGCCATTTTTTTAATATGCTTTGGAATTATTGATTGAGCTTTCTGTCTTTATTTATTGGCAAGTAGGAATCAGATGTGAGATCAGGACCCATTTTGTTTAGTTTGCACTTGCTGATATGGCTCCTGTTTTATGACGCTGAACACCACAAATAAGTTTTCAGTTATTAATGCCGCTGTAGAAATGCAGTAAAACAGGATTTATTGACTCTGCGAAACGAAACTGACCAAATAAAAGGTGGGTCACTGAGATAAAGATGCGATCTCAACATGGCGGCCCCCTTGATGCAAAACATGTGAAAATGCTGCCTTCATGTGCTATTGAAAATGTCCCTACTTCCCACTTCAGAAGTCGTGATTACGAGCTCATCGCATTCCAGTGCTTTGTTGTTGGAAAGAACATGGCTGCGTCCCAAATCACATACTTCCCTGCTAAGTGAAGAACAGTATGTGACAAAAGAAGTATGTCCGAATTCACAGTACTCATAAAAGAGTAGGCAAAAAGTACAGGCTATTTTCGCTGTACATTACGCTTTAAATTATAAACATATAAGTATTTGCATATATGTAAATGTACAAGACAAATTACATACTAATTACAAGACAAGGCTACGTAGCTGTTAAAAAGATAGCAGTAATCGTTCTCCCCTTTGCCATATTTAAAGTTTATGGCTCGCCTAACTCGGGAATTGGGTATAAAAATTAGCCCCGAACTTCCCTGTGGTAAATACGACTTGGGCATTCATGTCCAATTTTTAACTCGGAAACTCACGATAATAGACCCTTTTCACATTTATGGGTTTCAGCGGAAGTTGTCATAGTAGGGTAAACTTATGCAGCGATGAATGAGAGACTACATTAAATATATATATATTTTTTGTGTTGCCATGCTCAAATAGCAACTCCACAATGTTTTCAAAAATAGAGAGAGATTGCGGCAGTCAGAAAAGAGAAAGTTGTCCATTTTACGTCCCTGCAAAGGTTATAATACAAGTACATACTTGTATAATACAAGTATAGTGTTATAAATATACTTTTTTATTTATGGAAATACACGTTGATGACCGTTAAAACGCGTCATCAATCTGTGAAAAGGGTCCATATTAGCACGTGAAAGCAGCATGAAACCGTTTTTATTTAAATTTATGTCATGGGAATGTATGTGGTTTTAATTATATTTTTCACAAGGACATTTCTTTATGTGTAAAACGTTTAATGAGGAAAAAAATACCGAGATTTTGTAGGCAAGCAACTAGGCTAAGAACTGCTCGGTTGCCACATACTAGAAGTATGAAATCAAATAAGATCCTCAACGAACATCTGTTGCCATCCTAAAAGCAGTCCCATATCGTCTTATAATTTTCGTTTTCTCCAGTCCAAAGCAAGCTAACACGGTCACTGTGTTGAGTTTCTAGCACGCTTGTCTCACTTAAGTTACTGTGATTGGACAAACACTCAAAGCGAGTGTGGTAAGGTTGAACTTCCTTCACCTTATCAGTGGTTTCGTTTCAGACGAATAATAAGTGCGCTGTGCGACAGGCTTTCGACACCAGTTAACTTACTTGAGCTGCGTTACAGCTGACGATCCAGACAGTGTTTGTGTAAGGTACATCGAAATAAAGGCGCAAAAATGAAACACGGATTATTATTGATCGCCCTTTTCATTGCTGCAACAGGTAAAGTACACGATTTTACTTTATTTCTCGCTTTGAAAAGGAAATGTTGAATCATGTTTCCACCATTAATTAAATACTGTGTGATGTTCTGAAATATTAGGCACTGCACTGTATAGAACTTGAAATACTAACATTATGTCCAAAAAAAAAAAGTGCAAACCAATATAAAACCGACTGATTTCAACAATAAGGAAGTGACTGTGCTGCAACACCGCCTGCTACAACTGCAACCTTTAGCATAATTTAATTAATATTTAACTTTTGTGATTCGTTTATTTATTCATGAAAACGATTCTTAAGCAAAAATGACAGCGAAAAGATTTATTGTTTGACACTTTTCGGAAACTGAAGTAGTTTCGATTTCCATGCCTGACTTGAATACAACGCTGAAGGTTAAATAGTCTCCCGAGTCAAATGTTCAGAGCATTATAAAGAGTAAAGAGCTGGAAATATTAATAGCCTGAATGTTTTTTGCTTGAAATTGGGATAATGTGGTTTTCTTCAATTCATATTTTAAAGTTCACAAGTGTAAGTTACACTCTTAGAAAAAAAGGTACAAAAACGGTTACTGGGGCGGTAACGTTACCCTTTCAAAAAGGTACACCTTTTGAGTGCATATTAGTACCTTAAAAGTACATATTGGTACCAAAAGTGTACATATTAGGACCTAAATGGTAGGCCTATAGAACCTTTTTAAAGGGTAGGGTGAATACAGGTTGATTGGGACACTTTTTCCCCAGTCATCTCAATGGCAAAAAGTGACCCAATCAACTTGAATTCCCCCCAACTATCCCAGCTTTTGTATATTTTTTTTTCTGAGAGTGTACCCAAGTGTACATTTTTGTCTACTGGTAAACTGAACTTTCCCTAAAGCGAAGAGATTGTCGGGTATTTTGTCAGCACTTTCATGCGGCTAATCTAAGGATCACACATCACGTGAAATTGGCTGAAGTGAATTATCACATTTCCCTGTTGGGAAATTTTGACGTGTGTGTACTTGTGACAGCGCGAGCGCACTTGGGAGGAAGTGAATGTATGCATGTAAACACCATGTGCAAAACAGATGGAGGCTCTCTGTGTAGTGTGAATTTTTCTTGCTTCCTCACAAAAACCTAGCTAAATATTGTTTTATACAGGTAATTGTTATTATTTTAACATTTTGAATCGTTTTTCTAATTGAGGATGTCACTGAATTCTTTTGTCAGATTTTCTCACATTCTTTGTCTGCATTTTTTTCCTCAGCTCTCACCTCAGGTGAATATAGCTCAGATTTTAAGCTAAGTCCGACACCAAACCCGGCCCCGAACACAACAACCCATGCCCCGAAAACAACAACCCATGCCCCGAACACAACAACCCATGCCCCGAACACAACAACCCATGCCCCGAACACAACAACCCATGCCCCAAACACAACAACCCATGCCCCGAACACAACAACGATAGCCCCAAACACAACAACCCATGCCCCAGCTACCACTCTACCACCAACACCAACGCCACCCACCAACCTGACAGTGGGCAAGTATAATGTTAGTGGTAAAGCAGGCATCTGTATTCTGGCTGACTTGGCAATCGCGATCCGTGTGAACAACAGTGAGGTAAGATGCTTTCTGTTGGAGTGATAGATCTACGATACATCCAAGTGTGATTCCTGCTCATTATATCTAAACCACTTGTATCTTTGACACTGTATACCATGTCATTTTTCCATATTCCGTATAATATTATCCATTATTCGGAAACATTTCTGTCTTTCTAGGTTAATGGCACGTTCATTGTCCAGCCAAGCAAAACTACTGCCAGTGGACAATGTGAGGACAAAACAGCTACTATCACTCTGAGTTTCAAAGAAGGTTCCTTATCCCTAAAATTTAAAAATGTAAGTCTGTTTATGGATTTTCAAAAATAGCCTTTTCTAAACAATATTGTCATGTATGAAGGAATTGATGTGGCAAGTGGCAACATAAGATTTCATTAACCGTTTTTATCTTGAAGATTCTTGTTGTAGCATTGTAGTTAGTTTCAGGCTTTATTGGCAAAAATAATTCATGTATGTGCTCCAAAAACGGGAACTTTGAGGCACTTTAGGAGGAAGTATAAAAGACTGTGTTATTTATGCTCTACCTGATATAAACCTGATCCGCCTTCCAGCAACACATGAACCAATAAGCTCACAGGTGTTCCCAGCATATACATTATGATATGGTGACCCACATCCTATCAGATGCTGCGGTTATGAAGATAGTGTTTGTTGCTCATTAAGGGTCAGGTGGTTTATTGATTGTTACAGGGTTGTTTGAAATTATGTGATGGTTTTATAATACATGATGGTTCTTATTCTATTGTGTTTATGTATTTTTGGTTGACATCCTAATTTTCTTTTTTTTTGTGGACTTTCCAGGATGATACAAAAAAAATGGTCTATGTCGAGTTTGTGGAGTATGACTTGACCTATGCTTTCACACCTAAAGGTAAATTCCCTGCCATATGACTAGCACCATTTGCCTTGTAAAACACCCATAATAACACATCTCCTCAATGCTCAGCAATTTATTCCCAGGACTTTCAACTCTTCCATGTATAGTTAAACAGGTTTTGTACTGGGCATCTAAACAAAGAGGTTAAATATACGCATTGGTCTTTTTTTACTTTAATAAGTTATATATATATATATATATATATCAGGGTTTCCGCGGGTCTTAGTTTGACCTTCTACAATTTAAAGGTGAACTATGTAGGATTTTTGCAGTAAAATATCCAGAAACCACTAGGCCAGTGTTATATATTTTGTTCAGTTGAGTACTTAGCAATTTCTCACGATTTACAAATAGTTGGAAACATTTGGGATATTCTATTTTAACCAAGGAGCCGGGACGTGTGAGCTATGCGTTTGAGGGAGTCGCCTGTCGATTGAGTCATATCTGCGTCACCCTCGGTCTCCGGTTTTATTCAGTGAAACGCTTTACTCTCACTGCAGTGTGAACAAGTGTCATAGCAGCCGCCGAGCGAACGTCAACTTCCTTCTCAACACACTCAGATATATCTAATACGATAAACAGAGCTGCGTTACCTCACACTCATGACTGGAAAAGAGGAAGTGGCGCCGGCAACCGTGTCATAATAAAAGTCCCGGCGGCGACTATGCCATAATAACAGTCCCGCTCTTCAATCGCTCCAGCGGCCTTGCTCAGCTCCACAACACTCGGCCCTGCTCTGCTTCACTACAGTAACGTTAATAATCGCATCCATCAACATGATTTCTGTCCGAGTCCTATCCCGATTCTTTTCCACCGGCTGTGAGGTGAAGACCACATGTCCCAAGATTCTGCGCTCAAACGTGGCGTCATCAAACTACGCCTTTGTTTTGAACAGGCGACCTCTAGTGGACGGAAAAGTTACATACTGTAGCTTTAAGGTCTTAATGATGTCTTTAATTGGAGCAAAAAGTCTTAAATTCAATATCATGGCATTAAATTAGAGCCCTATGATGTCCGAAATGCGGAAAACGTGCACTTAATCGCAGAATGCATTCATAAAAATAGAATTTACTGTATAAAGCGGAAAGTCTTGGATGAAAAGATCAAAAGTCAGTACACTTAAAGGGAAAGTTCACCCAAAATGTTTTATTCTATCATTTACCCCCCCCCCCCCCCTTAATTTTGCACTTAATTTTAAGGTGCCCGTGTTACAGTGTAATTATATATTTAAGTACTGAGTGATGCTGATTAACTACATGTACTTTGGCTAGGATTTGGTTTGGTTGAGGGTTAGATGCATGTTTTGCATAATTTATAGTTATTACTATGGTAAGTAACATATGTAACAAGGACACTAAAATAAAGTGTTACCAAGTTTTTGTTTTGTTTTGTTAAACTTGTATTGCTGTTAAATTGTATAAGTTTCATGATTTTCAATTAATGCTTTTTGACTAATACAATTTAATTCAACCATTAAAATGGACTAAAACTATATATAAAAAAAAAAAAACTGATTTCATAGGGCCCTGAATTAAATTGCATGGACTACAAAATAATAATAATAATAAAAATGAATATCTTCAGGCTTTTTGTTTTCCAGTACAAACATCTAAACATCCTTAAATCAAGATTTATTTACTTGAGATGCAAAATGAAGAAATTAAGTCTCGTTTTCTGAGAAACTGAACACAATTAAGTGAGTTATGCTTAAAACAAGAACACATATCTGTCAATGGGTATGACAATTTCTTGCATTTGAATTAAGGCAGACATTTGTTCTTGTTTTAATAATAAAATCACTTTCACAAGATTTCTTATCTGGTGTCATTTTGGTTCTTCATTAAATGTATCTTGATTTAAGAATTTTTTTAGACATTTGCACTGCAAAACAAGACAAAACTACTGAAATAGAACATCAATTTTTTTTTTTTTTGCAGTGTGATGAGAAGGTACAGTACATTTATTCCCATATTCTAGTGTTCGGGAGCAGAGCTATTCAATTTTTTTTGTGAAATTAATTAAAAAGTTATGGAGATCTGTTGGAAATTGTATTTTCAAACTTTGAAGTGTTGCTGATACAACTCATTGTGCGACATTTACATAGAGAACATATTGATGTGTTGTTCCCTTCAATTTATTCCTTAGATATTCCTTAATTGGTCTTAAAGAAGGTCTTAAATATACCTTTAACAGAATTTTTGCTTCGAAATCTTTTTAAAGTGTTATAAATAGCCAAGCCTCAATAAAACAAAGACAGGCCAAGCAGGTCAACCAGTTTGACAACAGTTAATGTCACATGCTGACAAGGAAGAATAAGGAAGTATTACAGTAAATGTTGTCTTTCCCTCGCTGTGAAAACTCCATGTGCATGAATGCATTTCATTTTGAATTAAAAAACATCATGACCTCAAAGAAATGTAGGGGTTGTTTACACAACACCGTTTTCAATTGAAAACAGTTGCACGGTCGTTCATTTACAAGACAACAGTGTTTTGGGGAGCTGAAAACGCAAGCTTTTGAAAACGGGATTCAAAGTGAACGTTTTTGAAAATGACACCATTGTTATCTCTGTGTAGACTACAAAAAAAACATGCGTATAACGTGTTCAGTCTATAGGCACGTAGTGTTTCTTTACAAAGTGACATCGCCAACTACTGGCCTGGCATGAATAATACAGCGTTTATAGTCATTTTCACTGATCCATGTGTTCGTCTGTACGCGAAAAATGCAAAGGATTGCATAATATTTTCAGTTTTTAGTACATCGTTGTCGTGTAGATGTACCCTTTGTTTCGATGTCCATGTGAATACATTTTCGCCATTTCAAACATGAGTGGTAGTGGAAGAATTTTGACTATAATTACAATTATATTTGTTTAAATTAGTTTTATTTTTGTCAACAAAGGGTCAAAAGATTACGGTGGGAAGAACGAGTCTCTTGAGCTGTTTGCCGCGGCTCCGGGTCGCTCTTACTCCTGCAGTGCTGAGACCGTGAACATGGGCAACGGCGTGAGTCTAGATCTGACCAATTACAGACTTCAGGCCTTCAACATCAAAAAGGACGAATTCGGTACAAGTAAGTATAGAGTAATGACACTTCAACATCTTAAAGCACCCGTCCTTGAAGTGAAGGATGTTATGTAGCTATTTGGACTATACTCTTTGCCTTTTTTATGCGCTGTATAGTCCTGGTCACTGTGATTTGACCAAGTACCAACATATTTAGTGTCAAATACCTAGTCCTACAGGGAAATAACACTGATGTAGAAGCACCCAACCCTGGCTGTAAGCCAAAACTTGACATAAACTTAAATCTGATTGGTTGATTGGAATGTTGTTCCAGGATCAACAAAAGATGTTGCACTTGGTGAAATCACGCTCACCCTTATGCCCTACATACTTCGCACAGCTTGTTTACAAAGATTGTTGCAAATGTGGCGATGCAAAGCAGCTGGTTAGACCAGCCAGATGACTCTAAACAACCAGTGCTAAGAAAAAGTACTAATGTTATAGGCTAAAGAACATATTTTATCATTTGACACAACAACTCTTGTTAGCTCTTGTTAGTCATGCAAATTAAAATATTATCTGTAGTACAACTGTAAATGTATAGTTGTGTGTGCAATTTTGGCCGCCTGTTTAAGCATTATGTGCATTTGTATCAACTGAATTATTGCTATTTTAAGACTGGGAGACACTACACAACTTTTGGCCAGATTTTTGCTGAGATTTTCAGTCTGGATGAGTCGTAAAAGATTTGCGTGTTGTATAATATGGTCACTTCGTTTTTTTTGATTCAGACTATAATTCTGTCCAGTCCGAGAATCAAACATGTTTGGTATTGTTTGTTGTTTAGTGTATGATGCCCAGTTTTTCTCAAACCATTTAGAAAGTTGGCACGTTTATGATACCCAGTGTTTTAAAAATCTGTTTTGAAAAGTCGTGCAGTGTGTTCCAGCCTTTCATTTTTGCCTGTAAATCCAGGAAATTGACTCTGTTTTCGTTTCTTACAATGAGATACAAGTTCACCGTGCTCTGTTTGTGTTTGTACAACAGCTGATCTATGCAAGGCTGATAGACCGGACTACCGCGTTCCCATCGCCGTGGGCATAATCCTCATCATTCTCATCGTCATTGTAGTCATTGCTTATCTTATCAGCAGGAAACGAAGAAGTAATGGATACCAGTCACTATAGAGGCCTATAAGGCCTGATTAATGAGAACACCAGCGATTCCGGTTTAAGGGAAATGCAGTGCTGTTATGCATGTCTGAAGTGAATGTTACTTATGTACCGATGAAAATGGATGGCTCAGGATCTGTCCAAATAATGTTTACTATACAGAGATCGTATGCCACATCCTAACACAAGCTGCAACCGTACAAACAAATGCCTTAGTTAGCCGACCTTCATAAACTAATCGCCTTTTTTTTTAAAGAACCTAACCTAATACTGACATTACAGAAGAGAAGCAAAATCTACTCTTGCTCCATCTTGTGTAAGTGTTTTTTTTTTCTATAGGTGCCTTTCACTGCTTGTCACATGCATTGTATTTTCTGGCTGATAAGACAATATTAATCTGATAAATATGTCCAAATTTGTTTTTAAACCTAAAGGCTGCATAAAAGGGAATTCAGTTGCTTACGTTTATGTTGGAATATATAGGGCTACACTGTGTTGTAATTAATAAGAGAAAGGATTTTTCTGCATCCTGGTTTTCTTTCTGTTGTGCTTGTTATTTTGCAAACTAAAGGGCTTTACTATATTGTATTGTGGTCAGATCATTTAACTCAAGCTGCATTTATGCACTGAATAATGGGAATTATGTGTAATTTTGGATATGAATAATAAAAAAAAATGTGTCCCCAAAAATGGTTACTTTTTTTATACGTAGCATTAAATAGAAAACTTGTAATGCATGTTTAACGTTGGTCCTGATTTGACTTTCTCGTCCTGCATTGCAATACGTGAGTTTTCATACTACATTTTATGTGGATTACCTTTTGTATATTAGTGCAAAAAAACAAACTGAAGATTTTTGTTCACTTGACTGCTAATTCTGTGGTGTAGAAATGGAAGAGGAAGAGGGCAAAACACAAGCATTATTTTTGGCAATGTGTTCCGTGGCTGCGCAGATGCAAGATCATGTTTTTAGAACAGTTTTTTTTAAAGCAACATAGCTAAAATCATCCTCTAAATTAGGTAATTTTTTTTCCAGTAAGTTCTTCTTGAGGGAGTCAACTATTTTTAAAACCTTTGTATGCCTTTATTCATTCGATAAGGTTAAACATTATTGGTTTTCTTACATTTCAAAGATTTTTTTGTGCCGTTTTTAAACTGCGTGCAATCGAGGAGGCGCTCGAGAGCATCTTTACCCTGGGAATTGCCAAGACATTTGAAAACAGACTAGTCTTTCCTGCCTCGTCTTAAAGTTGTCTTTCTCTTTCAATACATTTTAATTTGTATATTGTTATGTCTGTGCAGCTCAGTAGCCTTTGTTGACATCTCATGCAAAACTATTTTTCCTGTTCTTAGGAAACCTTCTTTTATAACGTTGAGAGACACACACTGTAAAATACGCCTCTGGTTTCAAGTTCAGTCTTTCCATCTGTTTTGTTCAAAAGACCTATGGCAAGCCGTTTTAACATTTAATCCTTAAAATGTACTCGTATCTATTTTTATGCTACTAGTACTTATTTTTCAGATACTAGTATCTATTCCATTAGGTACTAGTACTTATTCATTTACTACTAGTGCTATTATTTATTGTTTATGTACTTGTTCATTAGATACTAGTTCTTCTTTATTACATACTAGTACTTATTTCTAGCCTGATGTTGTCATACTCAATTCTAGTCAGAATATGAGTCTGACATCGCTCTGTTGGGCTGTGATTATGGGGCGTGTTTCAACCGAACCAGGAAAGACCTCAATTGGATAGACCAACAACCAATCAGAGCAACGGAGCGACGCATAACGTTAATAGAACTCAACTGCAAACAGTGTTGCTGTTTTTCCATGTCCGCGGGTTGAAGCGACCCCAATTATGTGATATATTCAGACCCAGGAACCCAGGCAACCCTGCCAAAAAAACACATATTTTACCCCCCCAAACGCCATTTTTTCCGAAGAATAAATTTAACCCAAGCACTCTTTGGGGACATGGATGCTTACATTACTGTTTATCATCTGTCTGTCATCGTCTAAAGCCCGCCCTGACTATTTGATTGGTCCGAACAGCTTCTGTTCTGGCATAGTTGCTCCACAACGGATCAAGTCCAGACCGAACTTCCCGAACTCAAATGTTGTGGGCGGGGCTAAATTCGGCTGGCATCCAGGCTAACTTATTTCAATAGTATCTAGCATTTCATTATACTTAACACAACATATTGTATGACGGAGAAAAGGCTGTATTAGGGGAGAGCGGGCCACAAAGTAACGCAGGTTTAGTTGTAACACATGGTTTAAAACTTTCCACACATGCCAGCCTGACGAAACTTAGTGTATTTACTAGTTACCGTATCAACACTATAGCGAGAAAATATTGCATCAAAATTAAAAAATCTTTGAAGATATTACTGAATATTTAACCTTAGCAAAAGTAAATCTCTTACTTTAATTTTTCATCTCTGTTTTTTTGTGTTTATGTAAAATTAGAGAAATCTGATATTATTGTAATCTTATATCTGTTATTAGAGTTGATATAGTTAATTAATGCGGATCTAACCAGCAGAAGACACGAGCCGGGGCTAAATCCCAGTTGTGCAGGTGGGGTGTGTTGTAACACTGCGTTACAATGAGCCCCTATTAGAACTACGCTATTATATTCTATACTTTTATGAATTATATTGAGAAACCACGAGAAAAAGGATGAATAATGACTGAGAGTCAATGTTCAGAAATTATTCATTATTATTATGTTTTGAACTATATGCTGTATAGCTGAGTTTTGTGGTGTTTGTGTTGTCAAACTAAAAAAAAAATGCCATTATTTTATATGAAAAAGTTAATTGTATTTTATTGACAAAATAATTTAGTTTGTCTTGGATATTGTTTTGATTAGATCAGATAACATTTTAAAGGTCCCATGGCATGAAATTTTCATTTTATGAGGTATTTCAACATTAATATGAGTTCCCCTAGCCTGAATATTGTCCCCAAGTGGATAGAAATGTTGATCGGTGTAAACCCGAGTTCTGGCTGTCTTTCTCTGCCTTTGAGAAAATGACAGGCCAGACGAGCCAATCCTGAAGTCTCCTGGTTTGACGTCCAAGCAGGAGCGGTTTCCTCCCTTTCCCCCGCCCAGAGAATCTGGCACACCCATGCAAACACTCGAGATCATTAACGTTACTTGTGAACGAGTGAACACTGGCAGTTTCTCAGTGTTTGGATGTACAAATGAAAACAGAAGTCTTTCTTCAGTTCCTTCTGATCTGTGATCATTGATTTCTTATGTGTAGCTTATTATTTATTATTTGTGGACACGCAGCGGCTTCTCTCTCTCCCGACAGAACGGTGTTTTCGTGTTTTCTATCTTGTGAGTCAGTGTTTTTGTACGTCCTTGTCGCGTCTATCTGTTCTAAAATGTGCATACAGTCTTTTCTGTTTAACATCAGCAGTCACATCTTTAGAGATAAACTTCACGCACGCCGAAGCTCGGCCTCCAACATCCCCGACCCCCAGTACTGCATCTGGCCCACAGCGGAGGCACCAAACGCGGCGTGAGATTAAGCAGAAGGAGGGTAAGCGTGAGGGTATCCGGCTGGGCTAGCCAGCTTTCCCCACAATAAACTGGATTACATTCGATTACTGCTGTTGTGTCTTTGTTTGCGCTGTGTAACGTTACTCAATGCGTGTCACTGACGCTATTCATATGATTGGAACATATCTAGAAATAATGCTATACTCAACACTTACTAACTCGTTCATCTCGCTGTAATGGTACATTGCATGTGTTACAAAGTTGGTAGCAGGGCCGGCTCTAGCTCTTTGGTTGCCCTAGGCAAGATTGAGTTTTGCGCCCCCCCTTAATTGTTAAAACCCACCGGCAAATAGTTGCCAGTGTATAGGTGTCATTTTCCTTCTGTAAGTATTTTTCTAGATATTATCCATGTTTTATATCTTAATGACACACAAGCATACAACCAAATAAAGGATTCAAGAAAAAAAAAAAGTATTAACTTCCTGTCACATGAGACTGCCAACTTCCTACTCCTACTTCCAGGGAGCACAACGAAGGCAAACCCTCCCAAAGAAAGGATATTTTCATGTTCCTAATAAGTATTTTTAGTTGACATATATATATCAACGTAATCATGAAGGTCTCTAGAATCATCCAAACAAAATAAATCTTACAACAGATCTATAGTTTTTAGTATACTTAGTCAAACATAATAAATTTGATTATGAATAAAGATTGATCTGTTGAAAGCAGTTATTTTGAGTTAGATGCTAAATGTTCTCCTCTTATACATATTTGACATTGAAGGGGTGCATACAACATATTTGCCCACCGGCAACTATAGTTGCCACAGATTCAAATACGATTTTCAAGAAAAAATACAAAAACCTGGGGAAAATAAATGCAGAACATGCCATTCAGAAAACAATTGGGCACAAATGGGTTAAGTATTTATAAAAACTATATAAACAAAAATGCTCCTATAGTTACTCCAAGACTTAAAAAGCTAATTATGACTTAAATGATACACAAATTATGACCCATAAACTGGATTAACTATACCCTCTACAAACAAAAGTGCTATTATGGATACACTGTACTTACCACTACAAAAATTAAAATATATAAGTTCTTGTAGCTCTATCCCTTTCTTAAATAATAAAAGATGAACAGTTGTTTCTGGCATTTCTATTCACCTTCAAAATTGACGCAGCATTAAAATTTGGCTCGTCTGGATTTCCTTATTGTCAGTGAAATGCTTAGTAATATGTAGATAACTAGCTAGCTAGTGATAGCTTAGTGACAGCAATAAAACGTCCAATGCCGTCCAATATTAGTTGATAATATCGATAATATGAAGTAAATTTATTTCGTTTGACAGCTTTATGGCTGAGATGAGAAGACTTACCTCTATACTGGGCTTTCTTTTGATCGTGTGCC
Organism: Gobio gobio; assembly: GCF_949357685.1. Lineage (NCBI taxonomy): Eukaryota > Metazoa > Chordata > Actinopteri > Cypriniformes > Gobionidae > Gobio > Gobio gobio. The sequence goes on from NC_137098.1 coordinate 61,429,846, forward strand.
TTTCTCTTTTTCCGTCCCTGTGCACTCGAGGGTTTAGACCACATTTTTGAAGAACGCGCCAGTGATGAGCACTTGCACTTCCTAACGCCTGAACGCCTGTGCTCGACAATACTCACTATCAATTCAATCTAATAATCAGGTTAAGTAATTAAACGTGCGGCTGAGGGGGCGCCCAAGGATGATCATGTTTAATAAACAGTATGTTTTATTTCGCTTGTTTTAATTCTATGCTTAATGGGAAGTAAGTTAAAGGGCGCCACTAGAGGGCGCCTGCGCGCGCCCCCAACACATTTGTCGCCCTAGGCAACCGCCTAGCTCGCCTATAGCAAACGCCGGCCCTGGTTGGTAGAATAATGATGAAGAGGACTCGGTGTGACTCGTGTTTATTCAGAACTCTCAGATACAAACACAATAAACTCGCGCTGACAGACAGCGCTCTCATAACTCAGTAGTTACTGTAAATAACTTTGTTAGCAATCTTTGTCTCCGTGATGTCCGGTTCGCGAACGAATCATTCTTTTGAATCGGTTCTTTTTAGTGAACCGAACCAGTTCACCAAATTGGACTGAATCGTTCTAAACGGTTCGCGTCTCGAGTCAGCGCTGATCCATAATTTACTAAAGTTACTAACTTTCTGACATGAGTGACAGCCCCTCCGACTAGAAATAAATAAACTAATAACCTGAAGTATATGCTAGTAACTACAACAGTTCACCCTGAACTGAGACATGCTGAGAGAACTGATGAGAAGTGAACACAGGTCCATCCGTCTCTCTGGCAGACTCGTGCCTGCTCGTGCCTCGTTAAACCACGCCCCCTCCGCTCATTTAAAATGCAAAGATGTCAGCCAATCACAACAGTGGGCGTTTTTACTGAAGTCTCACAGCAGACACGCCTCTTGAAGCAGGGCATTCAGCCACAGGGCAAACAGCAGTATTGAAAAAATGCCTTTTATTTCTAAATTATGACATTTTATGATGTAAAAATCATACTAACAATATAAGTACACCTCAGAAAACACTATAAAATAATAGAAAAATGCCATGCCATGGGACCTTTAAGATAACATTTTAAGTTGTTATATGAAGAGGTGGGGGCAAGTCACACGTGTTCAAGTCTCAACTCACAGTGCACACAAACCAAGCAAGTCAAGTCAAGTCCTGCGAAGGGTCAAGTCACAATACCAAACAGAAACAAATAGAGTTTATATTGGCTTCAACCTTGTATATTTTTCCCTCAGAAATGATGGACTTTCTTAATTATACATGTATACCGTAATATTGATAAGAATCATAATTTATTATAGATTCTAAATTGTAATGTTAAAGGGTAACTAAACCCCTGCTCAGAGCTTAACTCCACCCACTGGCAATTTTCAAAAAATGCTGGAAAAGTGGGCAGAGCCCGGCGGACACAGAGGGGACGACCCGAGGGCGGAGCTGAGCGGAGGGTGTGCACCTGAGACCCGCAGTGACGGATTGATTGACAGCTGTCAGACTCGCGAGTCGCAAAGATGGAGAATGACTGGAGTGACGCCAGCTTTGCAACAGAGCGGTCATTCTCCTACCTTCACCTGAAGTGGAGGAGGGTGGATTGTCTGCAGACACAAACCCGGAGCCTTTTCAATGCGAGTCGCTGTTCAAACTGCGTTAACTCCCCATGCCGACGATGCTAGTCAAACAGCAGAGCAAGAGAACTGACCTAATCTATCTGCGTCCGTGGCAACCGCTTGCGTGTCAGGGTTTGAAAGCGCGTCTCATGTATGAAACTTATCTGTACACATGACGAGCGGCAATAATATTGCAAGAAAAGCCTGACGTGTACTGACAACTGCATTATTTAACCGTATTTTCTTCAATACAATGTTAAAGCAAGTGTCAAGTCAGTTTCATTCATAATGTTTCTACTTCATGTAATATGACAGTTCATACTGGAGTGAAGCCGTTCTCATCGTGTGATTGGGGGAAACATTTCTGAGGGCGTGGTGAGCTCGTGCCAGGGGCGCGGATAGTGAGCCGTTGGAAGTACCATCCTACGTCACGATGTACCACAACGTCCAATAGGAAAATTCAACTGCAGTAGCCACCGTTCAACCTTAAGAGGGCAGCACTTTGGCGGTTTTACACAATATTTTATAGAATTAAAACACTTTATACTCAAATGTCAAAACATTTACTCGAATCAATGAACAGCATTAATAAAGCCCCAGTATTACAGATCATTAACTAAAAAAAGTTGGTTTAGGGTTTAGTTAACCTTTATACGTACGGTGAAAGCATTTACACTGCAATTACAACTGCATAAATAATGTTATGAGATTAATTTACATGTTGCATTTTGAATATAGAAAAAATGAAAAGGGGGGAAAAATAATAAATTATACTTTTAATTATGAAATTAAAAACGCCAGTAGGTGTCCCTTGCCAGTTATTATGCATACAGCAAATATGGTCAATTTCGAAGTGTTTATAGCCAAAAGAAACGATGTTGGGAGATTTTCTTCCACCCTCTATTTAGCAGTATGTTTTTTTTTTTTTCTGTGCAAGTGCAGCTTCACGCAATCGTGCAGACTCTGATCACTGGTGTCGTTGATTCCGTAGCTTAAATTTTCTACATCAATTTATGTTGCGATGATTTATATAACAAATCATTGAATTAAGTCATTCTCGAGTCATACAGTTCAAGTCAAGTCTCGGGTCATTGGGTCACAAGTCAAGTCATTCTTGGAAACGTTTGGGATAATGTATCAATGTATAGGCCTAAGTCAACAAACACTGTTCTAGTGGTTTTTGGATATCTTAATACAAAAATCCTTTATATGTTAAAGCGGCTTGCCATAGTCGCCTACATGAACTCTTGCTCCAGATGGGAGAAGGGGGAAAACATTCCGAAAATCCCACAACGGAGCCTTTTTCAGGGATTGTGGCCGCGATATAATAGAGATTGTTTTGGACGCATTAAAGACCAGCCGCAGAAAATGATGAGTAAGTTATCTAATAAATAATGTGTATATTAAAGATTGTTATTTGTAACCACCGAACCCGGACCCAAGACTTCTGACGCTATTCAACAGGCGAACCCGAGGCCGAGGTTTCGGAAGTTGCCCCGGCGATGGCTGCAGCCCAGAGCGCGAGCGATTCAGGCGACGCGGGGACGTTACTGGAAGTTTCTTTCCAGAGGAACCCTCGTCAAAAATACAAATTCCTGGAGGCAGAACCCAAGATTTTAGGGGTACACAAGTTCGCGTCAAAGTAGAATACAATGTATTCTGAAACATGTCTACTGAAGAGTTGTATTTCTCTTCCGCAGGTGACGGAGATCGCGCTGGCCGTCTTCTTCATTAATTGCAGATTTTTATTTTATATTACATTGCCTGGTGGATTTGGACAGATTGCAACCAACATCATGCTAGCGTTGTCCCTTGTTGTGAGTGTCCACTGTATATGTTTTAACTGTAATTTATTCTTTAATTTTTTTACATATTATAAGCCTGTTCATAAGCCATTGTAAGTGTGGTGGGTTCACGCCTTGACGAAATCACCGCAATTTAGAGATTCCGACTTGTGAAAAGCGTTCATGTCATCGCAGAACTCGTAATTACAACTTGGAAACTCTGAAATAATTTTGTGGGAGCTCCGACGTGTAGGCCTATCACGTGACAGATTAATTTTAGCATTTTATATTTTCATTTTTTTTTATATAACACTGTACTTTGTATTATATTACCTTTGAATCAAATTACAAAAAAATAATGAATGCTGCTGCATTTAGGCTTCACAATTAATAAGAGTTATTAAATTATCTTTATGGCTCCAGAAGGGAGCAGAATCTCATTGAGCCCCATGTTAAAATGCCCAACTTTACAGCAGAATAAAACATGTTTACAGCCTGGTACAAATTGTGTTTTTGGTCTATACGGCTAATTTTGCCCTTCATGAAAACTCTGAGGTGGGTGAATTTTTTTATAACTCATTTGTTTATATTATATAAAGCCTTAAAGTTCTGCATAATTAAGAGCGTGGCCACTGAGTGAAAGGTGGTCTGCTGTCTGTTAGTCATCACGTCATCTCAGCTCCGCCCACATCCCGCCTCTTTTCCCATATCCGGGAGTGACGCGCTATATAGTAAAGTGCTATATTAAAAAATTCAGGTCTCCAATTGAAAATTTTCTAGTGACTGATCACATCTAAATTTTTCAGTTGGCCAAATTGAATATCAGTGAATTGATGCAATTTAATGAACAGAAATTCAATTTGGCATTTAATTCTTGCATTTCTCTATTTCAAAGATGTCAGGGAAGAGGCAAATTAATAATCCATAATAATTTGGAATATAAATATATATTCTGAATTTACGGTGTTGTAAATATAATTTATTCTATTCTGCAATATTCTCACCAGTGTTCAATCAGCTTAGAGATATTTAAATCTGCATATCTTTGATATTTTTACCTTTTACGAAGGGCATTTTCCCATAATCTTATTAAATATAGGCTATGCTTCAACTTTCATTTTATATTCTTAAATTTGATTTATAAATTAAATTAGAATAAGACACTGTAGGGTTACCAATTAAATTAAATCATTTACACTGAAAATGATATGAGATTGTTTTAAATATTTTTGAATATACAAATAAGAAATGTTGGAAAGAAAAAAATTAACTAAACCCCCAGTAGGTGGCAGAATGTAAACGTTGTTGTTGCGGGAATATCTAAATCTTACCCGGATACAGCAATGCTATTTAGTCCAAAAACGTTAGTGATTCGCAATCGCAACCACAGTCCGCGACACAGACGGGGTGAATTTATGAATGAAAGTTCTGTCACAAAACGATGTTGTTACGTATCCACACGCTTTTTTAAGTGGGTATACGGAAATCCTTGGCCTTTCCTAGTGGGTATACGGCGTATACCTGCGTATCACGTAGACTACACCACTGAGTGATAGTATAAGAGCACAATTATAAGCATAATAAGGCTGTAAAAGTGGACTGAGCTTACTTTTTCGGCGTGATGAGGTTTAATTTCCCCGACAGCCTCTAGCCCCATTTAGCCGCTTGTTTTCAAGACACCTAACAGCTTCAAATTACAAGTGGAGAAATACAGATGTATTTTATCTCGTAAAATAAAACGTGAAAGTGCCTTGAGCTTGTGTTCACCACAGACCTTATAACTAAAACCCCATTCAAAAAACCCATTGACTTCGGGACGAGGGAAATGGAAGTGCTAAAATGCTAACTCGCTACGCGTTTTGACCAACAAAGTGATGTCATACCTGCACCACTCTATGCACACTTCAGAATCTCGCCGGGAGTAGTAGGTCATCCGGGCACTTTTTTATGAGTGCTGTTAATTCAGACATGCTACTTTTGTCTTTGGGAAGTACGTGATTTTGGATACAGCAATTGATTAGCTTGTTCAGGTGTGTTTGATTAGGGTAGGAGGCGGAGCTAAAGTCTGCAGGACAGAAGTTGCCCGTCCCTGATGTAACACTATGTTTCCTCTAAACAGGGCATAATTGCTGGCAGTGTGGCGATAGCAGCGCAGAACCTCCACCTACCGACAGTAAGACTATTTGGACACACAGCAAAAACAAGGAAATTTCATTTTAAAAAAGTGTCATGTATGCAAGTTATGCACTTTATGTAGAATCTGGCCAATTAAATTCTGAGTGCCCCGAAGGAAATACGTATTTCTGAGTGTATCGTTTTATTTCCTAACAGCTCAAGGCATGTTTGGGAATGCAGGTAGTCACATGTGTGGCATATGCTTTGTGTATTATCTTCACATCATATGAAATGAGAGGGCATACTGCCTGCTGGCATTACCACTATGCCAAGAGAAATGAAACCACCTCATGTCAACTTTTAGAGGTAAGCTAAACCGTTTTAAAGGAATACTCCACTTTTTAAAAAAAAAAAAAAATAGGCTCATTTTCCAACTCCCCTAGAGTTAAACAGTTGAGTTTTACCTTTTTTCGAATCTATTGAATCTGATTAGACGGGTCTGGCGGTATTACGCAGGAATGAGAGTATAGTTCCTAGCCATATCGGCCTAGAAAATCACAACTTTTCCTTTTCCGTCGGCCTTAGTACACGATGTAACTACAGTAGAGTCAATTTTTAACCCCTTAACTGTCACCGTCTTTTTTTGATAGCTTTTTTCCCCCGTATCATATATTTTAGTAATTATCATAAATTAGATATCAGCTGAAAGCTTACAAACTCAAAATTCATCCTGTGAAAACCGTATAGAAATCAGACGTTGCGTTACCATGGAAACAGTACTCTAAATTCTTCTAACGGGCTCCTCCCCTAGTGGGCGTCATGTTTCGTATTATAAAATGTATTTTAACTACTTTATTATCAAAATTTTTTCTAATCTTGCCAAAACACATATCGTCGGAAAGATCTGAGTCTCAAGGTTCCATATTTGGTGACTGTTTTGTGATGGAAGTAATATTTGGACAGAAATTTACAGGAAACTGCATCAAAATAACAATCAATGGAATGTGGTTGACACCCGGTGGCTATTTTTGGTATAGCGCCTAAACAAAATCTCATGGGGACTTAAATTTTTGTGATATCAACTTCAAATTTGGAACACAGCTTGGCTAGACATATGGCTTTGATTTTATAGTAATTTTAGAGTAAAATGTTTTTTGTAAAATATATATTGTATATAAAATTAAAATATATTCATATATTTTCATTTACAGTAAATTTAAACTTCCATAACTTTTTCATACTTTCATATTATTCTTTAAAACAAGACCAAACATAGGTCTATATTCCAAAGCATTCTTGAATTACAGCCCTTTAAGTTTGGATAGTGCATTTTCATGTGTATTCTCAAAAAGAGGGGTGACAGTTAAGGGTTAAATAGGAAAAATATCGAAACTCGTTGGTCATTTTTGAGCGAGCTGCTAACGGTCTAATCAGATTCAATGATCTATGCTAAGCTATGCTAAAAGTGCTCCCGCCAGACCCGGAGATCGGCTGAATGGATTCAAAAACGGTAAAACTCAACTGTTTAACTCTAGGGGAGTGTTCCTTTAAAGAGAACATTTTAATGCTATTATTGTCACTTTTGAAAATAACGCTTTGTATACTAACATGCGGGAAAGCAAAAACGTTCATAGACTACTGACACAGTTTCTAAATTACTTAATATTAACCATGTTCATAAATCTTGTAAAGTTATTAGTTATCATTCTTTAACTGATGAGAGGAGGCAATTTCACACTTTTAGGAGTCCTAGGGCTCAGGGGATTGAGAACTATTACATGATGATGAAATATTTGCCATTAAATGTTGTTGTTTATATATTGTTTCCTCTCTTTACTCACAGATTGGATTTGGTCATATAAACTCATTAGATCACCTGACGGCAGTGACTCAGATAGTTCTCTCGGTCACTTTAGCCGCATACTGTTGCAAGGTGATTCCCTGCTGCACTCCCAGATCTCACGTGGTAAGCAAAGCTCTTATTTTCTTAAACCCGTCGATGCTGGCGAGCAGTGTGAATGATGGGAAATATGATGCAGAGTTCTTGACTGTAAACTGTTTGTCTTTTTCAGCCCGTCATCGTCATGACGACACCCACAGCTCCACAATGAAAGTGAGAGTGCGTGCATTTAAAAAGATGTCATTTTATCTAATGATACTAATAAAACATATTTTTTGGACACATTATTAGATACATTAAGACAATATACCATTATAAACCACATCACTATAACATCTCTATATGTAAAATATTTTAAGAGCATGATAACAACCCAAATATGATGTTAACCTTTGTCTTTTAATTCAATGAACACAAATGTGTTTGAATGAAATCTTATACAGCCTTACAACACAAAATATCAAGTTGTTTTTCTGTGTAGCTTTGTGTATCTTAATACAGTCTTCATGTTAACAAATGTGCATAAACTAGCTGGAATATGCTAAAACATAACCTAGTTCTGAAAATAGAAACATCATAGTTAATAGTTATCATAGTTACATTTTGTTGCAGTAATATTCATGTTTCCATCAAAGGTTTGTGCAGGTTAAATGTGTTTGTTTGTCAAAAAATGTATTGGGAATGGGGGCACCCAACCTTTTATCCAAATGTTACCAAAAAGCCTTCAAGCCTTCTTTTGTCTCAGTCACTGTATGAATTTATAAACAGTGTGAAATAAAGTTTAAAGAGAAATAAACACAGACTCTTAATAATGATGGACAGAAAAAGGAAATCTTGCATATGAAATCACATCAAAGTAACTAACTAACTTGTGTAAGAAGAAATATGCTTTCAATACCTTCCTGTTTAAATGGATAGGTAACATCATCAGTATTACAGAAATGTGCCGTGTTGGGCTGATGGTTTTAATTTATGGCAAGAAACCTTACACAAGGTGGAAATTCAAAAACTGTCCCAGTCGCCTTAATCACCACCACTGCTTAAATGTACTGGCAAAAATTCTCACCATATGATTTAGTGCTACTATGTAGTGTTATAGTGATAGCCAGACGAAGCTGCATAAGCTCTTCCAACATGTACCTTGTGGCCATCTGGTGGTTGAAAGGTTGAATGGCTGCTGTTCCTTTATAGCCCAGGCCGATATCAAGGTTTTATGAATGGGGGGGCCAAGAACCAGTCATAGGGGCCAATCAGAAAATTCCCCTGAAAATAAATACTGGTAAATAATTAAGAAAGAAAATATTAAGCACGATTTCCAAAATCTTGTGCAATACCCTGTGCCCTAATATAGATGGTATTAAATGCGGCACTGCACAAGAGCCTGAACATCATTTTGTATTTTGCATGGATTGGACAACACAGTTCTGTTCCACTAAATGGAGAAAAACAAAACGTATGCATTCATTAGTAATTTAACAAAACAAAAATTAAATGTGTGTGATTGTTTGTGAACATTCTCAGCATGAAATATGCAGTGTTGGGAATAACGGCGTTACTAACGGAATTACTTTTTTCAGTAACGAGTAATCAAACGAATTACTGTTTCTTCCGTTACAACGGCGTTAGCGTTACTGAGGAAAAAAATGTGGCGTTACTATAACTGAGCTCATTGAAGCGGTTTTCATCCGAACAGGCTGAATAGTATTTTTTTCCTACTATGGCAGTCAATGGGGTCTATCAACTGATTTTTTAGAAAAAGATTATTGTTGAAAATAATGAACACACAAGACTGGGATGGGCTACAGGACAATAGGCAAGCAGCTTGGTGAGAAGGCAACAACTGTTGGCGCAATTATTAGAAAATGGAAGAAGTTCAAGATGACGGTCAATCTCCCTCGGTCTGGGGCACCATGCAAGATCTCACCTCGTGGGGCATCAATGATCATGAGGAAGGTGAGGGATCAGCCCAGAACTACACGGCAGGACCTGCTGGTCAATGACCTGAAGAGAGCTGGGACCACAGTCTCAAAGAAAACCATTAGTAACACACTACGCCGTCATGGATTAAAAGCCTGCAGCGCACACAAGGTCCCTCTGCTCAAGCCAGCGCATGTCCAGGCCCGTCCAAGGTTTGCCAATAACCATCTGGATGATCCAGAGGAAGAATGGGAGGTCATGTGGTCTGTTGAGACAAAAAATAGAGCTTTTTGGTCTAAACTCCACTCGCCGTGTTTGGAGGAAGAAGAAGGATGAGTACAACCCCAAGAACACCATCCCGACCGTGAAGCATAAGAGGTGGAAACATCATTCTGCCAAGGGGACAGGACGACTGCACCGTATTGAGGGGAGGATGGATGGGGCCATGTATCACGAGATCTTGGCCAACAACCTCCTTCCCTCAGTAAGAGCATTGAAGATGGGTCGTGGCTGGGTCTTCCAGCATGACAATGACCCGAAACACACAGCCAGGGCAACTAAGTAGTGGCTCCGTGAGAAGCATCTCAAGGTCCTGGAGTGGCCTAGCCAGTCTCCAGCCCTGAACCCAATAGAAAATCTTTGGAGGAGCTGAAAATCCGTATTGCCCAGCGACAGCCCCGAAACCTGAAGGATCTGGAGAAGGTCTGTATGGAGGAGTGGGACAAAATCCCTGCTGCAGTGTGTGCAAACCTGGTCAAGAACTACAGGAAACGTATGATCTCAATATTTGGTACAGAAACCTTTGTTTGCAATTACAAAGTTCTGCTTTCTGATGTATCAAATACTTATGTCATGCAATAAAATGCGAATTAATTTCTTAAAAATCATGCATGTGATTTTCTGGATTTTACATTCCGTCACTCACAGTTGAAGAGTACCTATGATAAAAATTACAGACTTCTACATGCTTTGTAAGTGGGCAAACCTGCAAAATCGGCAGTGTATCAAATACTTGTTCTCCCCACTGTATCAAACTACCAAAGTCACAAGATTTCACTAAATGAGGCATAACTATTTAGAAATGTTTTGAAATTTGACAAATCGAAAGTGCCCACAAAAATGAAAGTCAGGCTCTATCTCCGCAACACTTTAGCATATTCTAACCACACTTGGTGTGTGTTATGCCAACCATGACCTGAGGCTGCCTGCAGCGTTTCGGCGCAGTGCCACCTAGTGGTCCAGAGATACAAAAATTTGATATTTTTGATTATAACTTAAGAACGCTTTAGCCAAATATCACAAAACTGGTCTCTTTAGAGTCGGGGCATCACGCCGAGCCATGCCATACCCAATTTTCCCATATCAACCATTTTGGGTGTCGGCCATTTTGAATTTTGTCACAAAGTGCTATGTTTTACAAACGCATTGGCGTTTCGTTACGAAACTCGTGTGTGTCTTTGTCACCAAGCCCTGAAAGTACACAAAAAGTTTCAAGGCAGTGCCCCCTTGTGGACAAAAGTTATAGTGAATTTTCCAATAATGCTAATAACTTTTGATTACATTTGACTATTGTCATAAAAATGGTTTCAATATATTCCTTGGGTCATGCCAAGAACATAGATCCCAATTTTGCCATATTTGGCCAAACATTCTGTTCGCCATTTTGATTTCCTTCAGAAACCTACTTTTTCGAACTCCTCCTAGACTATTTGCCTGATTTTCACCAAAACCGAATAGTAACATCTTCAGACCATGTCAGCAAAAAGTTATTAATTTTGTGTCAACAGACAAAACCGTTTTCATATACTGCAGCGACAAAGTTGAGCCATGATGCCAAAATGACTCTTGAGGCTGTATCTCTGCAATGCCTTGACATACTGACACCAAACTTTGCCTTTGTCATTGTCATCTCACTCTGACCACACCACATCAATTTCGTTACTGCGCCACCTATTGGTCAAAAGTGACAAACCATTAAATCATATTATTAGTGACTGTATATATGACTTTTTAAGCCATTTTTGTCTAAAATCATCTTAAAATGCCTTTGCTTGCTCATTGTTGCAGTTGGTCTAACCCTCCCAGCAATGTTGGCATGTCTTGTCTTCTTCTTTGCGCTTGGCCCCGTTAATGGCTGCTCGCAGCTATATTTGGAATTGTTACTAGTAAAAATGCAATTACGACGAGTAACGCTGGGAACAATTTAAGCTAAAGAGACTTGCCATATATACAAGGAATGTCACTTGTTTATGAATAAGCATTTTTTAAACCCAAATATCAAAGAGCAACATTCTACATTCCAAGAATGTCATTCTATGACATCACAGTGTGCTTGACACGATCTTCGAGTGAACATCAGTTGCTATTGCTTCAGTGTGAACAAGCTCATGAGAGAACTGCCAGCGAGAACGAAGGATTTCATAGAGAACAGCAATATTTGTCTAGAGAAAATGTCTCCAGCTACTTTAGAGTCATGCTTTATCATGTGCCCGGTACCGCCATCAACTACCAGGCCATCAACCATCAGGCAGCTTCGCCGTTTGAAGTCAAAGCCTCAAGAGTCCGTGAAGCCCACTGGCCAGACATCCAGGCTCCCACCAATCATGGTGTTTGGAAATGAGTGTGAAATCGGTCTGACCCGACCTAACCAGAGTCAGACAACCATCAGGCAGCATCACCGTATGCAGATGCCGTCAATTCAGTCTGTGAGTGTGAAGCTCGCTGTGCAGACGCCCACACGCACACCACTCATGGTGATTGAAAACGAGCAAAAGAACGGTCTGACCCGGCTTAACCAGACAACGTGGGCGAGAGTTGAAAGGCCACACTGGGAGGTCAACAAATCTCCAGTCCCGACTCTGCCTCCGCTGGTCAAGCCGGACAACCCCCGAGTGACAGCGAGATCTCCGCTACGACAACCTGCTGCTGATCTGCCACAGCCTGCGACTCGTCGGATAGCACCTGTGGCCCGTGTGGAGAAACCAGCCAGAGGAACGTTAGTCCAGCAGAGCCCTGTTCGTCCAAAACAGAAGAACAGGAGCTGTAAAAAGGAGAAGCCATGCAAAGACGAACCGCGAAAGCCAGTGAGAATCCTGGCTGTGTCTGATTTTCCTCCAGTGAGTGAGTCAGTGAGGGCACTGATGTGCAGAATGGCCGCTCAGCAGCAGAAGCAGCGACATCTGTCCCGTGGAGGTCCAGCAGCAGCGACATCTGTCCCGTGGAGAGCCTGAGCAACAGTGTGTGGGTGTGTCCAACATTGAAAAGTGGAGCGCACATGTTTCTGGTTGCAAGCTTGAATGGTCTGGTGGAGTGGCGTTCACAGACCATATAGACGACCACAAGACCCAGACAAGACCCTATGATCAGCTTTATCTCCCTCCCACCAAAGGCTGGAGTAATGTATCCCGATCAGGAACTGGACAACATATTCTGAATAACTCATTCCATAATGGATGAATTGTACACAGTTATTGAACAAGAAAATCTATCACTGAATAAATTTTGTAGTATTTAATAAGTCTCAGTGTTTATTTAATTCATACAGTTCAATTCAATTCAATTCAATTCAAATTTATTTGTATAGTGCTTTTCACAATACACATTGTTTCAAAGCAGCTTCACAGAAAGTGCATTTCATAAATGTACATTGAAAAATGTTAGAAAAGAGAATGTTAAAGAAAAAATGTTAGGATAAGTTAATCAATCATGTATTATTTTAGGCCATAACAACGCTGGCGTTGAGTCGTCTCTTCACAGGCGTCGAGTCGTCTCATCACAGGGGCATCTGAAGTCTCCATCAGAGGCTGGATACAAACTGGAGCTGACGAACTAGTTACCTCGGGACTAGTGTCCCGAGATAACAACAGAAAAGCAGATGGGAAATAATTAGCATAGCTGCTGTTCAGAATATTAATGCTGTTGGTGCGATTTAACTGTAGTATAAAACTTATTTATAATGTGAATGCTTGGCTAAAGAGATGCGTCTTTAATCTAGTTTTAAACTGGGACAGCGAGTCTGAACCTCGAACAATATCCGGAAGACTATTCCAGAGTTTAGGAGCTAAATGTGAAAATGCCCTCCCTCCTTTAGTGGACTTAGATATCCTAGGAATGACCAGAAGCCTCGAGTTTAGTGATCTTAAAGAGCGCGATGGATTGTAGGGCGATAAAAGATCAGTTAAATACACTGGAGCTAACCCATTTAGGGCTTTATAGGTCAGTAGCAATACTTTGTAATTGATACGGAACTTAATAGGTAACCAGTGTAGAGATGATAAAATTGGTGTTATATGATCATATTTTCTTGACCTAGTAAGAACTCTAGCAGCTGCGTTTTGGACTAACTGTAGTTTGTTTATCGATGATGCAGGACAACCAGCTAATAAAGCATTACAGTAATCTAGTCTCGAGGTCATGAATGCATGAACTAACTTTTCTGCATCAGAAATAGATAGCATGTTACGTAGCTTGGCAATGTTTCTAAGGTGGAAAAATGCCGTTCTTGTAACATATGAAATATGACTTTCGAAAGACAAGTTGCGGTCTAATATAACACCCAGGTCTTTTACTGTAGTGGATAAAGTGACAGGACATCCTTCCAAGGTAAAATTGTATTGCGAGAGGTTTTGTGGGCAATTTTTTGGACCAATAAGTAACACCTCCGTTTTATCTGAATTTAATAGCAGAAAATTACACGTCATCCAGTGTTTAATATCATCAACACACGCTGTCAGTTTAGATAATTTAGCGTTTTCATCTGGTCGTGATGAAATATATAATTGAGTGTCATCAGCATAACAGTGGAAATTAATTCCATGTTTTCTTATAATATTACCAAGTGGCAGCATATATATAGAGAATAGCAGAGGGCCTAGCACGGATCCTTGCGGCACCCCATAGTCTACTGATGTTATCTTTGATTTTTCCCCATTTAGACAGACAAAATGGTAGCGGTCTGATAAATACGATCTAAACCAGTTTAATGCCTGTCCCTGAACACCAGTGTAATTTTGAAGTCGATCTAATAGTATTTTATGATCTATAGTATCGAACGCAGCACTAAGATCAAGTAGAACTAGTATTGAGATACAGCCTTGGTCAGAAGCTAGAAGTAAATCATTTGTGATTTTAACGAGTGCGGTTTCTGTGCTGTGATGCGGCCTGAATCCTGATTGAAATTTTTCATAGATATCATTTTCTTGCAAGAAAGAGCACAATTGAGCGGACACAACTTTTTCTAGTATTTTAGACATGAATGGAAGATTTGAAATTGGTCTGTAATTTGCTAGGTTATTATGATCTAATTGTGGCTTCTTAATGAGAGGTTTTATGACTGCCAACTTGAATATTCTTGGAACATGACCTAAAGATAAAGACGAGTTAATAATATTGAGAAGATGCTCTTCCACTACAGGTAACAACTCTTTCAGTAGTTTAGTGGGTATTGGATCTAATAAACATGTTGTTGGTTTAGATGCAATGATAAGTTTATTTAGCTCTTCCTGTCCTATGGTTGTAAAGCGGTGTAGTAGTTCTTGAGGGGCGATAATTGCGGTTGAATCATAAGACATCATTAATGATTGTACATTTACAATTTTGTTTCTGATGCTTTCTATTTTGTCAGCGAAGAAGTTCATAAAATCATTACTACTAAACTGTAACGGAATATTTTGTTCAGGCGATGCTTGTTTATTTGTTAGTCTAGCCACAGTGTTAAATAAAAACCTTGGGTTATTTTGGTTATTTTCTATTAGTTTGCGGAGATGCTCAGCCCTGGCTGCTTTTAGGGCCTTTTTATAACGTGACATACTATCTTTCCACGCGATTCTAAAGACCTCTAAATTAGTATGTTTCCATTTACGCTCTAAGTTACGAGTTTCTCTCTTGATAACATGTGTAGCACTGTTGTACCATGGTGCTTTAGTTTTCTCTCTAACCTTTTTTAATCTAATTGGTGCTACAATTTCTAATGTACTAGAGAAAATGGTGCTCATACTGCTAGCCATTTCCTCTAGTTCATCTGTTTGTTTGGGTTCACTTAGCAGCTGAGACAGATCCGGTAAGCTATTTGAGAATCTATCTATAGTGGTTGGAAGGATTGTTCTGCCTGGTCGATAACGTGGCGCAACATGACAGATTTCAGCAGTACGCAGTATGCAAGTTACCATGTAATGGTCAGTGACATCATCACTTTGTGGTATAATATCTATATCGGTTGGGTTGGTTCCATGTGATATAATTAAATCTAGTGTGTGATTAAGACGATGAGTGGGACCAGTGACGTTTTGCTTGACCCCAAAGGAATTTAATAGATCTGTAAACGCAGCCCCTAACGCGTCATTTGTGTTATCTACGTGTATGTTAAAATCTCCAACAATTAATGCTTTATCGACGTTGACCAATAGATCTGAGAGAAAGTCTGCAAACTCTTTTAGGAAATCAGCATAGGGCCCTGGAGGTCTATATACAGTAGCCAAGGCTAGAGATAATACAGATTTCTTTCTTACATCTAATAGCGTGACATTTAGCACTAGTACTTCAAATGAATTAAACCTGTGACCTGTTTTCTGGGTAACATTTAGAATATCTCTATAGATTGTTGCAACACCGCCGCCACGACCAATCAGACGGGGCTCATGCTTATAACAGTATCCTGGTGGAGTAGACTCATTAAGACCGAAATAATCATTTGGCTTAAGCCAGGTTTCAGTAAGGCAAAGTACATCGAAACTATTATCTGTGACCATTTCATTTACAATAACCGCCTTAGGTGTGAGCGATCTAATGTTTAGAAGACCTAGTTTTAGAAATTGTTTTTGTTCACTAATATTGCGATTTTCTGGTTTAATCACAATTAGATTTTTCCTAGATCCTACAGTAGATTTAATGTTTGACCTCACTAAACGAGGAATAGACACAGTTTCTATATAATGTTCTACATTGGTACTTATGTCAATTAAGTTAGTACAAAATTGGTTTTGTTCACTAATATTGAGATTTTCTGGTTTAATCACAATTAGATTTTTCCTAGATCTTACAATAGATTTAATGTTTGACCTCACTAAACGAGGAATAGACACAGTTTCTATATAATGTTCTACACAGTTATGTTCAGACACAGTTTCTATATAATGTTCTACATTGGTACTTATGTCAATTAAGTTTGGACAGCATTGTTTTTGTTCACTAATATTGAGATTTTCTGGTTTAATCACAATTAGATTTTTCCTAGAGCTTACAGTAGATTTAATGTTTGACCTCACTAAACGAGGAATAGACACAGTTTCTATATAATGTTCTACACAGTTATGTTCAGACACAGTTTCTATATAATGTTCTACATTGGTACTTATGTCAGTTAAGTTAGGACAGCAAATACTGTTATTTGGACTTTGACTTACTAGTCATATGATGGCGGTGTGCAGCGCTCTCGAGATGTTGTCCGACAGAAGAGCCGCTCCGATTCTGCTGGGGTGAAGGCCATCAGGACGGAAGAGTCTAGGTCGCTCCCAAAACAGATTCCAATTATTTACAAAGAGCAGCTTCTGTTCATTACACCATGACATTAACCATTCATTTAGAGCAAATAATCTACTGAACTTTTCATGTCCTAGTCGGTACGTGGGAAGCGGTCCGGACACGATGATCGCTGCTTCAGGCGATGTTCTGCGCACCGTCTCGATCAGGCTCCTGTAGTCCTTCTTCAGAACCTCCGTCTGCCGCAACCTGGTGTCGTTCGTTCCCGCGTGCAGCACGACAGCTCCGATGCGCTCGTCACCGTTCAGGATCTCGGGAACCTGCGCAGCGACATCGAGAACACGAGCACCAGGAAAGCAGTGAGTGATAACCTTGCCTTTACCTGAGGTAGCGTGGACATGCCGGACGATGGAAGTACCGATGACCACAGCGTCGCGTTCCGTCTCGCGAAGAGGGGAGAAGCGGTTCCGGGTGGAGATCTCGAAGACCGGGAGGGGCGGAGAGGTCCTAGCTCTGGTCCTGGCTCGCGTCTTCCGCTGTGGAAACACCCAGGGTCCATGGCGCTGTGTCGGTGCCGGAGTGAACGAAACCAGGGATGATGATCGCGTCCTGGGTGCTTGGGTCCTGTGCAGAGAAACACGCGGAGTAGACGAGGTCGGAGTCAAAATGTTAGTATCCACTGACTTGTGCGCATCGGCGCGTGATGTTTCAAGCGCCGTTCGCCGCTCTCTCAGCACAGCTTGTCTGTCTAGAAGGCTGCGAATCTGCCTCGCCAACGACTCCAACTCCAACTGCACCGAATGCAGCTCGAACGTGTCCTCACCTGCACTCAAAGGTAACATTAGACACACATCCGAGTTATTCGCCATTGTAGCAGAAGTGCTACGATGGCGAATTGTAGCTATCAGTGTTTACCGGGTGTAACGTTAAACAAGTTACCACGCGTGCAAGGCTAGCGGGCTACGGCTAGTAGCGGAAGTTCGGATATAAGTAGCGATATCAAAGCAATCCGATTGTTTTTTATAGAGAATCGTATCGGAGATATGTTCACACGCTGTAAATAATAGAAAGTATTCGTTTGTAAGCGAGTATTAAGAAGAAAATCAAGGATTATGAATCAATTTGACGGAGCTCAAACACAAACAACGCGCTCACAACCCCAACATCCCCAACAGTGTGAAGAATACTTACATTTGATTATTCAGTTCTGAACCTGAACATTTTAAAGCAGTTTATTTCTTATATTGTATTTGTCCTAATGTTTTTTCTATGAATAAACATGAATTAAAATAAATCAATATTAATTAATAAATTGTTACATTTTTATTTCAATGTTTTAATTTAATTTTAAATTCAATTTGAAGAAGATTTGTAACGTGACAGTATTAAAGTTTCTTAAGGGTCAAGATCAAATTATCTGCGTCTCCTGCGCTGCATCAAGCCATCCCATAATATCCGTCATCACTTAAATTAATGCATGGCTCAGATTAACTGTACACCATGTGTGTAAACCTCCAATAAAATTATAAAGTAATTATTCCATCACAAATAAATCGCTCAATCAAGTGGCTGTGTCTATAGTATTATACACAACATTATAATATTATATACATTCTCATATACATATACAATATACATTTTTTATATTATTATCATTTAAAATTATTATTATTGCCCCTGGTTCAGTAATGAACTCTTGTAATAAAGTAGCAGTGGCTGGGACAGATTTTAAGTATCACCTCAAGATGCAATCTAATCCTGTTTACATGAAATAAGCTGCTCGCGAGCAGGTTTAAGTTTATGGATCTGTTGCTATGACAGCAAGTCCAGGATGAGCGTCGAAGAACCAAACAATCCAAGATCATGCCAAATCGTCAACAATCAAATCCGGCTAACTGAGTTAGCGATGTACGAAGAACAGACCCCAGATTTGTGATTACACACATTTTTCCCTCAGCAAATCCTACACTTCAAAATAAAAGCCCCATTAGACAACTTGGATAGCTATATAGCACTATTTTGAAAGATCATATTTAAAGAGCGCTACAATTAAATTCTTACTAGTAACTATTTCAATTATAGAGTGCTCTGTTATTGCATTTTTACTAGTAACAATTGAATTTCAGAGCTCTATAAATAAAAATGAATGGAAGTCAATGGAGACATATGACTAGTAAAACTGCAGAGCTCTCTAATTGGAATTGTTACTAGTAAAAATGCAATTACGACGAGTAACGCTGGGAACAATTTAAGCTAAAGAGACTTGCCATATATACAAGGAATGTCACTTGTTTATGAATAAGCATTTTTTAAACCCAAATATCAAAGAGCAACATTCAACATTCCAAGAATGTCATTCTATGACACAGTGTGAAGAAAACTTACATTTGATTATTCAGTTCTGTACCTGAACATTTTAAAGCAGTTTATTTCTTATATTGTATTTGTCCTAGTGTTTTTCTATGAATAAACATGAATTAAAATAAATCAATATTAATTCATAAATTGTCACTAAATGTTACAAGGCAAACCTTCCTTGGTGTTGTTTTGACCCGAAAATCTTTTTATTTTCTTTATTTTATTAATTTTTTAATTCAGTGTTCATATGAGTGGTACAAGACCCGTACAATTTGACCCGTCATAGGAATGAATGAGTGCCGCACACATGGGACGTTGAAGTGGAGAACAACTTGTCCTGGATGGTGTCGCCACAGAACCCATCCAAAGAAAAGGAACCAACGACTTGGCCAGTGGAGTCTGGTGTATCGCACTTAAAGGTGCACTATGTAAAATAAATTCAGTAAAATATCTAAAAACCACTAGGCCAGTGTTATATATTTTGTTCAGTTGAGTACTTACAATATCCCAGATGTTTCCAACTATTTGTAAATCGTAAGAAAATTGCTATTTTAACCAAGGAACCGGGACGTGTGAGGGAGTCGCCTGTCGATTGGGTCATATCTGTGTTACCCTCGGTTTCTGCTTATTTTGCAGAAGCGCTTTACTCTCGCCATGTGTAACAAGTGTCATAGCAGCCGCTGAGCGAACGCACAGAGTAACGTCATGACATAATTTTCAACACACTCAGATGTATCTAATATGATAAACAGAGCTGCGTTACCTCATACTCATGACCGGAAGAGGAAGTGGCGCCGGCGACTGTGTCATAATAAAAGTCCCGCTGCTCGCGAGGCGTGTGTTGCGTTCATCTTATTAACAATCGCTCCAGTGGCCTTGCTCAGCTCCACAACACTCAGTCCTGCTCTGCTTCATACTACAGTAACGTTAATAATCACATCCATGAACATGATTTCTGCCCGAGTCCTTTCCCGATTCTTTTCCCACCGGCTGTGAGGAGGAAACCACATGTCCCAAGATTCTGCGCTCAAACGTGGGGTCATCAAACTACGCCTTTGTTTTGAATAGGCGACCTCTAGTGGAGGGAAAAGTTACATAGTGCAGCTTTAAAGGTGAAATTCTAGTGTCACAGATCCTCTGGAGTCGCATGTCCACTTGGATTTGAGAAACCCACAGTAGTGAGGGCAGGAGGACGGCTGTCATTCTCAGATCTTCTATGCGAGACTGTCTATCACACCTTCACACACAATTTCACTGAGATGGTCTTTCCATTCTTCTGTACAGACGCCCAATACCCTCTCACTATTTTGCCTGCGGTCAAACGTGAAGAGACATGAAGAGAAGGATGTTGGCTGAGTGTCAGATAAAGTGTTCTTGATTTCCTTTTTTTAATTGTTGCTTGTTACTGTTATTGATATGGTCTCTTAAGTTTGTAATTACTTTGAGGAGTGTTCAAGGTTAATGTGGATTGAGTCGAGCTGGAGTCGAAGTCGACCCCAACTCTGAGGCTATTCAGAGGATTCAGAGTCGAGGAATCGACTCTTTTGGAGTCGACTCCCCATCACTAGCTGCGCGTTTTTCCAACAGGAGAGAGACACCGCGACACGTCCGTGTTTACGGTATGTGCACTCTCAATTATATATTTTGAAATATCACATCGTATGTTAGTATTTAGTCTGATACTTCCGTGTGTGAGTGTGACTAACCAAGCTATTGCAAGTTAGATTAGCTAACGCACACTGAATAGAGATGACTTTGTCATTGTTATTCAGCAGCAATGCACACCACCACACAAATATAAAAAAGATAAATATTACTTTATCTTTTGTTTTAAAGACTAAAGGCACAATAATCTTTTTCGGACCCACTTTATATTAGGTGGCCTTAACTACTAAAATTGTATTAATCATTTGATACAATGCACTAATTGTGTACATACATGTTTTTACATTGTACTTACATTTAAAAAAAAACAAACCTGCATGTAATTACGTCTGTAATTAATTCTGTAGTTACATTTGTAATTACACTGTTGACACTTCCCTTACACCTAACCTTGCCCTTAAAGGGTTAGTTCACCCAAAAATGAAAATTCTGTCATTAATTACTCACCCTCATGTCATTCGAGACCCGTAAGACCTCCGTTCATATTCGGAACACAAATGAAGATATTTTTGTTGAAAGCTGATGCTGAGAAAGGCTTCAGATAGGCCTCCATTGGCATTCAGTACACTTATACTCCCAAGACGGATAAAAGGCACTCAAAACATCGTTACAAAGTCCATCTCACCACAGTGACTCTACAATAATCTTACGATGCGACGACAATAGTTGTTGTGCGCAAAAAAAATCTAAATAACACCTTTTTCCAACTTGTTACTGCCTTCCGTGTGTGCCTCCAGGACGCATGTGCGAGAATATGACGCAGATCCGGCGTTCGGACAGATGACCCAGAAGTGATTTGTTTACAATCAGAGGAAGACGCGCGTGTCTCAGCTGTTGGATTCTACATTGATCGTGCTTTAGGTCTCGGCGTAGTTCTCAAAATGGGGTTAGAGTGTGCATTTCATGGATTCCCGAACCCCGGTGCTACGTCATATTCTCGCGCATGCGTCGTGGAGGCACACGCGGAAGGCAATAACAAGCTGGATAAAGGTGTTATTTTGATTTTTTTTTGCGCACAAAAACTATTGTCGTCGCATCGTAAGATTATTGTAGAGTCACTGTGGTGAGATGGACTTTGTAACGACATTTTAAGTGCCTTTTATGGGTCTTGTGAGTGTGAATGTACTGAATGCCAATGGAGGCCTAACTGAAGCCTTTCTCAGCCATCAGCTTTCAACAAAAATATCTTCATTTGTGTTCCGAATATGAACGGAGGTCTTACGGGTCTCGAACGACATAAGGGTGAGTAATTAATGACAGAATTTTCATTTTTGGGTGAACTAACCCTTTAAACTTACCCTTACCACCACACCTGTATCCCACCTCAATATCAGCAAAGGTGTTTTGCAATACAATTTGAACATAGTAAGTACATTGTACTTATTTTTTGATGTAAGTACATAGTACTTAAGGCCACCTAATATAAAGCGGGGCCTCTTTTTAAAAAAAATCAGCTGATGGACCCCATTGACTGCCATAGTAGGAAAAAAATAAGTCAATGGGGTCCATCAACTTTCTGGTTACTGACATTATTCAAAATATCATCTTTTGTGTTCAGCAGAAGAAAGAAACTCATACAGGTTTGAAACAACTTTAGGACGAGTAAATTATGACAGAATTTTTATTTTTAAGTGAACTATTCATTCAAAGTTTTTGTTTTTAGGCATAATTTAGTCAAACAAAGTTAAGACAGAAAAGAGGACAGAGTAAGACACAGCAGCAGGACACCCAATGTTTCTTTAAGAAGAAACCATGTCAGAGACAGTCAGATGCAGGTCAGAGCCAGAATTCCACCAGGCAGGGCCGACAAATGAGCCAGCACAGGATATAGCCAGCCTGAGAGGACCGCTGAGGGCTACATCAGCGGCAGTGAAAGTCAGAACATGAGCATTTTATGTCTTATTTTTCACCTTTGCAGCCAGTTCACATGATGCCACCTCATAGATAAATCAAATACCATGTTAAATATTTATGTTTTAGATATACATTGTGATGAAAGCTCCCAAACCTCTGAGGGAGAGAAGCAGACCAGTCCCTTATGTGGTTCAGATTCCAAAGGATACAGTGACAGAGAGCACCACCCAGTCCTATCTGGATCAGAATGTGCTGTTCCTCTTGGACCTCAAGGTATATTGACAAATGTCATCTTCCAGTGTTTTAGGCCATTTAACCAGTATTTATTTGGTAGACAGCACAAAAAAATGTAGAATACAGCATCATAATCTCAAAACCACGCCCAAAGCTCTCCATTGACTTTGTATTGCGTGAAGCGGCCTCCTTGTCATTTATGACTTATAACAAAAAACAGAACAATGTCTAAAAGCTGATATGTGACAAAGTAGCGAACAAGCTAAACAAAACCCAAAACCCCAGAAGTTTTTATAAGCTGTTGACCCAAAAAAATGAGCGTTTAAGGACACAAAAGTGGATAAAGGCAATTGAGACAGAGCGCGACATGTTATATTACACTGAGAACTACACCCACTGGAGGAGAACGAAATCAGCAGCAGGAAATATAATATATAAAACTGACATTTGGATATTTGACTTAACAGTGACTTAATGTTTGCTGTACACATAGGCATACTGAGTGTCAGGATCCTTAAATGTACCCATTCTTCCTGCTGATGCGTCATGTCTTATTGCCTGTATCCATTTTTGTCTCCTTTAAACGCTCGTTATTTTTGGGTCGACAGCTTATGAAAACTTCTGTGTTTATTAGCTTGTCACATAGCAGCTTTTAGACATTGTTCTGTTTTTTTTTTTATAAGTCAGAAATAGACATGTGCCGGTATACGGTAATATGATATACCGCAATAATGAACATGCACAATATTGTTATCGTGGGCACTTCAAAATACCGTGAATAATTATTTCTTACGAATTATTCAGATTTTTAGAATGCATTTTAAGAATACTTTACCCATCAACCGTTTAAAATGAGCAACACATCAAAGAGGAACGCGCACTGATGTAAACAAACCCGTGCACGAGCCGAGCGCATGGCGGAACGAGTGAAGGAGACGCACATTCACTCTCTGACAGCAGAGGGCGCTGACGGAACAGCAGAAATGCAGCCGTTTCCCCGGTAACCCTCGTAAACAAAACGATACAGTGCTCATCATCAGTCACCACATAACCTAATACTTAAAGACTTAAGGCTATTCATTTTCAAACTTAAACATTTTATATTTTAATCTGGACTAAATGACATGCCCTAGATATTGTTTGAATATGTTCTGACTGTTGTTCAATCACACACTTTACAATAAGGCTCTATTATTTAACATTAGTTCATTCATTAACAAACTGACAACGAAAAAAACTTCTAAAGCATTTATTAATCTTACAACTCCAAATCAGAAAAAGTTGGGACAGTATGGAAAAACGCAAAAAAAAAAAAAAAAGAAGTGATTTCTAAATTTACTTTGACCTGTATTTCATTGCAGACAATATGAACACAAAATATTTCATGTTTTGTCTGGTCAACTTCATGTCATTTGTAAATATGCATCCTTTCCTGTCATTCAGACCTGCAACACATTTCAAAAAAAGTTGGGACAGTAAAGCATTTACCACTTTGTAATGTTGCCATTCCTTTTCACAACATTTAAACTGAAGACACCAAGTGATGAAGTGTTTCAGTTGTAATTTTGTCCCATTCTTCCTGCAAACAAGTCTTAAGGTGGGCAACAGTACGGGGTCTTCGTTGTCGCATTTTGCGCTTCAAAATGTGCCACACATTCTCTATTGGAGACAGGTCGGGACTGCAGGCAGGCCAGTCAAGTACCCGTACCCTCTTCCTCCGCAGCCAGGACTTTGTAATGTGTGCAGAATGTGGTTTTGCATTGTCTTGTTGAAATATGCATGGACGTCCCTGGAAAAGATGTCTTCTTGAAGGCAGCATATTATGCTTCGAAATCTCTATGTACTTTTCAGCATTAATGGTGCCTTCACAGAAGTGCAAGTTACCTTTGCCAAGGGCACTGACACAACCCCATACCATGACAGACCCTGGCTTTTGGACTTGTCGCTGGTAACAGTCTGGATGATCCTTTTCTTCTTTGGTCCGGAGCACACGGCGTCCATTCCTCCCAAAAAATACCTGAAATACTGATTCATCTGACCACAGTACACGTTTCCACTGTGTGATGGTCCATCCCAGATGCCTCCGAGCCCAGAGAAGTCGACGGCGCTTCTGGACACTGTTAACATAGGGCTTCCTTTTGGCACAGTACAGTTTTAACCTGCATTTGTGGATGTAACTACGTATTGTGGTACTTGACAAAGGTTTGCCAAAGTAGTCCTGAGCCCATGTGGTGATATCGCTTATAGATGAATGACGATTGTTGATGCAGTGACGCCTGAGGGATCGGAGATCACGGTTGTTCAGCTTAGGCTTGCGCCCTTGTCCTTTACGCACTGAAATTCCTCCAGATTCCTTGAATCTTTTAATTATGTTATGCACTGTTGAATGTGAAATATCCAAATCTCTTCCTATCTTTCTTTGAGGAACATTGTTTTTAAACATTTCAATAATTTTCTCACGTATTTGTTGGCAAACTGGCGATCCTCTGCCCATCTTTGCTCCTAAAGGATTAGACCTTTCTTGGATGCTGCTTTTGTACCAAATCATAATTACAATCACCTGTTGACATCACCTGTTTCAAATCACATCATTATTTAACCATTTTACCTCATTACTAGCCCTAAATTGCTCCTGTCCCAATTTTTTTTTTAAATGTGTTGCAGGTCTGAATGACAGGAAAGGATGCATATTTACAAATGACATGAAGTTGACCAGACAAAACATGAAATATTTTGTGTTCATATTGTCTGCAATGAAATACAAGTCAAAGTAAATTTAGAAATCACTTCTTTTTTGTTTTATTAGCGTGTTCCATATTGTCCCAACTTTTTCTGATTTGGGGTTGTAGTTAAATGTACATTTCAGCAAAAGAATAACACATTATTAAATTCAAAAGTTGTAACTGTATTATTTAATGGACCTGAGGTCCTGAGCTAACACTAACTTAACAGTTGCTTTTTTAACTAACATTATCAAAGAAAAATAACTTGTTTAAAAATGTAGCTATTCGCTCTTTGTTAATGTTAATGCATTAATTAGTGAGACCTTAAAGCTACACTGTGTGATATTTTCCCCCATCTAGCGGTGAAAAGGTTTATGACCATCCAGTGAATTTTGGTTTCTGTTCCTCTCAATTCCAATTTCGTTTTAACTCCTACGGTGGCCGATTTAGTCCAAGATTAACATGGCTTCCAGATCGACCTCGTCCACATTCGACACGGTGCCATCGAGTGTTAAAACGCGAAAGGCCAAGCTTGAATTTACGGGTATGTCCCTCTTTGGCTAATGTACTTTCAAGATGGAGGGGCAACATGGCGACCGACATTCGAACCCCTCACCCGTATGTATTTTCAATGGCATATTATAAACTTACGAGAATACTTTATTACTTGAAAGAAGTAAATATACATTAATGAGCACATATATTTTTGAAAGAACTGTTTTTAGCTAAGAATAAACTAAAAAAGTTACACAGTGTAGCTTTAAAGTGTTACCTATTGTTCTTTATAATTCTTTAGCACTTTAATCTGTTTTAAATATTTGTTTACTTTATACATTTTTGTGTATTGCTTTATTGTATTTAAATGTTTGGTTCTTTTTGTTATAAGAAGGTTTTTAAACCTGTTATAGTATGACAACACTTTTTTTGCAACGAATTTCAATATCGTGATAATACCGTATACCGCGATAAAAGCTTCAGCAATTAACCGCAACATGAAAATTTGATACCGGCACATGTCTAGTCAGAAATGACAAGGAGGCAGCCTCACGCAATGCAAAGTCAATGATGTAATTTCATATGCAATATTTCCTTTTTCTGTCCATCATTATTAAGAGTCTGTGTTTATTTCTCTTTAAACTTTATTTCACACTGTTTATAAATTCATACAGTGACTGAGACAAAAGAAGGCTTGAAGGCTTTTTGGTAACATTTGGATAAAAGGTTGGGTGCCCCCGTTCCCAATACATTTTTTGACAAACAAACACATTTAACCTGCACAAACCTTTGATGGAAACATGAATATGATGTATTACTGCAACAAAATGTAACTATGATAACTATTAACTATGATGTTTCTATTTTCAGAACTAGGTTATGTTTTAGCATATTCCAGCTAGTTTATGCACATTTGTGTGGTTGTACAAATAAAGAGTTCAGGAAACATCAATTTAGAGCATACAGAGGATGTCCCACTCACTCTTAATTCACCCTAAGTTAACATGAAGACTACGTTAACCTAAGTTAACCCATTAGACAACTTGGATAGCTATATAGCAATATTTTGAAAGATAATATTTAAAGAGCTCTACAATTCAATTCTTACTAGTAACTATTTCAATTATAATTGAAATAATAGTTTTTTTTTTCCTGTGCAAGTGCAGCTTCACGCAGTCGTGCAGACTCTGATCACTGGTGTCATTTAATTCCGTAGCTTAAATTTTCTACATCAATTTATGTTGCGATGATTTATATAACAAATCATTGAATTAAGTCATTCTTAAGTCATACAGTTCAAGTCAAGTCTCGGGTCATTGGGTCACAAGTCAAGTCATTTTCTTCATTTAGTCAAGCAAGTGTCAAGTCCTAAAATGTGCGACTGGAGTCAGACTGGAGTACCCCACCTCTGGTCATATGGTCATGTTATAATGTGCCCCTCACATGTTGTCACATCTCACTTCCATCCTTTCGGGGTAAACCAAGAAAAAAGTATACACTGTACGAAACAAAACCACATCATTGTACTAGACGTGTGAAATTAATGTGTTGCTCACCTGTCTAATAAAACATATAATATATTAAAGCGTCTTTGGTGTTTCCATGGTTTCCACAAAATAAACAAAATCAAGGGTAAGGTCCGTGTCCTGGCTAAAATAGCTTATTTCTCTGGATTTAAAGGGATAGTTCAAAATGCTTACACCATGTCTGATGACCTTGCACACCAGTTACGCTCGTCAGACGTAGCCCGTAAGAATTTTGAAATGCGAGAGGCACTTTCAACACTTTCCGTAAGTTGAATACGGAAGGCGATCGGCTGGAACTTTACTTGATAAAGTTTTAAATATGGATATTTTTCTTACACAAACACATCGATTTGCTTCAGAAGGCCTTTATTAACCCCCAAAGCCGTGTGGAGCAGTTATATGACGGACAGATGCATTTTTATGGACTTCAAAAGAAGAAGAACAATCACTGTCATTATAAAGCTTGGATTAGCCAGGACTTTTTTTGTAATAACTCAGATTTTATTCGTCTGAAAGAAGAATGTCATATACACCTAGGATCAGGGCCGTGCACAGGGGGGTGGCCCGGTGGCTAGAGCCACTGCCCTCATCAGCTGAGGTGCCCCTCTCACAGTCTATTGTCGCTACCCGTGTTCTGTTTTCCCTCCGCTAAAGATCCACCGATTCCGCGAAACCGCTCCCATGTTTTCCCGCTCGCTCCCCAGCGTCACTCAGAGTCTGTGCACGGAAATCTGGAAAGCGGAGACAACAGTCCCAGAATGTCGTCGTATTAACAGTAGCCTATGCGTTACAATCCACGGAATTAGTAATTTGGTAGTTTGTTTTTGTATTTCTGTCGGTATTATTTTGCTCCTGATAGTCTATCATCTATCATCTAATAGTGTTAACAACTTGTACAAAATACACGTTCTTGAAAGAGAATTAGACAAGAAAGAGTTCTTGTCTAATCAAATTTTTCTACCCGATCTGATCTAATATAAATAACACCAACTTTGCTGTTGATGGCACACTTTGTAGAATATATATAGGCCTAATTTCATATAATAGCCCATACACTGTTAGAGAATGTATAAATTGATATAATTCTTATTACTATTTATTGATATTGTAAAGTGTCATTAATGTAAAATACTAAAAATATTCTAATTCTAATTTTATTTTGACAATTTAGTAGAATAATTGAATAACTGATAAATCTGAATCCCATTAAAAGATAATCAACTGAAAGTTCTTTTTTTTAATGACTTATGTACAAGCATATCAATATTTACTTATTTAATTGGCCATATTTTAATTGAAGATATGTCATTATAAAAAAAAAACATAATAGATTTTGTCTTCACTCAATAGGTTTTAATGAAAGTGAAGATGTCTGAAATGTACATCTAAATCATGAAAATATTAAATAATAGCCCCGTTCATTACAATAAGTATTACGTTTAAAAACAATAACACCAGTAACAACATGCCACTTGGGGCCTTCTGTGCCAAATATGGCTGGGTCATCTTACCCCAAGAGTCTAATTTGATCTTTTTTTTTTTACTTCAAAATAAAAGCTATAACATTTACTCCACAAATCCCTCATTAACAAATAGACACAAAAACTTTGATATTCAACATAATACAATGTCATATATCAATATTTACGACAGACACAAAATTTAGATCAAAACTGTTTTGACTGACTAGTAAGAGTAAGATGGATTATTTGTATGGACAAGCACCCAATCCTCGCCCCCAATGCCACCTCACCCCAGTGCCCCTTTTTTTTTGGTTTGGGCCACTGCTAGGGTGACCACCATCAAACAAACCAAATGTGGGACAATTACTAAGTTTGTGTGGGACAATGTGGGACATGTTACCGACACTAAAACATAACCTGAAACTGTTACACAATATCTATCTAACTTAATAAAAACATATGTATTCTGCCTTTCAGATGATAAAAATACTTTGTTCTTTAGTCCCTTCCAGAAAACACCATTACATCACAATGTAACATTGTACATGTCATTTAAATTCAACATCACTGAGCCCAAAAGCAGCAGGCAGCAGATCTGACCAAGTCCAATAATGAACAAATAAATTATAAAGCAACATGAAATTAGTTCATTGACAGTCTTATATATTATATTATATATTAAGAATATAACCAATTTACCGAATTATCCACGAATCCGCTCCACATTTTGATTGACAGCCGTCACAACCTATAGCGACCGTGTTTACTCCTTTCTTTTCAACCATTGGATAGGATTTTAAAAACGGCTGTTGTTGTATTTGTGAAAGGCGGGATGTTACGTCTGACGAAACGCTGTTAAATATGTCTAGGTGAAAAACGATGCCGCAAAAAGAATAAATGAAACGCTTTCTTTAAAAGGCAAAAGAACGCATGCGTTATATGATAATAAATTAAAAACCAACAGACTGATGAAAATGCGGGACATTTTCTCAATATGCGGCGTGCGGGACAAGGGGTGAAAATGCTGTGCGGTACAACGCAAAGCGGTTGTAACCCTAGCCACTGCCCCTCAAAATGTCTGTGCACGGCCCTGCCTAGGATGACTTGAGGGTGAGTAAATCACGGGCTAATTTTCAATTTTGGGTAAACTGTCCCTTTAAACATTCTTGGAAACTTTTGGGATAATGTATCAATGTACAAGTCAACAAACACTGTTCTAGTGGTTTTTGGATATCTTAATACAAAAATCCTTTATATGTTAAAGCGGCTTGCCATAGTCGCCTACATGAACTCTTGCTCCAGATGGGAGAAGGGGGAAAACATTCCGAAAATCCCACAACGGAGCCTTTTTCAGGGATTGTGGCCGCGATATAATAGAGATTGTTTTGGACGCATTAAAGACCAGCCGAAGAAAATCATGAGTAAGTTATCTAATAAATAATGTGTATATTAAAGATTGTTATTTGTAACCACCGAACCCGGACCCAAGACTTCTGACGCTGTTCAACAGGCGAACCCGTGGCCGAGGTTTCGGAAGTTGCCCCGGCGATGGCTGCAGCCCAGAGCGCGAGCGATTCAGGCGACGCGGGGACGTTACTGGAAGTTTCTTTCCAGAGGAACCCTCGTCAAAAATACAAATTCCTGGAGGCAGAACCCAAGATTTTAGGGGTACACGTTAAGTTCGCGTCAAAGTAGAATACAATGTATTCTGAAACATGTCTACTGAAGAGTTGTATTTCTCTTCCGCAGGTGACGGAGATCGCGCTGGCCGTCTTCTTCATTAATTGCAGATTTTTATTTTATATTGGAGTGCCTGGTGGATTTGGACAGATTACAACCAACATCATGCTAGCGTTGTCCCTTGTTGTGAGTGTCCACTGTATATGTTTTAACTGTAATTTATTCTTTATTTTTTTTTTACATATTATAAGCCTGTTCATAAGCCATTGTAAGTGTGGTGGGTTCACGCCTTGACGAAATCACCGCAATTTAGAGATTCCGACTTGTGAAAAGCGTTCATGTCATCGCAGAACTCGTAATTACAACTTGGAAACTCTGAAAGAATTTGGTGGGAGCTCCGACGTGTATCACGTGACAGATTAATTTTAGCATTTTATATTTTAATTTTTTTATATATAACACTGTACTTTGTATTATATTACCTTTGAATCAAATTACAAAAAAATAATGAATGCTGCTGCATTTAGGCTTCACAATTAATAAGAGTTATTAAATTATCTTTATGGCTCCAGAAGGGAGCAGAATCTCATTGAGCCCCATGTTAAAATACCCAACTTTACAGCAGAATAAAACATGTTTACAGCCTGGTACAAATTGTGTTTTTGGTCTATACGGCTAATTTTGCCCTTCATGAAAACTCTGAGGTGGGTGAATTTTTTTATAACTCATTCGTTTACATTATATAAAGCCTTAAAGTTCTGCATAATTAAGGGCGTGGCCACTGAGTGAAAGGTGGTCTGCTGTCTGTTAGTCATCACGTCATCTCAGCTCCGCCCACATCCCGCCTCTTTGCCCATAATCGGGAGTGACGCGCTATATAGTAAAGCGCTATATAAATGCAGTCCATTTACCAAAAAAAAACACAATAGGATTTTCCCATAGGCTTTTGGATTATCGCACACAAATAAAACAAGCTCTGTGAGCAACAAAAGTTTATGATACTTACACGTTTTGTTCATCAAGATAAATGAACACAACTTTTATACATTTTGAAGCCTAAATGCAGTCGCCAGCACTAAAAAGCTAAGCTTTAAACAAACTACAACATCACCATCGCTAAGCTTCCGACAAATCGTTCAGTTTTTATCTCAACACAATTATGCAGAAAGTGATAGTATAAGAGCACAATTATAAGCATAATAAGGCTGTAAAAGTGGACTGAGCTTACTTTTTCGGCGTGATGATGTTTAATTTCCCTGACAGCCTCTAGCCCCATTTAGCCGCTTGTTAGCAAACGCCTTTTTCAAGACACCTAACAGCTTCAAATTACAAGTGGAGAAATACAGATGTATTTTATGTCGTAAAAT
Organism: Gobio gobio; assembly: GCF_949357685.1. Taxonomy (NCBI): domain Eukaryota; kingdom Metazoa; phylum Chordata; class Actinopteri; order Cypriniformes; family Gobionidae; genus Gobio; species Gobio gobio. Next base: position 61,462,012 of record NC_137098.1, read on the forward strand.
AAAACGTTTCGGTTACTAACGTAACCTCAGTTCCCTAAGATGAGGGAACGAGTATTGCGTTTTGCTAAAACGCTATGGGGGAATTCCTTTCCTCGAGATATTGAAGCAAATTTTTATCCAAAAATACCTTTTATACGCAGTGCAGCTGCACAACTCTCAGCAGGAAGCAGCTGCGTGCTGATTGGCTGTGCCGCTGCAACTGCAGCAACCTATAGCGAGACCGTGGGGCGGGACGGACCAATCAGGTCCTTCCGAATTCCCACCACAAGGGGCAACAGAATTTGCATAGCCAAGGGTATATAAGACCCACTCTCGCAAGGTTAGTCAGGTTAATCGACTGAAGCGACTCCTGAGCAAGTGAGCAAGCACGGCAAGCAAAACGCAATACTCGTTCCCTCATCTTAGGGAACCGAGGTTACGTTAGTAACCGAAACGTTCCCTTACGAGAGTACTCTCGTATTGCGTTTTGCTAAAAAGCTATGGGGGACCAATGCAAAACGCCGTGCTTGCTTAACGGCTCTAAAGCCGACGACACCAAACCCAGGCCAACCTAGGTGGGCCCGTAATATGATATCAATAATTCAGAATGAGCCAGACCTGAGTCGGGCCCTAAGAGAATGAACACGATATACGTGCAATAATAAGTATAGACCAGACATAGTCGGGTCAGGAATAATGAGTGGCCAGAATTCGAGCCGTATAAGGAATATGCTTATGACTTATACAATATTCAACCCAGGCCGGACTTATCGAGCCTTAAGGGGTAAAATCTGTTTACACAGCAAGAAGCCCAGCTTTTAAAGCCGGAACATCTAAATTATAGAATCTGATAAAAGTGGACGGGGAGGCCCAGCCTGCCGCCGCACAGATATCATTCAGAGAAATGCCAGTAGACCAAGCCCACGAAGAGGCCATGCCTCTAGTAGAATGGGCTCTAATGCCTAAGGGGCAGCTGAGATCTTTAGACTCATAGGCCAGTGAGATAGCATCCACTATCCACCGTGACAAGGTCTGCTTTGTAACCGCGCACCCTCGGGTGCGGCCGACAAAGCATACAAAGAGCTGTTCAGTTTGCCTGAAAGCAGCGGAACGCTCTATGTATATTCTCAGCGCTCTGACAGGACAGAGCAAATTAGCATCTATTTCATCTAACGGTGATGAAAGTGCCGAAAGTGAAATGACCTGTGCTCTGAACGGAGTTGAAAGCACTTTAGGTACCTATCCATGTCTTGGTTTGAGGACGACTTTGGAGTCGTTTGGCCCAAATTCCAGACACAGAAAGCGTGTGCAGATCACCCACTCGCTTAACTGACGTGATCGCTAACAGAAAAGCGGTCTTTAGTGACAGGAGCTTTAAGCTCACCGAATGCAGAGGCTCAAATGCAGAGCTCTTCATGGCATCCAGGACCGTGGACAGGTCCCATATAGGGACTGAAGGGGGGCCAGGTGGGTGAAGCCTTCTAGCCCCTTTAAGGAAGCGAACAATGAGATCGTTCTTTCCTAGTGACAGTCCGAATGTGATACGCTGCTATAGCAGCCACATAAACTTTGAGCGTGGAGGGGGAGCGACCCGCGTCCAGAAGCTCTTGTAAAAATGTAAGCACCTCTGACACTGCACAATCATGTGGGGTCAGACTTCGCGCTTTACACCAGTCTGAAAAGACTGACCATTTGCCTGAATAGAGCCGCCTAGTCGTGGGGGCTCTAGCTTCAGTAATAGTATTCAATACGCCTTCAGAAAGGTTCTCATGTACCCGTTGATGGGCCAAACATGAAGCGCCCATAGATCGGGACGGGGATGCCAGATCTGCCGTTCCGCCTGCATGAGGAGGTCTCTCCTCAGCGGGATCGGCCACGGATCTGTATCTGACATCTGACTCAGCAGTGAGAACCAAGGTTGATTTCTCCAAAGCGGGGCTATTAAAAGCACAGCGCATTTGCTCTCCCTGATCCTCTCTATGACCTGAGGTAACATTGAGATTGGGGGAAAAGCATAAAGAGGAAGGTTGGGCCATTCGTGGGCCAACGCATCTTCGTGCTTGGAGAAATATATTCGGCATTGAGCATTGTCTTGTGAGGCGAAAAGGTCCACTTTTGCCTTTCCAAACTTGCCCCAAATTGTCTGAATTATATTTGGGTGAAGAGACCACTCTGCAGGGGACACTTTGCCCCTGGACAGCATGTCCGGACCCAAATTCAGAATGCCTGGCACGTGAGTCGCTCTCAGCGAGCTCAGATTGTGCTCTGCCCATATTAGGGCTTCTTCCGCCATTGAGTGCAGATCGATAGATCTCAGACCGCCTTGGCGATTTATATAGGCTACCACCGACCTGCTGTCCGTTCGGATCTGGACATGGTGGTGTTTTATGTACGGAAGGAAAGCTCTTAGCGATATCGTGACCGCTTTCATCTCTAGACAGTTTATATGAAGGCTCTTCTCCGAGTCTGACCAGAGACCGGAGATCGGCCTGCCCTCGTGAAGGGCTCCCCAACCTAGGTTGGATGCATCTGTCGAGATAACTTTCCACTTCGTAACAGTGCCCAAACTCACGCCCGTCTTGTACCAGACGGGATTTTTCCAAGGAGCCAGAGCTAACACACAGCTGTGGTCTACCTTGATTTGTAATCGGCCCGAAAGCCATGCGTGAGCTGGAACGAATGTTGCGCATGTGCAACAGACCCAGTCTGAGAACTGCCGCTGCCGAGGCCATGAGACCCAACATCCTCTGAAAGTGTTTGAGAGGAATGTGTGCACCGGACCTGAGGGAAACCGCTCGGTTCCGAAACGAGAGCGCGCGCTGTGACATCAGCCGCGCGCTCATCTGCAGTGAGTCCAATACTGTTCCCAGAAACGAAACTTTCTGTGTGGGAGACAATAAACTCTTTGCCACGTTGATTCTGAGTCCCAAGCATTGTAAATGGTTGAGAAGCCAAGATCTGTGGTTTAATAACTGTATCTCTGACTGAGCTATTATGAGCCAGTCGTCGAGATAGTTGAGAATTCTCATTCCCCGAAGCCTCAGCGGGGTTAGCGCCGCTTCCATGCACTTTGTAAACGTGCGGGGAGCCAGAGATAGACCAAAAGGTAGCACCTTGTATTGGTATACTTTCCCCTCGAAGGCGAATCTCAAGAATGGCCTGTGATGGGGGGCTATTTGTATGTGGAAATTGGCATCCTCTAGATCCACAGTGAAAAACCAATCTCCCGGGCGAATGTACGCGAGGATTTGTTCATTCTCAACTTTCTGAATTTGCCTTGGTGGGCTGGGCTGGTCCAGCTTTAGCGTGACGGCTAGCGGAGGAGCTGGAACGCTTAGGCAGGAAATGTCGCATTGCCTGCGAAGCCTTCTGTGCTTCAGTGAAGCGCTCCGTGAACCCAACCACGGCGGGACCAAATAATCCTGAAGGCGACATGGGCGCGTCCAGGAAAGCGGTCTTGTCCGCGTCCTTCATCTCAGTTAGATTAAGCCACAAATGGCGCTCCAACACCGTCAGGCTGGCCATGCATCTGCCGATCGCCTGAGCGTTGGCCTTGGTGGCGCGCAGGGCCAAGTCAGTGGCGCCGCGCAGATCCTTCAGAGCCTCGTTGTCAGGAACAGACTCATCCAGGGAACGGAGGAGTTTGGCCTGGAAGACTTGAAGCACCGCCATGGAGTGTAGCGCTGACGCCGCCTGGCCGGCGGAGGCGAATGCTCGACCGGCGAGGCTGGACGTAGTGCGGCAGGCCTTGGAAGGGTGCACAGCCTTTGACTGCCATCCTCTGGCGGAGGGCGGGCAAAGGTGTGCAGCGACGGCTTCCTCGAGGGGAGGAAGGGCTTGGTATCCTTTTTTCTGAGCGCCATCGACTACCGAGAGCGCTGGAGAAAAGGAGGATTTGGCGCGAGAAGAAAATGGCGCCTTCCACGACTTTGTTAGCTCCTCGTGGACTTCTGGGAAGAAGGGAGCGGGTCTTTGAGTGGTCGGTTGACGGCGGTTCTCGAAAAGCCACTCATCCAGTCGGCTTCTCGTGGGCTCCTCGGGCTGAGACCAGTCAATGCCGAGGTCGTCCACGGCCTTGGTGAGCAAACGCATAAGCTCAGCGTCGACTGAGGTTATAACGCCGCTAGCCGTCCGCGTCGAAGTGGCGTGCTCCGAGGCGGCATCCGACCACCCGCTTCCAGATGCAGCAAGGGAAAGGCTGTCATCCTCTTCCTCCTCCGGTCCGCCGAAGGAAACAGCAGCAGCCGCCATGCGAGGGGAGCTGTGCTGTTCCTCGACGAACAACACGGGCGATGGCGAGGCACGCGGGGACATGCCCGGCGTGTGCTCGTCAGAGCGCTCCGGTGGCCTCTGGTCGCGACGTTTTTTTCTTCCGTGGCTCGAGAGGCTGGGAGCAAGGGACGGGATCCGAGTCGAAGGTGGCGAGCCGAGCCCGAAGGGTCTGCAGCGTCAGCTCGTCGCACTCCGGGCAGCCGCCCTGGTTGAGTGCAGCCTGCGTGTGGTCTCGTCCGAGACTTGACACGCAGATGATGTGCCGATCCTCGTCCGCGATAAAACCTCTGCACGAGGCGCAGGAACGAGACATTTGAAACAACGTCTCAGCTCTTTTTGGATGTGTAAAACACAGAAGGTATTTGAAAAGGATATAGTGCCGGATGGCGCAGCTGGAAGGCAGGCTGAAGGCGGAGAATCCGACGTCCTCAGGCTGCAGTGTTCCGCTGGGTGCGTGTCGACGGCAGGCTTCGATCCGGAACTCAACGATTGCAAGTCGCTGAAGAAGAATTAATCTGACTAACCTTGCGAGAGTGGGTCTTATATACCCTTGGCTATGCAAATTCTGTTGCCCCTTGTGGCGGGAATTTGGAAGGACCTGATTGGTCCGTCCCGCCCCGCGGTCTCGCTATAGGTTGCTGCAGTTGCAGCGGCACAGCCAATCAGCACGCAGCTGCTTCCTGCTGAGAGTTGTGCAGCTGCACTGCGTATAAAAGGTATTTTTGGATAAAAATTTGCTTCAATATCTCGAGGAAAGGAATTCCCCCATAGCGTTTTAGCAAAACGCAATACGAGAGTACTCTCGTAAGGGAACGTGAAAGTGCCTTGAGCTTGTGTTCACCACAGACCTTATAACTAAAACCCCATTCAAAAAACCCATTGACTTCGGGACGAGGGAAATGGAAGTGCTAAAATGCTAACTCGCTACGCGTTTTGACCTACAAAGTGAGGTCATACCTGCACCACTCTATGCACACTTCAGAATCTCGCCGGGAGTAGTAGGTCATCCGGGCACTTTTTTATGAGTGCTGTTAATTCAGACATGCTACTTTTGTCTTTGGGAAGTACGTGATTTTGGAGACAGCAATTGATTAGCTTGTTCAGGTGTGTTTGATTAGGGTAGGAGGCGGAGCTAAAGTCTGCAGGACAGAAGTTGCCCGTCCCTGATGTAACACTATGTTTCCTCTAAACAGGGCATAATTGCTGGCAGTGTGGCGATAGCAGCGCAGAACCTCCACCTACCGACAGTAAGACTATTTGGACACACAGCAAAAACAAGGAAATTTCATTTTAAAAAAGTGTCATGTATGCAAGTTATGCACTTTATGTAGAATCTGGCCAATTAAATTCTGAGTGCCCCGAAGGAAATACGTATTTCTGAGTGTATCGTTTTATTTCCTAACAGCTCAAGGCATGTTTGGGAATGCAGGTAGTCACATGTGTGGCATATGCTTTGTGTGTTATCTTCACATCATATGAAAATGGAGGGCATGATGCCTGCTGGCGTTACCACAATCCCAAGAGAAATGAAACCACCGCATGTCAACTTTTAGAGGTAAGCTAAACCGTTTTAAAGGAATACTCCACTTTTTTTGAAAATAGGCTCATTTTCCAACTCCCCTAGAGTTAAACAGTTGAGTTTTACCTTTTTTCGAATCTATTGAATCTGATTAGACGGGTCTGGCGGTATTACGCAGAAATGAGAGTATAGTTCCTAGCCATATCGGCCTAGAAAACCACAACATTTCCTTTTCCGTCAGTCTTAGTACACGATGTAACTAAAGAAGAGTCTGTTACAGGTTCAGGGTGTGACACCGGCTCTTCCTGTTGTTTGTCCTGTCCTGCATTTTTCTGCAGCTCGTGATTGGATTATCAGTTTGATCACGGGCTGATCTCCCGCACCTGTCGCTCGTTCCCTTTTCCCTTTATATGCCCAGCTGTGTCTACCTCTTGTTGTCAGTTGATCACTTCATGTCGCGTGAATGTTACATGTCTACACTGCATTCTGCTCTGTGTCTTACCTGTTTGGTTTTGTACCCAGGACCCGTAGACGAGGAGTTTTCAGCAAGCCGTATTCCCTTGCTGGGCTCGGTCTTGTCTTCTGCTGGGTCAACCTGTCCCCCGTTCTCTCGGTGGTCTCTCCAGCCTGTGTGTCTGCTGTAGAGTGCGCAGATACAGCGGGAGCCACCAAACAGATCCGTAGACTGTCACCTCTTCACTTTGTTTGACTGTTCACGTTGTTTATTCCCCGAATAAACCACTTCCTTGTTCACTGCACTTTGAGTCCTCCTTTAATCCACAGTCCCGACAGAGTCAAGTTTTAACCCCTTAACTGTCACCGTCGTTTTTTTGATCGCTTTTTTTTCCTGTATCATATATTTTAGTAATTATCATAAATTAGATATCAGCTGAAAGCTTACGAACTCAAAATTCATCCTGTGAAAACCGTATTGAAATCAGACGTTGCGTTACCATGGAAACAGTACTCTAAATTCTTCTAACGGGCTCCTCCCCTAGTGGGCGGCGTCATGTTTCGTATTATAAAATGTATTTTAACTACTTTATTATCAACATTTTTTCTAATCTTGACAAAACACATATCGCTGGAAAGGTCTGAGTCTCAAGGTTCCATATTTGGTGACTGTTTTGTGATGGAAGTGATATTTGGACAGAAATTTACAGGAAACTGCATCAAAATAACAATCAATGGAATGTGGATGACACCCGGTGGCTATTTTTGGTATAGCGCCTAAACAAAATCTCATGGGGACTTCAATTTTTGTGATATCAACTTCAAATTTGGAACACAGCTTGGTTAGACATATGGCTTTGATTTTATAGTAATTTTAGAGTAAAATGTTTTTTTTTGTACAATATATATTGTATATAAAATAAAAATATATTCATATATTTTCATTTACAGTAAATTTAAACTTCCATAACTTTTTCATACTTTCATATTATTCTTTAAAACTAGACCAAACATAGGTCTATATTCCAAAGCATTCTTGAATTACAGCCCTCTAAGTTTGGATAGTGCATTTTCATGTGTATTCTCAAAAAGAGGGGTGACAGTTAAGGGTTAAATAGGAAAAATATCGAAACGCGGTCATTTTTGAGCGAGCTGCTAACGGTCTAATCAGATTCAATGATCTATGCTAAGCTATGCTAAAAGTGCCCCCGCCAGACCAGGAGATCGGCTGAATGGATTCAAAAACGGTAAAACTCAACTGTTTAACTCTAGGGGAGTGTTCCTTTAAAGAGAACATTTTAATGCTATTATTGTCACTTTTGAAAATAACGCTTTGTATACTAAGATGCGGGAAAGCAAAAATGTTCATAGACTACTGACACGGTTTCTAAATTACTTAATATTAAATATGTTCATAAATCTTGTAAAGTTATTAGTTATCATTCTTTAACTGATGAGAGGAGGCAATTTCACACTTTTAGGAGTCCTAGGGCTCAGGGGATTGACAAAACTATTACATGATGATGAAATATTTGCCATTAAATGTTGTTGTTTATATATTGTTTCCTCTCTTTACTCACAGATTGGATTTGGTCATATAAACTCATTAGATCAACTGACGGCAGTGACTCAGATAGTTCTCTCGGTCACTTTAGCCGCATACTGTTGCAAGGTGATTCCCTGCTGCACTCCCAGATCTCACGTGGTAAGCAAAGCTCTTATTTTCTTAAACCCGTCGATGCTGGCGAGCAGTGTGAATGATGGGAAATATGATGCAGAGTTCTTGACTGTAAAACTGTTTGTCTTTTTCAGCCCGTCATCGTCATGACGACACCCACAGCTCCACAATGAAAGTGAGAGTGCGTGCATTTAAAAAGATGTCATTTTATCTAATAATACTAATAAAACATATATTTTTTGGACACATTACTAGATACATTAAGACAATATACCGATATAAACCACATCACTATAACATCTCTATATGCAAAATATTTTAAGAGCATGATAACAACCCAAATATGATGTTAACCTTTGTCTTCTAATTCAATGAACACAAATGTGTTTAAATGAAATCTTATACAGCCTTACAACACAAAATATCAAATATGAAAAAACCTTTTATAGAACATGTAGGCCTGTTGTTTTTCTGTGTAGCTTTGTGTATCTTAATACAGTCTTCATGTTAACAAATGTGCATAAACTAGCTGGAATATGCTAAAACATAACCTAGTTCTGAAAATAGAAACATCATAGTTAATAGTTATCATAGTTACATTTTGTTGCAGTAATATTCATGTTTCCATCAAAGGTTTGTGCAGGTTAAATCAAAAAATGTATTGGGAACGGGGGCACCCAACTTTTTATCCAAATGTTACCAAAAAGCCTTCAAGCCTTCTTTTGTCTCAGTCACAGTGTACTGTATGAATTTATAAACAGTGTGAAATAAAGTTGAACAGAAATAAACACAGACTCTGATGTCCATTGATGGACAGAAAAAGGAAATCTTGCATATGAAAGTAACTAACTAACTTAAATATGAAATATGCTTTCAATACCTTCCTGTTCAAATGGATAGGTAACATCATCAGTATTACAGAATTGTATCGTGTTGGGCTGATGGTTTTAATTTATGGCAAGAAACCTTACACAAGGTGGAAATTCAAAAACTGTCCCAGTCGCCTTAATCACCACCACTGCTTAAACGTACTGGCAAAAATTCTCACCATATGATTTAGTGCTACTATGTAGTGTTATAGTGATAGCCAGACGAAGCTGCATAAGCTCTTCAAACATGTACCTTGTGGCCATCTGGTGGTTAAAAGGTTGAATGTCACCTACGGAATTGCTGTTCCTTTATAGCCCGGGCCGATTTCAAGGTTTTCTGAATGGGGGGGCACTGGGGGGACCAAGAACCAGTCAGGGGGGCCAATCAGAAAATTCACCTGAAAATAAATACTGGTTTAGAAAATATTAAGCACGATTTCCAAAATCTTGTGCAATGCCCTGTGCCCTAATATAGATGGTATTAAATGCGGCACTGCACAAGAGCCTGAACATCATTTTGTATTTTGCATGGATTGGACAACACAGTTCTGTTCCACTAAATGGAGAAAAACAAAACATAGGCATTCATTAGTAATTTAACAAAACAAAAATTAAATGTGTGTGTTTGTTTGTGAACATTCTCAGCATGAAATCTGTGTCTGTTCATGTGGGTAACTATAGCATAGCACATCATGTGATGGTGCAGAGTCAGAGCACATTTAGGCCACGCCCACACCAGGGGGAAAACAATCCAATGTTCTCCACTGACTGTGCATTGCGTGAGGCTGCCTCCTTGTCATTTCTGACTTATGAAAAAACAGAATGTCTAAAAGACAAGCTAATAAACACAGAACGATACTCGGTTACTTAACACAACCTCGGTTCTCTCTAGAAGAGGGAACGAGTATTGCGTAAGTTCCTTACGCTACGGGAAAGTATTCTTTCTTCGAGATTTCTGAAAAACCCAAAATTATCCTTAATTTTGTAACATTGTCAACGCAGTGCGGCAGCCTGGCAGACCATAGCAGGCTAATCCAGCGTGCTATTGGCTGCTCTGCTGGCAACTGCAGCAGCCTATCGTGAGCCCGCGTGACGTGGCGACCAATGAGGGCGCCTCATTTGCCTACAGGTGGGGCGTGGCCACGTGTATATAAGCAGGGCTCACGGGCTGCATATTCGGTTTTCGTAGTTCTGAAGCGCAAAAGCCCGCGGTGCGCACGGCAAGGAACGCAATACTCGTTCCCTCTTCTAGAGAGAACCGAGGTTACGTTAAGTAACCGAGTATCGTTCTCTTACGAGAGGTTCTCTCGTATTGCGTAAGTTCCTTACGCTACGGGAACATATTGTCAACGCCGTGCGCGCCTCGCGTACAGCATATGTATCCCAGGGAACCGGGGACCATAACACTGCTCGGGCAGGGTGGCCGGTAAGGAAAACGGGCCACCACATATACAGACACTTCATTCGAACTGACGGGTGGTTTACGACGGGTGGTTACAACACCCTGTCCCCTGAATGAGGGAACGGCACCTGCCGGTCTCCTTCAAATTCACCACACCTTGTCTCATGAATGAGGGAACGGCAACGCCGGTCGCCTTCAAATTCACAATATCTTGTTATATGAGTGAGGTAACGGCACCGCCGGTCACCTTCAAACTCACAACAGCTCGTCTCGTAAATGAGGGAACGGCACCGCCGGTCTCCTTCAAATTCACCTGAGCCTAGTACCGAACTTACTACCAGTATGTGAGCTATGTCTGCGCAGAATCACTGGGCAGAACCAACAGCCCTATTGAACTGATAACACTTTCGCCTGTAAGGCAGGAACTTCCAGATTGTAAAATCTCACGAACGTAGACGGGGAGGCCCAGCCTGCCGCCATACAGATATCGTGGATGGAAATCCCTCTGGCCCAAGCCCACGAAGAGGCCATGCCTCTAGTGGAGTGTGCTCTGACACCTAGCGGGCACTGCAGGTGTTTGGAAGCGTATGCAGTTGCAATCGCGTCCACTATCCACCTGGACAGGGTCTGTTTCGAGGAGGCGAGACCTCTAGTGCGCCCACCAAACGAAACAAACAGCTGCTCAGAACGCCTGAAGGCGGCGGAGCGTGTGACATAAACCCTCAATGCCCTGACAGGGCAGAGGATATTGCCACCGTCCCCCTCGTCGGATGCTGGCAGAGCCGAGAGGGAGATAATCTGCGCCCTGAAGGGAGTGCCGATCGCTTTGGGGACATAACCATGCCACGGTCTGAGAATGACCTTAGAGTCATTAGGACTGAAATCCATACACGTCGGGCTCACTGAGAGCGCGTGTAGATCCCCCACGCGTTTCACTGAAGCCAGAGCTATCAGGAACGCGGTTTTTAGCGAAAGGAACCTTGGTTCCACAGTCTCGAGCGGTTCAAAAGGATGAGCCTTCAGGGCCTCTAGGACCAAGGCCAGATCCCATATAGGAACCGATGGGGGCCGCGGGGATTCATCCGTCTGGCTCCTCTGAGGAAACGGATGATGAGCTCGTTCCTTCCTAGCGTGCTACCTAGCGTCGTCTGAGCGAACGCTGCTATAGCCGCCACATACACTTTGAGCGTGGAAGGGGACCTGCCCAGTTCCAAAAGCTCTTGGAAGAAGGAGAGCACCCGCTGGACCCCACATTGCTGTGGGTCCAATCCCTTGGAAACACGCCACTCAGTGAACACCGACCACTTAGAACTATATAACCGCCTCGTCGAGGGGGCTCTAGAGTGTGAAATCGTGTTCATAACCCCTTCGGGCAGGTCAACGGGTATCCGTTGGTCACCCATACATGCAGAGACCATCGCTCTGGATGGGGATGCCAAACTGACCCTCCTGCTTGAGAGAGGAGGTCTGCTCTCAGCGGAACTGGCCAGGGGGGTGAGTGCGACAGCTTCACCAGCTCTGGGTACCAAATCTGGTTCTCCCAGCGCGGCGCTATAAGGAGCACCTGGCGGCGCGTCTCCCTGATTTTCGCTATGACCTGGGGCAATAGGGAAATCGGCGGGAAAGCATACAGCGGGAGGCTGGGCCAAGGTTGGGACAGCGCATCCTCGCTTTTGGACAGAAACGTCGGGCAGCGGGCGTTCTCTTTTTTTTTGCAAAGAGGTCGAGCTCCGCTCTGCCGAATAGGCACCATACCAGCTGGACTGTCTGAGGGTGCAGGGACCATTCGCCTGGGAGAATGCGGCCCCTGGACAGCTTGTCCGGGCCCACATTGAGGTGGCCCGGTACGTGCGCAGCTCTCAGCGAGCGCAGCGAGCTGTGTGCCCACACGAGCAGGCGTTCTGTCAGATTGCCCAGACACCTGGACCTGACACCGCCCTGCCGGTTCACGTAGGACACCACCGTGGTATTGTCCGACCGGACCAACACGTGGTGTCCTCGTATAAGCGGGAGAAACTGCTTGAGCGCGTTCTCTACCGCTATCATCTCCAAACAGTTTACGTGTAGGAGTTTTTCTCCGCTCGACCAGAGGCCCGAGGCCGATCTGCCCTCGAAAACGGCGCCCCAACCCGAGGTGGAGGCGTCGTTCGAGATGACCTTGCGGTGTGAGATGGCTCCCATTGTCACTCCCTGCTGGTACCAGTCGGCTACTAACCAGGGCTCTAGGGCTGAAACGCAGCCCTGAGTCACTCTGATCCTGAAGCCTCCGGACGCCCAGGCTCTGTGAGGCACTCGGGCGTTTAACCAGCATTGCAGCGGGCGCATGCGCATTAAGCCCAGCTGGAGCACAGCTGCAGCTGAGGCCATACGTCCCAGCATCCTCTGAAAAAGCTTGAGAGGTGCGATTTTGCCCGGCCGGAAGTACGCAGCCATGCGCCGAACTTGGCGCGCGCGTTGGGGTGACAGGCGGGCTGACATTGCCACAGTGTCCAGATTCAAACCCAGAAATGAGGTTGATTGCGTGGGCACTAATGAGCTCTTGGTCCAATTGACCGTGAGCCCCAGGCTGTCCAGATGGCTGAGCAGCATTGCCCTGTGGGCGAGGAGCTCGGCCTCTGACTGCGCCAGGATGAGCCAATCGTCCAGATAGTTCAATACTCGCATCCCTCGATTTCTCAGGGGAGCGAGGGCCGCGTCCATGCACTTCGTAAATGTACGGGGTGCTAGCGACAGGCCGAACGGAAGGACAGTGTATTGATAAGCCTGGCCGTTGGAGGCGAATCGTAAGAATGGCCTGTGACGCGGCGTTATCTTGATTTGAAAGTATGCATCTTCAAATCTAGGGAGATTAGCCAGTCTCTCGGGCGAATATGCGCGAGGATCTGCTTGGTCGTGAGCATCTTGAACGATGTTCTCATAAGAGCTTTGTTCAGACGCCTCAGATCCAGAATCGGTCTGAGCGACCCATCCCTTTTTGGTACGAGAAAATACCGGCTGTAAAAGCCTGACTTGCTCATAGAATGGGGAACCGGTTCTATAGCCCCTTTGCACAGCAGCGTGGCTATCTCCGCTCGAAGTAGATGTGCTACTTCCTCGCTCACTCTTGTCTCTGTACGCGCACAGAAGCGCGGAGGGCGGCGAGCGAACTGCAGAGTGTAGCCGTGCTTCACTGTTTTCAGCACCCATTCTGATACACCTGGAATGGCTTCCCACGCTCTCGCGTGTGCCACACGGGATAGAACGGCCTCCAGGCTCGAAACGCCGCGCTTCGCGGGTTTGACGGCCTGTATAGGAGGGGCGGGCGCAGTGCGCGCGCTCTCTGTGCTGTGGGCCAGCCGATCGCTCGCGATGGCTGGCCGCCTTACACACTGTATCTCTGCCGCTTCGAGCGGGGAGTGGCTTGTGTGTGGCCCTACACTCATCGCTCCGGCCACCCTGGGCGGAGAACAAATGGTGTGTGGCGCGGTGCGTAGCGCCTGAGGCATAATGTTTGCGAAAATGTGTGAACGCGTTTGAGCGGGCACAACTCTTACGCGTGGAACATGACCGGTTAAGAGTGGCTGTGTGACAGCGCGTGTGGTGGTTAGGCGTGGACGCAAACAAGCGGACACGTGACCTAACTCTAGCACTCGAGCGGCCGGTGGCCGCTTTATGTGAGTGAGAGACACGGGATTTGTGGTGCTTGGGTGCAGGGGTGAACACAAAAGTGGGCACGTTTACTGCATTTGAAAACACATACGGCGTGAGCCGTGCAACCAGAAATAAAGCAACTTCGTGATTTCTCTGGTTCGTCGTAAAAACGGCGGTTGTAGACAGGCGAGAGGGCAGTTTTGCCGGCTCGTTGGCTGCGTGAGAGCCATCTGCAGCAGCCACAGGAGTGGGGGCTGACAGGAAAACAGAGTTTTGACGGTGGTCCGGCCACGGCGGGACTTAACCGTCGCTTCCCCCCTCTGCTAGGAGGACTTTGGAGGGGCTTCAGTTGGAAACAGGCGAGAGGGCGAGTTCGCCAGCTCGTAGGCTGCGTGGAAAACATCTGCAGTAGCCACAGGAGTGGGGACTGACAGGAAAACAGAGTTTTAACGGTGGTCCGGCCGCAGCGGGACTTAACCGTCTTTTCTCTCCTTGTGTATAGACGCCCAAAAATACTCGAGCACCACGTGGTGCGAGTTAGCTTTCTGTATGTAAGAAAAACTGGCCGCGAGCCCGGGGAAGCGGACAGTAAAACATTTTTATCTGCCGCGAGAGCTGGGCTCGAACTCGGGTCTCCGGCGTTTCAGCCGCTGATTTTGACACTGTGCTACCGGGAGGGACACATTAGTGTTCAGTTAGCGCGAGCATACGGCAGTACGTCCTCGTGCTTGTTGGCAGTCGTGCGTGCATAAAAGACAGGCTCGTTACTGCAATAGTAATATTTCCAGCCGCCTGAACTGGAGAGGGGGCTGAGAAATGCTAGAAAATGGCGGTTCATCCGGCCACAGCGGGACGAAAACACCCTCTGTTAATTTCCTGGTGAGTGCGGCGCGCGCGCGCGCGTGCCGAACGTGCTCGTGACCGTGCGCACTCTCAGTCCTTGTGAACGGCGCAATCTGCGCGGTCCAACAGGGGGAAGTGCAGGTTCGTTGGAGAGCATATGTCAGCGTCATGTCTCATGACGGCGTTTGTTTGCTGGCGTGCGTGTCTTAACAGGCTCGTGTACAGCAATATGAACAATTCCAGTCGCCTGAACTCATGAGGGGACTGAGAAATGTGCGCGAGGGTGGAACAGCTCTCTTGTAACGTAAAGAGAGCTGCAGGACCGTCCGTTTCTGCCATCCCTTGTATGTAAGCATGAACAGAGGGGGGAGGAGGCTCGCTTCGAGACCGTTCATTCCTACCATCCCTTGTAAGCGGAGCGGTGGCGCGGCTTGAACAGAGGGGGAGGAGGCTCGCTCCGAGACCGTTCATTTCTACCATCCCTTGCAAGCGGCGCGGTGGCACGGCTTGAACAGAGGGGGAGGTGGCTCGCTCCGAGACCGTTCATTCCTACCATCCCTTGTAAGCGGCGCGGTGGCGCGGCTTGAATAGAGGGGGAGGAGGCTCGCTCCGAGACCGTTCATTCCTACCATCCCTTGTAAGCGGCGCGGCTTGAACAGAGGGGGAGGAGGCTCGCTCCGAGACCGTTCATTTCAACCATCCCTCGTAAGTGGCGCGGTTTTGCGCGGCTTGAACAGAGGGGGGAACAGCGGAGTGATGTCGTCATAAAACTGCTCGAGTCGAGCCTGCAGGGTCGACATAGAGAGTTCCTCGCACTCGGGGCATTCGCCCGCGAGAAGTGCGGCGGCGGCGTGGTCACGGCCCAGACAGAGAGCGCAGACACATGGCGGTCTCTGGTGCTGAGCTGCACGTGGCACGAGCCGCAGGTGGAACGAGGCGTTTTGATAAAAACGCTCGTGCTCTTTTATGAAACGTGTGACGCAACGGCGAGAACACGTGCAATGAAAGGATGTAATGCTGCCGGATAGCAGAGCAGGCACGGATGGCTGAAGGGGCGCGATGCTGCCGGCTTCTTCAGGCGCTGTCCTCTGCTTGCTCGTCTGCACGATCACGGCGGCGGGTTCCAGATCCAGCGATGCGAAGGGCTTCGCTGAAGAAAAGAAAATCGAATATGCAGCCCGTGAGCCCTGCTTATATACACGTGGCCACGCCACACCTGTAGGCAAATGAGGCCAGGTTGGCACAAAGCGCCCTCATTGGTCGCCACGTCACGCGGGCTCACCGATAGGCTGCTGCAGTTGCCAGCAGAGCAGCCAATAGCACGCTGGATTAGCCTGCTATGGTCTGCCAGGCTGCCGCACTGCGTTGACAATGTTACAAAATTAAGGATAATTTTGGGTTTTTCAGAAATCTCGAAGAAAGAATACTTTCCCGTAGCGTAAGGAACTTACAATACGACAATACGAGAGAACCTCTCGTAAGAGAACTATGTTTTTATAAGCTGTCGACCCAAAAAAACGAGCGTTTAAGGAGACAAAAATGGATACAGGCAATAAGACATGACGCATCAGCAGGAAGAATGGGTCAGTTTGGGGATCCTGACACTCAGTATGCCTATGTGTACAGCAAACATTAAGTCACTGTTAAGTCAAAAATCCAAATGTCAGTTTTATATATCATATTTCCTGTCGCTGATTTCATTCCCCTCTAGTGGGTGTAGTTCTCAGTGTAATATAGCATGTCGCGCTCTGTCTCAATTGCCTGTATCCACTTTTGTGTCCTTAAACGCTCGTTTTTTGGGTCAACAGCTTATAAAAACTTCTGGGGTTTTGGTTCTGGGTTTTGTTTAGCTTGTTTGCTACTTTGTCACATATCAGCTTTTAGACATTGTTCTGTTTTTTGTTATAAGTCATAAATGACAAGGAGGCCGCTTCACGCAATACAAAGTCAATGGAGAGCTTTGGGCGGGGTTTTGAGATTATGATGCTGTATTCTACGTTTTTTTGTGCTGGCTACCAAATAAATACTGGTTAAATGGCCTAAAACACTGGAAGATGACATTTGTCAATATACCTTGAGGTCCAAGAGGAACAGCACATTCTGATCCAGATAGGACTGGGTGGTGCTCTCTGTCACTGTATCCTTTGGAATCTGAACCACATAAGGGACTGGTCTGCTTCTCTCCCTCAGAGGTTTGGGAGCTTTCATCACAATGTATATCTAAAACATAAATATTAATATGGTATTTGATTTATCTATGAGGTGGCATCATGTGAACTGGCTGCAAAGATGAAAAATAAGACATAAAATGCTCATGTTCTGACTTTCACTGCCACTGATGTAGCCCTCAGCGGTCCTCTCAGGCTGGCTATATCCTGTGCTGGCTCATTTGTCGGCCCTGCCTGGTGGAATTTTGGCTCTGACCTGCATCTGACTGTCTCTGACATGGTTTCTTCTTAAAGAACCATTGGATGTCCTGCTGCTGTGTCTGACTCTGTCCTCTTTTCTTTCTTAACTTTGTTTGACTAAATTATGCCTAAAAAAAACATTGAATGAATAGTTCACTTAAAAATAAAAATTCTGTCATAATTTACTCATCCTAAAGTTGTTTCAAACCTGTATGAGTTTCTTTCTTCTGCTGAACACAAAAGATGACATTTTGAATAATGTCAGTAACCAGAAAGTTGATGGACCCCATTGACTTATTTTTTTCCTACTATGGCAGTCAATGGGGTCCATCAGCTGATTTTTTTTTAAAAAGAGGCCCCGCTTTATATTAGGTGGCCTTAAGTACTATGTACTTACATCAAAAAATAAGTACAATGTACTTACTGTGTTCAAATTGTATTGCAAAACACCTTTGCTGATATTGAGGTGGGATACAGGTGTGTTGGTAAGGGTAAGTTTAAGGGCAAGGTTAGGTGTAAGGGAAGTGTCAACAGTGTAATTACAAATGTAACTACAGAAATTAATTACAGACGTAATTACATGCAGGTTTTTTTTTTTTTTTAAATGCAAGTACAATGTAAAAACATGTATGTACACAATAAGTGGATTATATCAAATTATTAATACAATTTTAGTACATAGTAGTTAAGGCCACCTAATATAAAGTGGGTCCGAAAAAGATTATTGTGCCTTTAGTCTTTAAAACAAAAGATAAAGTAATATTTATCTTTTTTATATTTGTGTGGTGGTGTGCATTGCAGCTGAATAACAATGACAAAGTCATCTCTATTCAGTGTGCGTTAGTTAGCTAATCTAACTTGCAATAGCTTGGTTAGTCACACACGGAAGTATCAGACTAAATACTAACATACGATGTGATATTTCAAAATATATAATTGAGAGTGCACATACCGTAAACACGGACGTGTCGCGGTGTCTCTCTCCTGTTGGAAAAACGCGCAGCTAGTGATGGGGAGTCGACTCCAAAAGAGTCGATTCCTCGACTCTGAATCCTCTGAATAGCCTCAGAGTTGGGGTCGACTTCGACTCCAGCTCGACTCAATCCACATTAACCTTGAACACTCCTCAAAGTAATTACAAACTTAAGAGACCATATCAATAACAGTAACAAGCAACAATTAAAAAAAGGAAATCAAGAACACTTTATCTGACACTCAGCCAACATCCTTCTCTTCATGTCTCTTCACGTTTGACCGCAGGCACAATAGTGAGAGGGTATTGGGCGTCTGTACAGAAGAATGGAAAGACCATCTCAGTGAAATTGTGTGTGAAGGTGTGATAGACAGTCTCGCATAGAAGATCTGAGAATGACAGCCGTCCTCCTGCCCTCACTACTGTGGGTTTCTCAAATCCAAGTGGACGTGCGACTCCAGAAGATCTGTGACAGCCGTCCTGCACTCACCCTCACTACTGTGGGTTTCTCAAATCCGAGTAAGTGGACGTGCGACTCCAGAGGATCTGTGACACTAAGAATTTCACCTTTAAAGCTGCACTATGTAACTTTTCCCTCCACTAGAGGTCGCCTATTCAAAACAAAGGCGTAGTTTGATGACCCCACGTTTGAGCGCAGAATCTTGGGACATGTGGTTTCCTCCTCACAGCCGGTGGGAAAGAATCGGGATAGGACTCGGACAGAAATCGGACAGAATGGATGTGATTATTAACGTTACTGTAGTATGAAGCAGAGCAGGACTGAGTGTTGTGGAGCTGAGCAAGGCCGCTGGAGCGATTGTTAATAAGATGAACGCAACACACGCCTCGCGAGCAGCGGGACTTTTATTATGACACAGTCGCCGGCGCCACTTCCAGTATGAGGTAACGCAGCTCAGATCCACCGGACCAGGACCAGCAGACTAAAGAACATAGTAATAATTCACTGTACATATTCACCTGTAAATTCTGTTTATAGTAATAACCATCTCTCTATTTATAGATATATTTATATATACTCAGTACATATCCATGTCCTGCACTTATGCAAACGTTGTATATCCTGCACTTGCTGCTATTGCACTTCTGGTTAGACCTAAACTGCATTTCGTTGCCTTGTACTTGTACTTGTGTAATGACAATAAAGTTGAATCTAATCTAATCTAATCTAATCTCTGTTTATCATATTAGATACATCTGAGTGTGTTGAAAATTATGTCATGACGTTACTCTGTGCGTTCGCTCAGAGGCTGCTATGACACTTGTTACACATGGCGAGAGTAAAGCGCTTCTGCAAAATAAGCAGAAACCGAGGGTAACACAGATATGACCCAATCGACAGGCGACTCCCTCACACGTCCCGGTTCCTTGGTTAAAATAGCAATTTTCTTACGATTTACAAATAGTTGGAAACATCTGGGATATTGTAAGTACTCAACTGAACAAAATATATAACACTGGCCTAGTGGTTTTTAGATATTTTACTGAATTTTTTTTAGCATAGTGCACCTTTAAGTGCGATACACCAGACTCCACTGGGCAAGCCGTTGGTTCCTTTTCTTTGGACGGGCTCTGTGGCGACACCATCCAGGACAAGTTGTTCTCCACATCAACGTCCCATGTGTGCGCCACTCATTCATTCCTATGACGGGTCAAATTGTACGGGTCTTGTACCACTCATATGAACACTGAATTAAAAAATTTATAAAATAAAAAGATTTTCGGGTCAAAACGACACCAAGGAAGGTTTGCCTTGTAACATTTAGTGACAATTTATGAATTAATATTGATTTATTTTAATTCATGTTTATTCATAGAAAAAACACTAGTACAAATACAATATAAGAAATAAACTGCTTTAAAATGTTCAGGTACAGAACTGAATAATCAAATGTAAGTTTTCTTCACACTGTATGAATGAAATAAACATTATTAAAGACTACAACATTTATTCAGTGATAGATTTTCTTGTTCAATAACGGTGTAAAATTAATCCATTATGGAATGAGTTCAATTCATCTAAAAAGCTTTTTTTTTTTATCCAGCTCAGTTCAGCTCTCATCCAAAGGCGTCAGTGCAGTCATATCAGTAATATTTGCTGAATATGAAGCATCTCCGACCAAAAGTTGACTGTGGCAAGGAACCCGAACTCCATCTGTGGCAGAATGGAGGGGAGAAAACCTTGGGAGAAACCAGGCTTAGACGAATGAACGTGGTCAAGCAGCATCACAAGTCAGATTGTGGATATCCTTCAGAATATGTCGTCCAGTTCCTGATCGGGATACATTACTCCAGCCTTTGGTGGGAGGGAGATAAAGCTGTTCATAGGGTCTTGTCTGGGTCTTGTGGTCGTCTATATGGTCTGTGAACGCCACTCCACCAGACCATTCAAGCTTGCAACCAGAAACATGTGCGCTCCACTTTTCAATGTTGGACATACCCACACACTGTTGCTCAGGCTCTCCACGGGACAGATGTCGCTGCTGCTGGATCTTCACGGGACAGATGTCGCTGCTTCTGCTGCTGGCGCTGCTTCTGCTGCTGAGCGGCCATTCTGCACATCAGTGCCCTCACTGACTCACTCACTGGAGGAAAATCAGACACAGCCAGGATTCTCACTGGCTTTCGCGGTTCGTCTTTGCATGGCTTCTCCTTTTTACAGCTCCTGTTCTTCTGTTTTGGACGAACAGGGCTCTGCTGGACTAACGTTCCTCTGGCTGGTTTGTCCACACGGGCCACAGGTGCTATCCGACGAGTCGCAGGCTGTGGCAGATCAGCAGCAGGTTGTCGTAGCGGAGATCTCGCTGTCACTCGGGGGTTGTCCGGCTTGACCAGCGGAGGCAGAGTCGGGACTGGAGATTTGTTGACCTCCCAGTGTGGCCTTTCAACTCTCGCCCACGTTGTCTGGTTAAGCCGGGTCAGACCGTTCTTTTGCTCGTTTTCAATCACCATGAGTGGTGTGCGTGTGGGCGTCTGCACAGCGAGCTTCACACTCACAGACTGAATTGACGGCATCTGCATACGGTGATGCTGCCTGATGGTTGTCTGACTCTGGTTAGGTCGGGTCAGACCGATTTCACACTCATTTCCAAACACCATGATTGGTGGGAGCCTGGATGTCTGGCCAGTGGGCTTCACGGACTCTTGAGGCTTTGACTTCAAACGGCGAAGCTGCCTGATGGTTGATGGCCTGGTAGTTGATGGCGGTACCGGGCACATGATAAAGCATGACTCTAAAGTAGCTGGAGACATTTTCTCTAGACAAATATTGCTGTTCTCTATGAAATCCTTCGTTCTCGCTGGCAGTTCTCTCATGAGCTTGTTCACACTGAAGCAATAGCAACTGATGTTCACTCGAAGATCGTGTCAAGCACACTGTGATGTCATAGAATGACATTCTTGGAATGTAGAATGTTGCTCTTTGATATTTGGGTTTAAAAAATGCTTATTCATAAACAAGTGACATTCCTTGTATATATGGCAAGTCTCTTTAGCTTAAATTGTTCCCAGCGTTACTCGTCGTAATTGCATTTTTACTAGTAACAATTCCAATTAGAGAGCTCTGCAGTTTTACTAGTCATATGTCTCCATTGACTTCCATTCATTTTTAATTATAGAGCTCTGAAATTCAATTGTTACTAGTAAAAATGCAATAACAGAGCACTCTCTAATTGAAATAGTTACTAGTAAGAATTTAATTGTAGCGCTCTTTAAATATTATCTTTCAAATATTGCTATATAGCTATCCAAGTTGTCTAATGGGGCTTTTATTTTGAAGTGTAGGATTTGCTGAGGGAAATGTGTGTAATCACAAATCTGGGGTCTGTTCTTCGTACGTCGCGAACTCAGTTAGCCGGATTTGATTGTTGACGATTTGGCATGATCTTGGATTGTTTGGTTCTTCGACGCTCATCCTGGACTTGCTGTCATAGCAACAGGTCCATAAACTTAAACCTGCTCGCGAGCAGCTTATTTCATGTAAACAGGATTAGATTGCATCTTGAGGTGATACTTAAAATCTGTCCCAGCCACTGCTACTTTATTACAAGAGTTCATTACTGAACCAGGGGCAATAATAATTAAAGCTGCAAGCAGCATTTATCGGGGTTCAAGCAGTTAAGGCCTTTAAGCACACAAGCATCAAAAGACATTAAGTTTTATTTAGCAAGCATTTAACAACTGCCATAAAAGATGAAAAAGGTCAATTTACAGCCTATACAGGCAGTTTACCATAGGAAATATATGGTTTTAAAGCGTTTTTACAGTTATAGTTAGAGTCTTCTTATAGTCTTGCCTGATTTCCACCACTTTTATTAGTAGTACTCAAAGTGTGCCCATACTGTATATATGTGTGTCAGATTTGTTGTAAATATGTAAGGAGTTTAGACAATTATATTCAGTGGCGTAACGAACGAGCCAGCACCGGGCCCTTAAGTAGGATTATCAAGGCAGGCCCCTTGATGAGGCAATTGATGACGCAATGTCCGCGAGTAGGCTACCATGAATAGGGCAGGATATGATCATACACAGCATATAAGAGATGAGATTACTAACAAAATCATGAGTAGCCTACGCTCACCAAAAACAAAACAAAAAAACAACAAAAAAACAATGGGGACAGCGCACTATAAAACATTGTTAGGCCTAGGTCCAAATACATAAAAAAGATGCTCTCTTACATTATAGTGGGATTTTCCGGGCTTTCCTATGTGCAACTGCAAAGTTGTCGATTAGATCAGGATTGTGCGCACAGGCAATAGGCTTGTTTGAGATGCGCCTTGCCTCGTCTGAAATGTATGCTAGAGTAGGTGGCTGCAGTGAGAGGAGGAGTGAAAAAAGCACAGGCAAGCCAGACAGTTCTCTCTACTCACAGTGGATCTGACACCTGCGAGATCAAAGATGGATATCGCGGGATGCACGCGATTCACGCTCGTGCACAGTTTTGCTAATAAACTGGATGTTATTCAAGTTATGTTGCTTTTATTTGAAAATAAATCAAATGAACAAGACACCCAAAGTACTTGTTATTTATTTCCATTCCAAATACATGTTTATCAATATTTCTTTCTTTAATACAGACATGTGTTTTTATTTATTTTATTTTTTTATAAAAAATAAATTGCATAACCCAAAGAGATCGCACTGTCCGATAGTTTGGGAATATTCACAAACAACATATACACATAAAACATGATATTAGAGTTTTAAAATCAAACATTTTAAAAGAGAACAATACATCACAGTTGTTTAAACCAATGAGCATTAAGCTGTGTCTTCAGCAAGTCGTTTCCCATCATGCTTTTGATCAGCGCAGTCGGTGGAGAGCAACTGCGTGCGACTGCAGAATCCGACACGTGCGCCTTGCGCTCGCGAGATATTTTTGACATACATCAGCATGACATCAGAGCAAGGCAGACCACACTCTGACACATTTGTAACCGGCATGCATCTCGTGCTGATCACCGGTGATCAGTTCTGCGAAGATTTTGCTCATCTCAAACAAGCCTATTCTCAATTGACCCTTTGCAGGGAGTTTTATTGACAGGCGATCTGACTAATCATAATCCGCCATTTTGTCCAACAAAGCAGTCAGGAAAGTTAGTAGATTAACATAGGAGGATTTAAATTTGAAAAACAAAGTGTACTGACATCTTAGCACTTTAAAACAACATTCCTTTTATGTTCATTCATGTTTATTTTAATGATATAAATTAACTAGAAGGAAGAGATGATCGGTTCACAAGCAGCTTTAACTGAGCCTCGAGTCTACAGCGATCTATCAGACACATTAAAGAGTCACAAAATGGTATTTATTGTTTAAATGTCTCTAAAAAATTACTACATTTGAAAGGTGAGACTTTGTTTTATATCAAAAGTACTCGTCTGTCAGCACGCAGTCTTTTCTCTGATCCGCAATGTATTTTTCACTGCGTGAGAACTTGGTGTGGTGTGAGAGTGGCATCGCTTGTCGGACATAGCAACAGTAACTAAAGTGCGCGGGTCTTTGCGAACGGTCATTGACAGTATGGACGGGGATTCGCCAGTCTCAATTCAAAACAAATTTCATCACAATCCATCATTGTTCGTTTCAAACATGTGAGAGCATCAAAATGATCCATGGGTGAAATTGATTGGATTTAATAATTTTTTTTGTCAGTTTCTATCATAATTTTAACATTTTGGCATTATTGTTTAGCTATTTACCTATGTTTTCAAATTTCCTTTGTTTTTTTGTTGTTGTCTCGATCAGACTAACGGCTTTGAAGATAACCACAATTTTTTAAAGCTCTAAATGACACTTACAAAATCCATAAAGCGAAACCTGGCATGTTTGGTATTGTTGGACTCGGCAAGGATTCTTAGGAGGTCACTCCTGTGAAAAAAACACGGGCTTGAAACTTCTAAGGCTCCTTCAAGGCAAAGCCAATGACGTATACTGAGTTTTTTGAGATACACCAATATTCTCATAGACTATCATGGCACCCTGGACAAAGACACCGCATGCCAATTTTCAGTAGACTAACGGTTGGGTGCGCTTATAGCTATTTTCATGATTTTTTTCACTGTTATAGCGCCACCAAGTGGCCAATTGTCACGATTTTTTTTCATGTCAACTCAGATTGAGCTTATGAACATGTGTCCCAAGTTTAGCAAAAATATCTCTTTCCGTTCACAAGTTATAACCATTGTATAGTGCCACCTAGTGGCCAATTGTTGCGATTTTTTTCAAATGATCTCAGATTGAGCTCACGAAGATGTATTCCAGGTTTAGCAAAAAAAATCTCTTTCCGTTCACAATTTATAACCATTTTAGTAAAAATGGCCCTAGTGCCATCAAAGATTTTGGTTCCCCTTATCGAACGTTAATTTAAATTTTGAATTTTTTGGATGATTATTGATTGTCAGACTCCAGAGAATATTCTTGCAGTGGTTTGGTTCCAATCGGGCCAAAAACCTAGGAGAATTCAGCAAAAATTGGTTTTTCAAAAAAATGCAATTTACTCGAAATTGGCGCCTGAAGGGTCCTGGGATCCTGGTCCTGGGACAATCGGTCTAAGAGTTATGAGCAATTTTGAACTTTTGGTTGCTGTAGCGCCACCTATGGGCCAATCGGGGTCATACTCTGATAGGTTGTCCCCAAACTGAGGCCTACCATCTGGCCAGGTTTCATGTCTCTAGGCCTTACGGTTTGGCCTGCACGATGCGTTTTACGAATCCTTACAATTACAATAGGGTTTCAGCATTTCATGCTTGAACCCCTAATAATTTTAAATGATAATAATATAAAAAATTTATATTGTATATGTATATGAGAATGTATATAATATTATAATGTTGTGTATAATACTATAGACACAGCCACTTGATTGAGCGATTTATTTGTGATGGAATAATTACTTTATAATTTTATTGGAGGTTTACACACATGGTGTACAGTTAATCTGAGCCGTGCATTCATTTAAGTGATGACGGATATTATGGGATGGCGTGATGCAGCGCAGGAGACGCAGATAATTTGATCTTGACCCTTAAGAAACTTTAATACTGTCACGTTACAAATCTTCTTCAAATTGAATTTAAAATTAAATTAAAACATTGAAATAAAAATGTAACAATTTATTAATTAATATTGATTTAGTTTAATTCATGTTTATTCATAGAAAAAACATTAGGACAAATACAATATAAGAAATAAACTGCTTTAAAATTTTCAGGTACAGAACTTAATAATCAAATGTAAGACTTTTTCACACTGTATGATTTAAATAAACACTGAGACTTATTTAAGACTACAAAATTTATTCAGTGATAGATTTTCTTGTTCAATAACTGTGTAAAATTCATCCATTATGGAATGAGTTATTCAGAATATGTCGTCCAGTTCCTGATCGGGATACATTACTCCAGCCTTTGGTGGGAGGGAGATAAAGCTGTTCATAGGGTCTTGTCTGGGTCCTGTGGTCGTCTATATGGTCTGTGAACGCCACTCCACCAGACCATTCAAGCTTGCAACCAGAAACATGTGCGCTCCACTTTTCAATGTTGGACACACCCACACACTGTTGCTCAGGCTCTCCACGGGACAGATGTCGCTGCTGCTGGATCTTCACGGGACAGATGTCGCTGCTTCTGCTGCTGGCGCTGCTTCTGCTGCTGAGTGGCCATTCTGCACATCAGTGCCCTCACTGACTCACTCACTGGAGGAAAATCAGACACAGCCAGGATTCTCACTGGCTTTCGCGGTTCGTCTTTGCATGGCTTCTCCTTTTTACAGCTCCTGTTCTTCTGTTTTGGACGAACAGGGCTCTGCTGGACTAACGTTCCTCTGGCTGGTTTGTCCACACGGGCCACAGGTGCTATCCGACGAGTCGCAGGCTGTGGCAGATCAGCAGCAGGTTGTCGTAGCGGAGATCTCGCTGTCACTCGGGGGTTGTCCGGCTTGACCAGCGGAGGCAGAGTCGGGACTGGAGATTTGTTGACCTCCCAGTGTGGCCTTTCAACTCTCGCCCACGTTGTCTGGTTAAGCCGGGTCAGACCGTTCTTTTGCTCGTTTTCGATTACCATGAGTGGTGTGCGTGTGGGCGTCTGCACAGCGAGCTTCACACTCACAGACTGAATTGACGGCATCTGCATACGGTGATGCTGCCTGATGGTTGTCTGACTCTGGTTAGGTCGGGTCAGACCGATTTCACACTCATTTCCAAACACCATGATTGGTGGGAGCCTGGATGTCTGGCCAGTGGGCTTCACGGACTCTTGAGGCTTTGACTTCAAACGGCGAAGCTGCCTGATGGTTGATGGCCTGGTAGTTGATGGCGGTACCGGGCACATGATAAAGCATGACTCTAAAGTAGCTGGAGACATTTTCTCTAGACAAATATTGCTGTTCTCTATGAAATCCTTCGTTCTCGCTGGCAGTTCTCTCATGAGCTTGTTCACACTGAAGCAATAGCAACTGATGTTCACTCGAAGATCGTGTCAAGCACACTGTGATGTCATAGAATGACATTCTTGGAATGTAGAATGTTGCTCTTTGATATTTGGGTTTAAAAAATGCTTATTCATAAACAAGTGACATTCCTTGTATATATGGCAAGTCTCTTTAGCTTAAATTGTTCCCAGCGTTACTCGTCGTAATTGCATTTTTACTAGTAACAATTCCAATTAGAGAGCTCTGCAGTTTTACTAGTCATATGTCTCCATTGACTTCCATTCATTTTTAATTATAGAGCTCTGAAATTCAATTGTTACTAGTAAAAATGCAATAACAGAGCACTCTATAATTGAAATAGTTACTAGTAAGAATTTAATTGTAGCGCTCTTTAAATATTATCTTTCAAAATATTGCTATATAGCTATCCAAGTTGTCTAATGGGGCTTTTATTTTGAAGTGTAGGATTTGCTGAGGGAAATGTGTGTAATCACAAATCTGGGGTCTGTTCTTCGTACGTCGCGAACTCAGTTAGCCGGATTTGATTGTTGACGATTTGTCATGATCTTGGATTGTTTGGTTCTTCGACGCTCATCCTGGACTTGCTGTCATAGCAACAGGTCCGTAAACTTAAACCTGGGGCCTATACCATGAAGCCGGTTTAGCTGGCTAGCCAGATATGTTTAAGCTTAGTTTGTGCCAATCCTGGGTTTTAGGTACCATTAAAGTGGTTTGGCTTTTAGCAGTGTTCATCTCCATAGTAACTTACGCTCCACAGCTAACCTGCTCCAGGGCAGGTTATGTTCTGGATAAGAGATCTCAAACTGAAATTGGACCAATCAGCTGTGAGCAAAGTGACACGCCTCTGATGCAATAAAGTCACTCCCCCAGTTTCTACTCCAAATTAAAGGTC
The DNA here is from genome assembly GCF_949357685.1 of Gobio gobio. Classification (NCBI taxonomy): domain Eukaryota; kingdom Metazoa; phylum Chordata; class Actinopteri; order Cypriniformes; family Gobionidae; genus Gobio; species Gobio gobio. The sequence goes on from NC_137098.1 coordinate 61,489,901, forward strand.
ACTACATAGCTAATGGCTATTAAAGACTTAAGCTTCTGGCTTTTAACAATGCTTATTTATAATAATAATAATTTTGAATTATTTAAAAATAATGTATGTGATTATTATACCCTTAATCAATTACACATGTATAATTTTAGTAAATCAATCATTAATATGCATTTTGTTAATATTAAAATAAATAGCCTATATAAAGGTCATACAAATAAGCTTTAAATTCAATAACTTAATCTATAAAAAATTACATGAGCATAAATGTTCAGTTCTCTCTATATATCAACTAAACTAACTTCATAACTTTTACTTGCATTGACGTATAAGATTTTTCTTAAAGTTGTCCTCGACAGCTCTTTTCTTCTTGCTGTGTAAATTTGTTTAAATTCTTAATATTTTTCAATCATGTATATTCTGCAGGAGAGAGAAATTATTCTCGCTGTTTCTCTCACGAGAAGTGAATCTCAGTTTTACTGATCCACAGCGTGTGATTGGCTGTTCACTGCTGATGTCACAGCAAAACTCCTAAACTCAGGATCAAAGCCTGAGTTGACAGAGAAAGCTGATGATCCGCATCATGGGACCAACAAAGCCTGAATAGATTGGTTTGGTTTTGTCAACTCGAAACTAATCCTGTAACCCTGAGTTTGTTAAACTATACCATCATGGTACAGGCCCCTGCTCACGAGCAGCTTATTTCATGTAAACAGGATTAGATTGCATCTTGAGGTGATACTTAAAATCTGTCCCAGCCACTGCTACTTTATTACAAGAGTTCATTACTGAACCAGGGGCAATAATGATAATTTTAAATAATAATAATATAAAAAATGCATATTGTATATGTATATGAGAATGTATATCAAATTATAATGTTGTGTATAATACTATAGACACAGCCACTTGATTGAGCGATTTATTTGTGATGGAATAATTACTTTATAATTTTATTGGAGGTTTACACACATGGTGTAAAGTTACTCTGAGCCGTGCATTAATTTAAGTGATGACAGATATTATGGGATGGCTTGATGCAGCGCAGGAGACGCAGATAATTTGATCTTGACCCTTAAGAAACTGTAATACTGTCACGTTACAAATTACACGTTACATCTGCTTCAAATTGAATTAAAAAATAAATTACAACATTGAAATAAAAATGTAAAGGGTGTACAAATACTGTATAAAATTGTGAATATAAATAATTGGTAATCATGTTTAAAAAAAAAAAAATATCATTTATCTATAATAACTTTTATGTTGGTTGGTCGTTTGGCTGTTTCTTTATAAAGGTCCAGATATTCGTGTAATTTTTTGTGTAATTTTTCAAGTTTTTTGCCAGGTGGCTTTTTTAATTATATGATGTCATTACGTTGCTGTCTTGCCGCCAGCCAATCGCTGCATTGCTGATCGTGGTTTCGAGTATCGATGCATCTGCCCTCTTCAGGGAACACAAAAATGCGCAGTAATCTTAGATAATTTAATCCAGATATTTTAATCAAATCCGCAAATTCGTTTGAAGAACCAAATTAGCCAGACATCAGTTATCACGATTAAAAGATCTGGGATCTGTCAAATCATCTCAGATGTATTAAGCTATGTACGAAGAACGGACCCCTGGCTGTTTTGCATCTAATGAATACAAGTTTTTACTAGAAAGAATACAATTGTAGAGCTCTGTAACCGTGCCACCCCTCTGGACACGCCCCTGCTTTCACACCTGGTTCTGCAATACTTCATGAACATTTGATTTTGATTGTTTTAAAGCAATTAAAATATTTTTTTTAGTTAAAAGGTCTTTTGGTTGTATTGCCACTAAAATGTTTTATTAATTAAGCATAAAAATCATAAATAAAATCTGTGTCTATGTTATGTTGGCTTCGTGTGATGGTCATGACCAAGAAACGGGCAGAGCATGTACTGGTGGCACTAAAAGAGGAGGGTTTATTTCTTCCAACACCAAAGCAACACACAGGGACAAATAACAAAGTCATATCCAAACAGAAAATGTCCATACAAAACTGAGGACTTGGGGCAATGGAAAAATAATAAAAAATAACATGACTCCAAACAACAAATCTACCCCATTTTAAAGGATATTCATCCATAAATGAAAATTCTGTCAAAATGTACTCATCCTCATCCTACTCCCTCCAAAGAACAGAGCCCTTCAAGTGGGGACTTTGGAGGGAACAGGGCACTTGTGTGTCATAATGAAGCCATTTGGAACACACTTGGTGAAGGGAACAATTGGCCTTTATCACAGCCTGTGTGTCGTCACATCCGACTCTGATCAGTACTAATAAGTAGCGAATTTCCACCTGCATTTTGCATTTTGATCTCCGAGGAAGCTGTCCGACTATCTGGGACATCTGGAAAATTAATTGTCCAGAGAACCAAAGGTGAATGCTACCATGGGTCCTGTGTCTTGCCTACTGTAAAGCATCCCGAGAAAATCCATGTGGGGTTTCTTTTCATCCAAGGGAGTGGGCTCTCTCACAATTCTGCCCAAAATCACTGGAATAAAGATTGGTATCAAAACATCCTGCAAGAGCAACTTCTCCCAACGATCCAGGAGCAATTTGTGCAAATCCGTGCATTTGGTTCAGCTCAGAGATCAGTACATTGAAGGTGCCAGGCAACTCCCCAGATCTGAATCCCTATAGAGAACCTGTGGTAAATCCTCAAAAGGCGAGTGGACCAGCAGAAGCCCACTAATTTTGATCAACTCCGAGCACTAATAAGGCAAAAATGGATTGCCATCAGTCAGGATTTGTCCCAGAAGGTGATATCTAGCATGCCAGAGCGAATTGCAGGTTATGGTTATGAAAAAGTGTAAACACTTTACTATTACAACATGGGTTCACAGAGATCCGGCAAATTTCAAAACATTTCTAAATAGTTATGCCTCATTTAGTGAAATCTTGTGACTTCGGTAGTTTGATACAGTGGGGAGAACAAGTATTTGATACACTGCCGATTTTGCAGGTTTGCCCACTTACAAAGCATGTAGAAGTCTGTAATTTTTATCATAGGTACTCTTCAACTGTGAGTGACGGAATCTAAAATCCAGAAAATCACATTGTATGATTTTTAAGTAATTAATTTGCATTTTATTGCATGACATAAGTATTTGATACATCAGAAAGCAGAACTTTGTAATTGCAAACAAAGGTTTCTGTACCAAATATTGAGATCATACGTTTCCTGTAGTTCTTGACCAGGTTTGCACACACTGCAGCAGGGATTTTGTCCCACTCCTCCATACAGACCTTCTCCAGATCCTTCAGGTTTCGGGGCTGTCGCTGGGCAATACGGACTTTCAGCTCCTCCAAAGATTTACTATTGGGTTCAGGGCTGGAGACTGGCTAGGCCACTCCAGGACCTTGAGATGCTTCTCACGGAGCCACTCCTTAGTTGCCCTGGCTGTGTGTTTCGGGTCATTGTCATGCTGGAAGACCCAGCCACAACCCATCTTCAATGCTCTTACTGAGGGAAGGAGGTTGTTGGCCAAGATCTTGTAATACCTGGCCCCATCCATCCTCCCCTCAATACGGTGCAGTCGTCCTGTCCCCTTTGCAGAAAAGCATCCCCAAAGAATTATGTTTCCACCTCTTATGCTTCACGGTCGGGATGGTGTTCTTGGGGTTGTACTCGTCCTTCTTCTTCCTCCAAACACGGCGAGTGGAGTTTAGACCAAAAAGCTCTATTTTTTGTCTCAACAGACCACATGACCTCCCATTCTTCCTCTGGATCATCCAGATGGTTATTGGCAAACCTTGGACGGGCCTGGACATGTGCTGGCTTGAGCAGGGGGACCTTGTGTGCGCTGCAGGATTTGAATCCATGACGGCGTAGTGTGTTACTAATAGTTTTCTTTGAGACTGTGGTCCCAGCTCTCTTCAGGTCATTGACCAGGTCCTGCCATGTAGTTCTGGGCTGATCCCTCACCTTCCTCATGATCATTGATGCCCCACAAAGTGAGATCTTGCATGTGCCCCAGACCGAGGGAGATTGACCGTCATCTTGAACTTCTTTCATTTTCTAATAATTGCGCCAACAGTTGTTGCCTTCTCACCAAGCTGCTTGCCTATTGTCCTGTAGCCCATCCCAGTCTTGTGCAGGTCTGCAATTTTATCCCTGATGTCCTTACACAGCTCTCTGGTCTTGGCCATTGTGGAGAGGTTGGAGTCTGTTTGATTGAGTGTGTGGACAGGTGTCTTTTATACAGGTAACGAGTTCAAACAGGTAATGGGTGGAGAACAGGAGAGCTTCTTAAAGAAAAACTAAAAGGTCTGTGAGAGTCAGAATTCTTACTGGTTGGTAGGTGATCAAATACTTAATAATTAATTATTTAAAAATCATACAATGTGATTTTCTGGATTTTTGTTTTAGATTCCGTCTCTCACAGTTGAAGTGTACCTATGATAAAAAAAAATTACAGACCTCTACATGCTTTGAAAGTAGGAAAACCTGCAAAATCGGCAGTGTATCAAATACTTGTTCTCCCCACTGTATGCGTCCATAGGCAACAACTCTTAGATATTGTCCTTATAATGTTTTTTACAGCACTGCTCACTTTTCAAGTCAGTTAAATAAGGAGTTGCCTGAATGCAGCCTCGTCATCATTTAGACAGTGAATAAGAAAATGGGATGTCCACTTATTTGATTCTCAAATTGTATGTTTACCTTGTCAAACTAAATTGTTCATAAAGAATTATCAATAGGAGTGATGATTAAAGTAAAGCCTGAGCCTCTTTTAGAATTATCCTTATAAAATGGACTGAAGAATGGGAAGATTTTACTTTCAAAAGACTGACCAGTGAAGGAATAGATATGAGTCTTTGTTATCACATTATTAAATGAGACCAGACCTTCCTCATAATTCACAAATACCCCAACCTTCTGGAGCCTATCTGTCAGAGAGAGAGAGACACGGGGAATGTCCAGACTCACATACTTTGTCCCCCACCAACAGCACAAAGTCCAGGATCCATTCTCAGGGCTGAGTATGAAAGAATCTCTTCTGGAAATTGATTCCCTGACCACTCCCAAATACCAGCAACTCTTTGCTGTGACCTGGACCTCGTAGTAAAACTTTCCAGAGAAGAACCCTTCCTCTCCTAGTACAAAGTAATGGTTCATTTGCCATTTGTTTCCAACCCTCACTTTTTTACAGTTGTCGGACAGGATGAGATATGGATATGCTGTACTGGGATCCAGAGTCACATCCACTGTTGGAAAAAATAAGAATCATGGTTTATAATTATGTAAGTCACAAATACATCTTGGAAGTTTATCTTAGGCACGTTAATATTTTCACCCACCCCGAAACTTTTAAGCCAGTTACAGTGCATCCAAAATGCATACAGTGCATCCCAAATATTCCAAAATGGATTAAAATGTATTATTTTTCTTAAAATTCTACAAACAGTACCCTGCATAATGACAACTTGAAAGAAGTTTGTTTGAAATCTTTGCAAATTTATAAAAAATAAAATAAAAAACGAAAAATAAATCACATGTGCATAAGTATTCACAGCCTTTGCCATGACACTCAAAATTGAGCTGAGGTGCTCCTGTTCCCGCTGATCATCCTTGAGATGTTTCTACACTTTGATTGGAGTCCACCTGTGGTAAATTCAGTTGACTGGACAGGATTTGGAAAGGCACTTTTTTTTTTGGAAAGGCAGATTTCTTTGCAATTAAAAAAAAAAAAAAAAACGTTTGCAAAGATTTCAAACAAACTTATTTCACGTTGTCATTATGGGATATTGTTTGTAGAATCTTGAGGAAAATAATTAATTTGATACATTTTGGATTAAAGGGTTAGTTCACCCAAAAATGAAAATTCTGTCATTAATTACTCACCCTTATGTCGTTCGAGACCCGTAAGACCTCCGTTCATTTTCGGAACACAAATGAAGATATTTTTGTTGAAAGCTGATGGCTGAGAAAGGCTTCAGATAGGCCTCCATTGGCATTCAGTACACTTATACTCCCAAGACCGATAAAAGGCACTTAAAATGTCATTACAAAGTCCATCTCACCACAGTGACTCTACAATAATCTTACGATGCGACGACAATAGTTTTTGTGCGCAAAAAAAAAATCAAAATAACACCTTTATCCAGCTTGTTATTGCCTTCCGCGTGTGCCTCCACGACGCATGCGCGAGAATATGACGTAGCGCCGGGGCTCGGGATTCCATGAAATGCCCACTCTAACCCCATTTTGAGCACTACGCCGAGACCTAAAGCACGAATCGATCAATGTAGAATCCAACAGCTGAGATACGCGCGTCTTCCTCTGATTGTAAACAAATCACTTCTGGGTCATCTGTCCAAACGCCGGATCTGCGTCATATTCTCGCGCATGCGTCGTGGAGGCACACACGGAAGGCAGTAACAAGTTGGAAAAAGGTGTTATTTTGATTTTTTTTGCGCACAAAAACTATTGTCGTCGCATCGTAAGATTATTGTAGAGTCACTGTGGTGAGATGGACTTTGTAACGATGTTTTGAGTGCCTTTTATCCGTCTTGGGAGTATAAGTGTACTGAATGCCAATGGAGGCCTTTCTCAGCCATCAGCTTTCAACAAAAATATCTTCATTTGTGTTCCGAATATGAACGGAGGTCTTACGGGTCTCGAACGACGTGAGGGTGAGTAATTAATGACAGAATTTTCATTTTTGGGTGAACTAACCCTTTAAGGCTGTAAAATAACAAAATGTGGAAAAAGTGAAGCGCTGTGAATACTTTCTGGATGTACTTTATATTTTATTCTGTATAGTGTCAGTAGGAAATATCATTTCCAAACATTCCTTTTCCCATTAATTGCAATAATCCAGTGATATTTTGTATGCACAAGGAGTCTGATAACAGACAGTGTGATCCACACAGAGATCTGATTTTACCATCATCGAATCTGTCTGGGATGACATAAAGAAACAGGAAAAACCTGAGACGGATTAAATCCAGAAGAATTGCGACAACGTCTCAAAAATGGAAAAGATATAAATAGCAAAATATATAAATAAAAATAAAATAATTTTCTGTTGAAAATACTAATGTGCCTAAAACTTTTGCACAGTTATGTATGTATATACTCCCTAAAAAAATTGCCAGTCAATTACCTCTAAGTCAGGGGTAGGCAAGTTCGGTCCCAGAGAGCTGTTGTTCTGCAAAGTTTAGCTCCAACCCTACTCAAACACACCTGAACAAGCTCATCAAGGTCTTCAGGATTACTCGCAGTATATTTCCCGCTGTTCATATGGGAACCACCAGCAGTGTGTTAAAAGTAACACTGAAGCAGTGTTAGAGTTAATTAGATACTTAAAGTCCTCATGAAATCAAAATCGATCTTATTTAATTTGTTAGCCCACATAACAGGTCTTAGGGTGAACAACTAATCCGTGCAAGTTAATACACAGAAAAAAATTGTTTGCCGCGGTAATCTTTAATCAAAATCTGAAAAGTAACTTCCGGTCTTGAATGGCGTTCCCTTTCCGATGACGACTATGTGACGGCTTGGGTTTGAATACCCTTAACCACTCCCCTCCATCCGTTAGTCTGCTATGAGCGCGAGATGGAGAGGAGGAGCTCTGAAGTAAAACCCTGCCCTCTATTCAATATCCCGTTTCACTTGGAAATACGTCACAGCACTGAAATAAAGTCAGTTGCAACTTCCGGTTCACTGGGACTTTAAGTGATCATTTGAGTTGTTAAATGACATTAATCAATCATTTTTCTTGACGGTGAAAGATCTCTCACATGACCATCTTTGTTTTTGGTTTACTTTGCAAACTCGCATAAGAAGACAAGAGTCAAACTGCCCAACTAAACGAAACACTGATCACCATAATGGTGACCATCATTGAACATTTTCAATAAAACATCATAAAAACCTCTGTTAATTCTCTAAAAGAACTGTAGACAAATGACAGAAATAAAGTCAGTCTGGTTTGTCTTTTCAGTTGATTTCAGTTGTGTTTCTCTTTCCTTCAGTGATTCTGCTCGTTATCATCAGGTGTCTTCAATAATTAAACAATCATCACTCAATTAATCACTTAATTATTTAATTAACTCTAACACCGCTTCAGTGTTACTTTAACACCCTGCTGGTGGGTCACATATGAACACAGAGCGGTGTTAATTAATAACACCGGGGGAATTTAGTGTGCTAAGGCTACAAGCAGGTGAGGGTTTCTTTCAGGGTTGGAGCCAAACTCTGCAGGACAGCACTCTCTAGGACTGAACTTGCCTACCCCTGCTCCAAGTAGAGGAAAACAATTGTACCCTAAGGGTCAAGAATGTAGACAATGTCAAAACGATCTAAGTATAACTAAATATACGAAGTAGGGGAGAACCGGGGCGAAAGTAACACGGGACGAAAGTAACAACGCAATTTTCTCCGAGCCCTGAATACATTTGCATTTCAAGCTATGACAGCACGTTCAGCACACAACCCTTGACGGATCTGCCAAATATCATGTGATTCCACCATCGTTTTCCGCGGTTATGTCCGAAATGCAGTTTTCAAGTACGGCAAGTAAATTAATGAAGCTGTACTTTTTTTCTAATTACAAGTTGTGTTTCTTGTTTCATGTGTCACAGTAATGATCAATCTACGGGTTATTTAGTGCTGTTACACACCCTGAAGGTTTGTCTTTTCAGAGTTTTTCAGTATAAAAGTAAATCATGTTTAAATGTCAGGACTTCCTGTCGGGACGAAAGTAACACTTGTCACTTTTGTCCTGCTATTATATATATATATATATATATATATATATATATATATATATATATATAATGCTATTATGCTAATTTAATTTAATTACATTTTTATATTGTTCATACTGTTGAAGAAAAAACGTATCAAATAGATTGACATTGCAAATAAAAAATATTCTAAACAATTCAAGTTTGTACTGTCCTATTACATTTGAAACATTTGATGAACTTTAACATATAAAATGAAAATGTTATTTAATAATTTTCTTTGCAAAGATAAAGGACAAAATATGTTTGCAGTTACATATTAACAAGGTCATAGTCAGGTATGTTTAATAAAAACAAGAGTAGCACCAAAAAATCTAGCTTGTATTGTTGTGTTACTTTTGACCCACCTGTGTGTTACTTTCGTCCCACCTGATGGGGTCAAAAGTAACAATGTGCAGCTTATGTTCAAAGTGAAATTATACTGTAGTCGTTCTACATTTGTACAAAATACCACCTGCTATTGATAGACCACACTTGTGAGTTATTGGCCACAGCAAAAATATATCTCGGTCTAAAACATTATCTTTTAAAATTATGATTTTCTGAAAAATGGTACTTTCGTCCCTGCTCTCCCCTATAACTATGCCTACTCGCTTTGTATTGTTACAATGTCGGTAGTATATGTAACTGAACAATGTTTACTCGTGTTTCGTGTTACCTGGACTGAAAAATTAATGTTAATTTGCAAACGTTTATTTTTTTAAATAATTTATTCATTTAAATTTTACATTTTTATTATTTAAATAATTCGCTTTTCATCACAAATCCCCTGCAGTAATACCCATGTGGGAAACCAAAATGTAATGCATTGATGTAAGCTATATTTGCTTTCTCTTTATTATTTAGCTTATATTAATAGTGTGCACAATGATCCTATTCAAATCTATATTATTAATTAGTCATTTAAAAGTAATCAGAATACTTTACCTAAAATGAGTAATCAAATACTAATAGACTGTTACTGACTTCAATTTTCATCATGTAACTTGTAATCATTAACATAAAATAATTTGTAAGTAATTACCCAGCACTATTTATGTCTATTCATGTATAAAGATTAGTCTCATGTCTAAATAATCATTAATTGTACACTAACTGATCTTATAGGAATGACCTTGCTTTGAGCATCATAAATCAATATAATATTAAATATAATCAATATAAAGAACTGGATTAATTGCTCAGTACTTATTCAACATTTAGTTGTCTAACTCACCTGCATGTTTTTTGTTCTCTTTGATCACTGAAAAAAAGAAAATCAGCATCAGATGCATGCGTCATTAAATTGATTACCTATAATACCCACTGCGGCGTGCATCTTATGGTAACATCCCACATTTTCTAGTGAAGATGATGATAAACAGTAAATACTTAAATGAAAATGTATCTGTAATCACAATAAATGGAACCTTTCTGTATTTTCAGTTTATTAATTTCATATACAGTGAGGAAAATAAGTATTTGAACACCCTGCTGTTTTGCAAGTTCTCCCACTTCGAAATCATGGAGGGGTCTGAAATTGTCATCGTAGGTGCATGTGCGGGTGCATGTGCAAAATCCAGAAATCACAATGTATGAATTTTTAACTATTTATTTGTATGATACAGCTGCAAATAAGTATTTGAACACCTGAGAAAATCAATGTTAAAGAGCACCTATCATGGAATTTTGACATTTACCTTTCATGTAGTGTGTAACATAGATCTAATCAGGGCCGGCCCTGGATCTAAGTGAACAAAAACATCCTGCAAAGTTTGAAATATGATAGTGCACCGTATATATAGTTATTTTCTTTCAAAAGTAAGAGTCGACTCTGAGTCATTTTTAAGAATCATTAGAAGACCAACGATTTTTCTCTGACTAGATGACGTCAACTTGTCAAGTTATTTGAATACGATACGCCCACTTATTGTGCTCCAAGACGCCAGTGAAAACTAGAAAACATCATGGCGACGAGATGCTGTGTTCTGAAGTGCGACTCAAAAGCAAACTTTTTTCATCTGCCCAAGGATGAGCATTTGAAGACTAAATGGCTTGAAGACAAACCATACATCGTCGCGATTGTGTGTTTATTAGTCTTCAAAATGTCTCTATTTGCATTTTTCGCGATCTCAGGAAGCTTTTATTGTGGACTTCTATTATGGCACATGGTATCTTCTTCGTCTGTCTGTACCATATATGGACTACATGTGCACAGAGCGCCCTCCGGCTGCCAGTATGAATTGAAAACAACACATAAGAGACTCAATCGCACATGATTAGGCTACATCTGCGAATTTTGAGGAAGTATTGAATAAAAAATACTCCTCTGTTTAGAAATTTGACACAGACATATGAGAATCTATCAATATTTCTCCTCATCTGCACACTTTTGAACTAAAAGCCCTGAGGGATGTTGATTTGTCGCGAGTCTTCATGAGGAGAATAGAGGAGTTTTTTTTACAGAGATCAGCTGAGGCTCATATTACAATCAAACGGTACCGACGCGGTTTTCATATTCATAACTCCTGACACATATTAACAAATTACTGTCACTATAAGACTTTGAGAATAAAACAGAGGTAAAAAATGGAAGCTTGACTCTTAGATCTTTTAAATGATGTATAGATTGACATGGTAATTACTTACATCTGACAGTCATTTGAGCTAATTTAAACAAATAAAGCTTGAGGACGAATGCGCCCTCAATCCAGTTAAGAGGTTAAACCGAAAACCATTTATGGTGATGGGCGTTCCGTTTCCGAAAATATCTGCACAGACTATACCAATCACAACTGACTGGGTCATCGGACCAATCACCGCAGATTAGCGTCACGTAAAGGCGGGGTTTTGAAAAGTGAATCACTAAAGGAATCATTTGAGAATCGCTGTCAAAACAGGTAAAAATAAATGCATATTATAAGAAAACGAAAGTCTTTTTTGTCATTGCATGCATGCAAAACTGTTGTTGGGGACTTCTAAAACAATATTTGGAACATTTTAAATGCCATAATAGGTGCTCTTTAATATTTGGTACAGTAGCCTTTGTTTGCAATTACAGAGGTCAAACGTTTCCTGTAGTTTTTCACCAGGTTTGCACACACTGCAGGAGGGATTTTGGCCCACTCCTCCACACAGATCTTCTCTAGATCAGTCAAGTTTCTGGCCTGTCACTGAGAAACAGAGTTAGAGCTCCCTCCAAAGATTCTCTATTGGGTTTAGGTCTGGAGACTGGCTAGGCCACGCCAGAACCTTGATATGCTTCTTACAGAGCCACTCCTTGGTTATCCTGACTGTGTGCTCCGGGTCATTGTCATGTTGGAAGACCCAGCCTCAACCCATCTTCAATGCTCTAACTGAGGGAAGGAGGTTGTTCCCCAAAATCTCGCAATACATGGCCCCGGTCATCCTCTCGCCCTGTCCCATGTGCAGAAAAACACCCCCAAAGCATGATGCTACCACCCCCATGCTTCACAGTAGGGATGGTGTTCTTGGGATGGTACTCATCATTCTTCTTCCTCCAAACACGTTAAGTGGAATTATGACCAAAAAGTTCTATTTTGGTCTCATCTGACCACATGATTTTCTCCCATGACTCCTCTGGATCATCCAAACGGTCATTGGCAAACTTAAGACGGGTCTGGACATGTGCTGGTGTAAGCAGGGGAACCTTCCGTGCCATGCATGATTTCAAACCATGACGTCTTAGTGTATTACCAACAGTAACCTTGGAAACGGTGGTCCCAGCTCTTTTCAGGTCATTGACCAGCTCCTCCTGTGTAGTTCTGGGCTGATTTCTCACCTTTCTTAGGATCATTGAGACCCCACGAGGTGAGATCTTGCATGGAGCCCCAGTCCGAGGGAGATTGACAGTCATGTTTAGCTTCTTCCATTTTCTAATGATTGCTCCAACAGTGGACCTTTTTTCACCAAGCTGCTTGGCAATTTCCCCGTAGCCCTTTCCAGCCTTGTGGAGGTGTACAATTTTGTCTCTAGTGTCTTTGGACAGCTCTTTGGTCTTGGCCATGTTAGTAGTTGGATTCTTACTGATTGTATGGGGTGGACAGGTGTCTTTTATGCAGCTAATGACCTCAAACAGGTGCATCTAATTTAGGATAATAAATGGAGTGGAGGTGGACATTTTAAAGGCAGACTAACAGGTCTTTGAGGGTCAGAATTCTAGCTGATAGACAGGTGTTCAAATACTTATTTGCAGCTGTATCATACAAACCATATATTGTGATTTCTGGATTATTTTTTTTTGATTATGTCTCTCACAGTGGACATGCACCTACGATGACAATTTCAGACCCCTCCATGATTTCTAAGTGGGAGAACTTGCAAAAGAGCAGGGTGTTCAAATACTTATTTTCCTCACTGTATATATATATATATATATATATATATATATATATATATATATATATATATATATATATATATATATATATATATATATATATATATATATATATATATATATATATATATGTATATATGTGTGTGTGTGTGTAATAAAGATATTCCAAAGTCACCTTCTTGTATCTGTTTCCTGTGATCCTTTGAGAACAAATACTGACCTGCAACATTTTTAAAACATACGAGTTGTAAAACATTCAGATGTATCTCCATATATTTGCAGATGTCATCAAGTGAAATAAGACACAGTGGAACCCATAATGCAACATGCAGACTATTTTGTACCTTCATTTAATTTACCATAAAAACTGGTTAAGAAATGCATCTAAGGCACTTTGTGTTTGACTTCATGTTACAGCACAGCATGAAAAAGGTTATGGGTAATGAACGACATTTTCATAAACGACCTGAAAACCTGTCAGTATTTACAAACACACTGCACATTTTAAACTATACCTGTAAAATACAGAGATAATTACCTGTAATTCTAGATAGAAGAATAATAATCACAACTCCTGAAGTACAACTTAACACAATCAAAACTGAGATCCGGAGGACAGCAGTCTTTTGAGAATTAAGAACATTACCTGGCAAAAAGAAAAGGAGAAATTAGACAAACCCAATTGCTTAGTCAGTTGTATTGTATCTGTATGGATTTAGAATACGAATTGAAATATTATAAAATGCAATTTTATCATCATTAACATTACCAAGGCCAAATTGCATTTATGTAGCACATTAAATACTGTATACCTGTTAGTCATCTATTCTTCTAAAAGAAAGAAAAAAACGTGTTTGATCTTACTTGAAACAATAATTTCTGTTTCCAGCACATGATGTCTCTGAATGAGACGGCAATGATACTTGATGTCGCTGTTCTTTATGGTGGCTCTGCGTTTCACATCGAAGCCTTCTGCGGATCTTTGTGTTTCTGGATCATCGGAACTCAAACTGACCCCATCACTGTCCAACCACAAAACCTCAGGTTCGGGATACCAACCTTTACATTCGCATACTAGATTAAGGCCTGCTGCATTATAGTCCTCCATTACAATCACAGGAGGAGTTCCCAAAGCTGGGGAAAAAAGAAAATGTGAAAAAGTGACAAATGTGATTACATTTCTGGGAAAACATCCATTTACAAACCAGCTTTTCAGTCCGCTTACCTTCAACTTTGACATGGACTGTAATGTCATCATACCAGGATTTGGACTCAATGAAACACTTGTAAAATCCCTCATCAGAGACTCTGACTTTTGAGAGTTTCAGAGAAGCATTTCCTTTCTCTAGTTCTTGTTCAAACAGCGCTGTCCTCCCTCTATAGGACTGAATCTGCTTTGTGTTTCTGTCTTCACGATCTTTGTAGAGATGCACGAGTGAATTGTCCAGATCCAGTCGAAACCACTCCACTCTCATGTCCACAGCACTGATGTTGGGTTTGATATAGCAGGGCAGGATCAGGTCTTCACCAGCAGCAACAAAGAGAGGCGCCACTGGGCCAAACACCTTCAGCTCTACGAGAGAAAATGGAAGGGTTTTTTAAATAACAACCTTTGTTTGCTTGCAGATGCACATGAACTTTAATGACATCCCATTCTTAATCTGTAGGGTTTAATATGGAGTTTGCCCATCCTTTGCAGCTATATCAGCTTCAACTCTTCTGTGAAGGCTTTCCACAAGGTTTAGGAGTGTGTTTATGGGAATTTTTGACCATTCTTCTAGAAGTGCATTTGTGAGGTCAGGCACTGATGTTGGACGAGAAGGCCTGGCTCACAGTCTCCGCTCTAATTCATCCCAAAGGTGTTCAATCGGGTTGAGGTCAGGACTCTGTGCAGGCCAGTCCAGTTCCTCCACACCAAACTCGCTCATCCATGTCTTTATGGACCTTGCTTTGTGCACTGGAGCGCAGTCATGATGGAACAGGAAGGGGTCATCCCCAAACTGTTCCCACAAAGTTCAGCATGAAATGCATGGAGCATGAAATTGTCCAAAATGTCTTGGTATGCTGAAGCATTGAGAGTTCCTTTCACTGGAACTAAGGGGCCAAGCCCAAGCCCTGAAAAACAACCCCCCCACACCATAATCCCCCCTCCACCAAACTTTACACTTGGCACAATGCAGTCAGGCAAGTCCTGTTCTTCTGACATCCGCCAAACCCAGACTCGTCCATCGGATTGCCATCGGACAGAGAAGCGTGATTGGTCACTCCAGAGAACAGTCTCCACTGCTCTAGAGTTCAGTGGCGGCGCGCTTTACCCCACTGCATCCCACGCTTTGCATTGCACTTGGTGATGTAAGGCTTGGATGAGCTGCTCGGCCTTGGAAACCCATTCCATGAAGCTCTACACACTGTTCTTGAGCTCATCTGAAGGCCACACGAAGTTTGGAGGTCAGTAGCTTTTGACATTTTGCAGCGAGTAGGCGACTTCTGTGCACCGTGGACCTCAGCATGCGCTGACCCCGCTCTGTGATTTTATGTGGCCTACCACTTTGTGGCTGAGTTGCTGTTGTTCCCAATTGCTTCCACTTTGGTATAATACCACTAACAGTTGACATAGAATATTTAGTAATTAGGAAATTTCACAAATGGACTTGTACAACGCTTGAGTTCACTGAGCTCCTGAGAGCGACCCATTCTTTCACAAATGTTTGTATGGATTTGATGCATGCCTAGTGCTTTATTATATACACCTGTGGCCATGGATGGAAGTGAATGGAAAACCTGAATTCAATGATTAGGAGGGGTGTCTCAAAACCTTTGGCAATATAGTGTATTTGTTGGTAAACCATAACATTATAAAAAGCTACATTTATAATTGAGAACAGTTAAATGTGAATGCCTGCTTATAACACTGAAACTCTCTCATACACTGATCACACACACACACATGTTGGCACACCTATCATTATGAGGACATTCGATGGCCATAATGGTTTTTATACTGAGGTAATGGAATTTTCTAAACATACCTCTACTGTTCACAGAAAACATTTAGCATTTTTACATTACACACACACACACACACACACACACACACACACACACACACACACACACACACACACACACACATGTAGTGTTTTCATCTTTTATGGGGACTTTCCATAGGCGTAATGGTTTTTATACCGTACATACCGTATATTCTATCCCCCTACACTGCCCCTAAACCTAACCCTCACAGGAGACATTCTGCAATTTTACATTTTCAAAAAACATCACATAGTCTGATTTATAAGATGTTTTCCTCATGGGGACCTAAAAATGTCCCCACAAGGATGAGGATTTCGGATATTGCTATCTTTGTGGGGACATTTTGTCCCCATAACGTGACCACACACACACACACACACACACACACACACACACACACACACACACACACACACACACACACACACACACACACACACACACACACACACACACACACACACACACGTCTGGTTTACTACCTTTATGGGAACTCTCCATAGGCGTAATGGTTTTTATACTGTACAAACTGTATATTCAATCCCCTTACACTAACCCTGCCCCTAAACCTAATTTAGGTCCCCACGGTGACACAAATCACCACGAGTCTGCATGCATTCAGGATAAAGTCTAAACTGGGATAGAAAAACATGAACACACACACACTTTTCCACTCCAAGCACTGGCCATTTCATGTCCCAAACTACAAAGGCTTTCTAGAGACATTTCAACTTTAACTTATCCAAAGCTAAATCCTCAGAAGACACAGAACAAAACATTTCCTACATTGTGAAATGCTCTCTCACACACACATTTACGCACACCCACACAAATACCTGATTTGGACTCTGTGATGCTGCGAAAAATCAGCAGAATGACACTGACAAACTTCATCCTCGAAAAACTCAATCGTAATCTATTGTAATTTCACAAAACATATTCCTGAGACATTCTTAAAAGTACATTTCTTTAACAGCCACGTGTCTGTTACTTTCACTTTCATTTCAAATAAAGAGATCACATGACACAGGCATAGGCACAAAAACAAAAAAATAAAGCCCACATGTGGCAAGCATTCAAATTATAATCAAAATTAAAGGAATGTCTTTGAATCAATGTCCCAATTTTTTATGACATGAAGTTCTTTATTTTTTTTATACACTCAACCTAATAAATACAAGCATGGGAGTTACATTATACATAAAACGCGTACAGATCGCATAACCCTTGCATTCCTGTCAAAGTGTCAAGAAAAAGTGAGTAAAATATAACGTGAATATGGGTAAAGTAGAACAGTTGAGCTTGATCGCCATTAAAGGAATAGTTCATCCTAAAATGAGAATTTCCTGATATTTTACTCACCCCAATGCCATCCAAGATGTTCATGTCTTTCTTTCTTCAGTCGAAAAGAAATTAAATATTTTGAAGAAAACGTACCAGGATTTTTCATCATATAATGCTTTTCAATTGGTCCAAATCAAGGTCCAAATCAATGCAGTTTCAAAGCGCTTCGATGGGCTTCAGAGGCTCTGCGTGATCCCATGGGGCCTTATCTAGCAAAACAATCGGTCATTTAAAAAAAAAAAAAAAAAATGAATATGAATATACTTTTTAACCTAAATTGTTCATCTTGTGCAGCTCTGTGAGGTGCTAAGGATGACGTAATCACGTCGGAACGGTCACTTGGCCCTTTTCTCGAGGGAAGAGGAAGAAGCGGTGCACTGCGAAGAAGAGGAAGCAAGACCTCAGGGAGGTGATCAGTCAGAGGCACTGAGGAGCAGTCCTGTCTATATTATGCAAACAGTAGGATAGTTGTGGATGGTTGTTATAATCTACATGAAGCTCAGTGATTGAGGGTTGCGTTAGACAGAATGCTTTGCATCCCATGCTCCTGTTTACTGCTCTCTCCAATTTTTCAGATTGGAGTTTTAAGTAGGGTTAAACGCTTCCCCCTAGAAGCCTCTTCTAGTACGATCCATGAATAGTAGGAATGACAGTAGAGGTAGATGGCCTGAAAAATGGCATCCCTCTTATTCCGGCTTTAGTGGCACTCAGTCTTTATTTCTGCCCTCCCCAACTACTTATTAGGGTTTCAAGTAGGGCTTAAAGGGTTAATTCACCCAAAAGTGAAAATTATCCCATAATTTACGGTGTATATGCCTTTCTTCTTCAAGCCAAACACAACCAGAGTTATATAAAAAAAATATCCTGTCTCTTCTATAATGGGAGTTAGTAGAGCCTGTGTTTTTGAAGCCCAAAAGCGCATCCACCCATCATAAAAAGCCCAGGTTCCACCGAAATTACCCGGAACAATTTGTACCAGGGACTTTTTTAACAGGAACTTTTTTCCCCCCAGACCTGCTACTGTCTGCGCTTCCACTTCCACTGTCTCAACCAATCAGCATGTTCAGCGCCCAAGTCCCACCCCCAAAAGTTCTGGAACTTTGGAAAAGTATACCTCTCGAACAGGGCCGTTTGGAGGGGCAAATATTTACCCAGAAACTTTATTTAGACCCCGGTTCCTGCGGTCGAAACACACCGAGTACCACCCCAAAGTTCCTAGATCCTGGGTAAAGTTCCTGGGGTGGAAACGCGGCTAAAGTAATCCAATACGGCTCCAGAGGTTAAATAAAGGCCTCTGAAGTGAAGCAATATGTTTGTATAAGAAAAATATCCATAATTATAACTTCATAAACTGTAATCACTGGCTTCTGGTAACGGCTGTAACACTAGTCTAGTTTCGGTGGAAGAGTGACCTCTGACCCTAAACATGATGTATTGACGAATGCGGAAGCACAGAGGATAGAGCAAATGAAACACCGTTCTTGAACTAGAAGTCTAAAACGAGAATTTTAGAGGAATAGCGGAGGATTTTGATCTAGACGTTACCGGAAGCCAGTGATTATAGTTTATAAAGTTATAAATATGAATATTTTTCTCACAAAAACGCATTGCTTTGCTTCGGAAGGCCCCTGGAGCCGCATGGAGTGCTTTTCCCCAAAGCGTCAGTGACTGAATTGCTGTGGGAGTGGGAAACTGTAAAACTATTAGTGCTTTCTGCACTACTCTCAGTGATGTCCCTCTTGAAAGCAAGTCATCCCAACTGGAAAAAAAATAACACTATAAGTCTCTATATGCCTACTGACTAATGTTATTTGGAGATTTTCATCTTTAAATGAATTTAGTGTTTCTCGATGCAATATAATGTAATAAGGACATATCACACATAATTCGGCCAATTATGCCTAAATATCTATTCTAAAAGAAAATTAAACCCTGCTGGTAATTAGGTAATTGTGTACTATGGTCGTTTATATTTTTAGATCAAAATATAAATAGTAAATATTCCATTGTATCATAGTAGATGTTTGATCAATTTTGGTTGTAAATGAAGGACTTGAGACATTCCAGTGATGGATATGAGGGAAAAGATAATAAACATTATTTAAAAATGATCTGAGAATGAACTGCATTAAGGTGCTTGCTCTTTATAAAGAGGCTTCCATGTTATCTGAGGTATAATCAGATAAGAGATGTCCATTTCTTGGATGTTTAAGAGGAGTGATGATCAATGGGAGTGAGTTTTTACCCCCATAATTGTAGCAGGGGCTAACTAATGGATAAAGTTTTCCACTGAAAGACTGGCCTGTGAAAGAGTGAATATGAAACATGGCCTCCACATCATAGAATGATATCAGACATTCCTCATAATCTACAAACACTCCAATCTTGCAGGGTTTTTCTCTTAAAGAGAGGGAAATAGGAGGACTGTTTTGAGCCTTAAAATCAATCCCTGAATAGCTACGGATAGTCCAGCATCCATTTCCAGGGCACAATGTTACTGTACCCTTTCTCTCAGTTGACTCTCTGGCCACTCCTATATACCAATCACGCTTTCCTTTGACCTGCACCTCATAATAAAATCTCCCTGAAGAAAAGCCCTCTTTTCCCAGTACACGATAATGAATACTAAACCTCTCTTCTTTATCTGGGAGACTCTGGCATATGTCACCACAACTAACTCGTTTTCCATCATCAGACAGGATAAGATATGGATGTGCTGTATCAGGATCCAGAATCACATCCACTGTCGAAAAGAATGAGAGTTGTTGCTGTTAAAATGGAAAATACAGATTATATTTCCACTTCATATATGATCTTGCATTTTCATCTCTGGATGACTTCTATTTAAGGTAACATTGTGATTAATGTATTCTTTGTCAGATCATTATGTGTATAATGGGTACTTTGGAATACTAAATACATACCTGCATGTTTTCTTCTTTCTTTTATCTCTAAAACAGACATGAATGCAAAGTTACACGGAGCATAAACATTTCCTTAATATAGTTCACATTGTATAAAAATGTGTCATTATATAAAGTCATTATATCATATGGAACATTCCTACTCTTAGATATTACTAATAATTATAATACTAGATATAACTTTGCCAAAGTGTTTTAGGGTTATTCTATATGCTTTAAAATGTGTAATATACATTAGTTCTGAATTATGAATTAACAAATTGAATTAACACAAATGTACCTTGTTCTAGTCTCTTTCTTTGCTGCTGAGAAAAAACATACTGACCTGCAAAATAGTTTGAATATGGACAAGACAAAAGCATTGGAATCGTATTATTGTGTATATTCATTTTTATTCATGTAGTCAAATACTGAGCCAATATGATGTACAGCAGGGGCCGTGTTCACAAAACATTTGATCTTAGCACTAAATCGCAGTAGAAGTTCTTAGGAAGGAGTTTCCTCTTAAAACTATTCACAAAACAGCAGAGATCACCGTTTACTAAGGAATAGAGAGAAGTCTTAAGCTAAGAGAAAGGGCGGGGTTGACCTCGTTGCTATGGATGATGTCAACACGCTTACTAACTATGCCCACAGTGATTGGCTGATGGGGAGGAGTCTCTGTCAGTTACTTAATCATAGAAATATTGTAGAACAGGTATCATGTTGCCATTTTTAAATAAAGATTTTAAAATGTTGGCTGTGTCACTAAGTACAGTCAAACCAAAATGTATTCAGACACCTTCAACATTTTATCACATTAGTTTATTCAGTGGCGTAACTTTGCTTTGAAAAGTGGTGGGGACACCGCACAACTCGTTTTGCTGTGTTAGTTTAATAACCGACTTTACTTGGGGACTGAGTTCAGAGTTGGAAATGCACTTAATTTTCACGTTGATGTACACATGCATTACAATCACAAATTGTTCTATAAACATCCAATAAGCAAAACGTAACATTCTCAACACATCTAGGGTAACGTTAGCCTAATATCAAACAAAATACACAAGATAAATATTGCGAACTTACCATTTTATAGTCAACTCAGCTGCAGACTGCAGCGTAGCCTACTCATTAATTGCACAATTCTTGTGCGTGAGTAGCCGCGTTTCCATTACCCTTATAATTGCGCAAATTGAAATTGCGAATTAAAAATACGGCCAATGGAAACGCGGCAATTTCGCAAAAACTCCCATATATCGCAAAAAAGTTTTTACGCTCGCATGAGGTGGTTTTTCAGGCAATTCGAAAAAGGAAATTTTTCGCAAAACTGCAATGGAAACAGTTTTTTCGCATTACCAGGTCACCTGGTACGGTCACGCATTGCTCCCACATAGGGCCTACATTTAATTTTTTCCCACTCAAGTATGTCGTAATAACAAGATCTTATGTCGTTAAACGACATATATTTTCACCGGACAGTGACGTAACTTTAACCTAGTAATGACAGACCCCGGTGCAGCCACAAATCTATAGGCCTATAGACATATATTCAAGAAATGTATTAAAACAGAAAGACGCTAGTTTCAGCCTTACTCAATGGCCGCGGAAACAGCCCAGTTATGCACGTCAACCCATTCCCGACGATCTTGGTTTGCTTCTTATTTATTAAATATACAGCCAAATAGGTGATTAAATATTGATCAAAATTGAAATACAATTTATGCAAAACAAAATTAGTTTTAAAGAAAGACTTTCTAGAAAACAATCAATCAGCAATTGGGTTGTTTTAACCCAGCGGTTGGGTTAAATGTTTGCTTAAAACAACCCAATTGCTGGGTTAAAACAACCTAATCGCTGGGTTAAAACAACCCAATTGCTGGGTTAGTCCATTTTCAACCTAACTTTGGTTATTTTTAACCCAGCATTTTTTAGAGTGTAAGGTGCTTTCCTTGCCATCAGTGCTTGGATAACACGCACGTTTCTTTCCATTCAAAATAATGGCATGCGGTGGCTGGGATATACATAAACCTAACAACATACGTGGCATAATTTTTGGAATGACTTATCGCGAGAGGAAAAAAAATGTTTTAGTCGCATAACATCAGTTAATGGAAACGCCGTCATTTCGCTATATTTTTTTTATCGACCATTAGGAAATAATCGCAAAAGTTTTTGAGCAAATCTGTAATGAAAAAAAAAAAGCTTCTGACCGGTGGAAAAATGTGTTAAATGAATGAATTAGATTATGAAGAATGACGATTTGTAGATTGTGCTTTTGCTTTAATACACACCTTCCGCAATACATTTTTCAGTTACTTTTAAATTACTTTTAAATTCAATTACTAAGTGGTGGGGACAATATCGAGCCTGGCAAAAAGTGGTGGGGACATGTCCCACCCGTCCCACCCGTAAATTACGCCTATAAGTTTATTCGCTATAGTTTAGAACAGGGGTTTTCAAACTGGGGTCCGGGGACCCCCAGGGGTCCTCCAGAAGGTTTTATGGGGTCCTCAGAAAAGTTCAGAGAATACAAATGCAAATAGCTCATACTAATAATTTTTAATTGAAAAATGTCTTCTTCGGGTTTATCATGCATCCAACATTAAGCATAGCCGATTTAAGTTTAGAAAAAAAACATGTTCATAAAAATATATAGATGGATTTTAGGAAGGCGGTCCCCCATAAAAGGTTCATCATACTCTAAAAAAAAAAGGTTCTATATGGCACCAAAAATGGTTCTTGGATCATAATCATAGGGGAACCTTTTTTAGTGCTATATAGCAATTTTGGTGCTTCAGTGGTTCTTCAGAGGTTCTTAGACTATATAGCACCTCTGAAGAACCACTGAAGCACCAAAATTGGTGCTATATAGCACTAAAAAAGGTTCCCCTATGATTACGATCCAAGAACCATTTTTGGTGCCATATAGAACCTTTTTTTTTTAGAGTGTATTTGGGGGTCCTTGGCATCATAAAGTATGAAAACCCCTGGATTAGAAAATGGTAATAAAATATTACTGTATCCCAATTTGCATACTATCCGTACTAAATAGTATTTGAAAAAATAATTAGTATGTCCCAAATTGTAGTATGTTGAAAAGAGTATTCCAAAAATTCCCGGATGGTTTACTATTTCCTGTCAGAATTCGAAGTGCAGATCGATGCGCACAGGCCCGGATTAAGAACATGTAGGGCCCTGGGGCTATGACAAACCCAAGGGCCCCCATAGTAGCCGATCTTAGTGCCACAACGTTTTCTACCACAGAAATAATTAGTATTTTTTAAAAACTAAATCTTCAAAGCACAGAGATACAATGAGTATATACTGTCTGAATTTTCCATTTTAATATTCGGTAGGCCTTAAATGCATAAATGCATTAACTCCAGATATGAGGTCAAAGCAAACCGGTTTCCAGAAAAAGCAACAGCTTTTGAGTATATACAACTGCCTTAAGGAGTTTTAAAACCTGTGAGGTCCCAAATTTGAGGTATTTTGGGGGGTTTGGGGGCATGGTCCCCCAAGAAAATTTTGATTTCTCTGATCTATATATGTGCATTTTAAGATGTTTGAAGGCTACATTTTTTTTAATAATAAGCTTTCAAAACCATGCAGGTGGGCAGTAGATTGTCATACCCATAGTATAACACGCGACTTTGGGCTTCTTTTTATGGCAGGTCGTGTAAAAAAAAACACGTGTTGCAGTTTTTTGGGCTTATTTTAAAAAATGTGTTTGCTTGTTAGGGAAATATGACAAGCAACTTCATTTCTTTACATTTATGGTCGCTGTTTTGTCCAATACATTGACTGACACTGTCTTCTCAAAGCTAATAGCCAATCAGTGCTATGATACAAATGCTGTAGTAATTAGTTCTCACATCCCGCCTCCTTCTCCCCCTCATTGAAGAAAAATTGCATTCAATGTGACATTATAAATGCACGTAATGATAGTTAGTAGACGTAAATAGACGTATACATTTCCACAAACAATGCCACCAGCAGAGATGAACAGAGATGGAGAGGAAACAGGGAGGACAGGCACCTCATTTAATTTAAAAAAATATTTGTATAACATATTTATCATTACAGGCTATAATAAAAAATAAAAACTAGTATACTAACAGTAGGTATGGTTCCCAATTAATTTATAATAAATATGTGGCTATATTGCAGCACTCCCTTAGTGCTTGCATACATCCCAATGTGCATACTATCCATCCTAAATAGCATGTGACATTAGTAATTTTCAATACTATTTAGGGCAGATAGTATCAGATTGAGATGCAGGGCTTGTCTTTTTCACAGTTTGTAGTGCGTGTTAACTACTCTGCACCTAATATGTGTGCACTAACTCCGACTAAATTGGCCTTCACGTCACTTTTTCCATCTCCAAACCTCTTCTGTTCACTGCTGATTGGAGGATATTTCATGCCCTTTATTGCAATTTGATGATTTTTTGTAAAATCACATCTGTTTTTGCTTTTCAAACTCAGAGAGGTTTCAGTTTAAAATGTTGCAGGCTCATTTATTGATAACAAAATAACTGATAATAAATTATATTGATGATAATAAATAATATAATAATATTGGGCAGGGACGTCACTAGGATTGGAATACAGGGGGGGCTTAGCCCCCAGGGTATTTGTAACTTGCGTTTGCTAAATCTTTGCACTCATATCTAGAGCTACACTGACGTCAACAACCAGTCAAGAAACCAAGATTTTAAGAAGTAAAACGTGACAGACATATCCTCTTCTTCCATTTCTACTCTGTTAAAGAAAAGTTACTGTAATGTTAGCTTTTAGACACATCAAAGCTGATTGGGGAATTTACTTAGGTCAGATTTTGCTCCTGATGAGTTACTATAAGCAATGACTTATATTGTCTGTCTGCTCATGTAAATGTATGAAAAGGTAATAGCATACTATATCTAATTCCTCTCTATATAAGATAAGTTGTCCACAGAATGCTATTTAATTACACAGAACCGCATGTATTCAACCCATTTTTTTTCAACCCTAAAATACAAATATACCGCTAAACCTAAAATTGAGCTAAACCTATACAAATAACACAGCTGTGCAGTTTTCACACCCTATACTAAATTTACCTTATACAATAGCCTAATGCGATAACATTGTTTAATATTTGAATCACAGCTTAGGCTATAGTGTTTTGACATCGACAAGACGACAACCCAAGTGCATTTTACCTCAAACTTGCGACTAGTTAACTTTCTAAAATAGCAATCGCTTCTCGGGTCGACATTAACTCACTGACAAAATTATATTCTGAATTAAAAATATTTTATACCACTTTTTAATGTGTGATTGTGTAAAGGTGTTCACGAGATGCCAACCTTTCGCGAACTTGCTTTCAACGTCGAACACTCGTTCTCAAGAAGACGGCGGTGAGCACGGGCTGTGTGTGTGTGCGTGTGCGTGCGTGCGTGCCTGCGTGCCTGCGTGTGTGTGTGTGTGTGTGGGTGTGGGGCGCGCGTGAATGAGAGACTCAGGGAAAGGAGATGCAGCGGAACGTTATTTGCTCTATGAAAGACATTGATAAAGACAAAAACTTAGGACATTTAATCCATCATTTTATTTTAGCTAGTTTTGCCAAACACATTATAGATTTGGTTAGTTATCGTTTTTTTGTAATGCCTCGTTTTTATTTTTATTTCAGTTAACGACAACCCACCTAGTTTTCGTTTTTTCGTTCATTTTCGTTAACGATTATAACCTTGGTAACGGAGATGAATCCTCCTGGCAGTTTCTTGCAGGAGCGCTCCGGTCTGCAACGCTCTGAAAGCTGCCACAGTTCACCAACGAGACGCGATCATCTTAATAGCACAAGGACTCTTTGTACTTCTGTCCAAATACCGACTTTTCGGCTATTTTTTTGTAGCTGGATATATATAATTTGTTGCATCTAAATATGAATGAGGAGGATACGGTTATTGATAAATCAAATTGTTATTGTTGTTCTTATTATCATTTAGGGGGGCTTAGGAACATTTTGGGGTAGCTTCAGCAGAGCTGCCAACTTTTCCAAAAAACTTAGAGTGAGATTTAGTGGGGCCAACCAAAATTTTGCCGCGAACAAAGCAAAAATTGCAACAAAAAATAAAATAAATAATAAATATATATATATATATATATATATATATATATATATATATATATATATATATATATATATATATATATATATATTGTTAAAAGGCCCATTGGGACTTGTATTTTGAAAGTTGTGTCTGAGAGACTTGCTCTGGCAATCAGCCAATGTCAGAGCGCACTGTCTGAGCAGCAGACACTTTGCTCCGCCCATCTCCAGCAGGTGGCATTGATTAATGTTAGTGAATAGCTCAGCATGGCATGAGTGTTTCAAACAGACTCTGTGCTTGCTTCACCTTTGATGTGTGCGTATATAGTATGAAACCACACACATAGACAAACATATGGAACCAGCAATGTGCTGGAAATAAAGAGCAAAGAAATTGAACCCCTATTGCTTCTTCATGTCTCTAACCGGACATCAGTGGTGAACTAGTCCCCAACTGGCAACCCCAAACTGATTGAAATTAACAGTTTACTATATGGTCCTTCGAGCCGGAGCCAGAGTTTTCCACAGTTATGGAGAAGCAACCATCAGCTGAAGTCCTTGAGCGGCCCAGGAGACAATCATCTCTTCCAGCACACTTGCAGGATTATGACTTGACTGGTTATAACCTACCTAAACCCTTAACACCACCCAGCTATTCCCGAAATTCACCTTGTGCTCCATCAGCCGAAGAGGATGCCAGCATGGAGACCCCACAGGCAGCAGCATATCATGGTGATTATCACAGTCCACAACGATGGTTTACCACAGATCGGTGGGACCAGCATGTGGAAGCACTACGTGAGGAAAATGCTGATTTAAGGAAACTCCATAGTGACCTGATTACCACAGTTCAGCAGCTGAAGGAGGAAAGAGATGATTTCAAGCAGGTCAACAGTAAGTTCACGTCACAGATGTCTCAACTACAAGCAGAGGTAAAACAGTTGTTAAGTTGGCAAACTCAGCAGCCACAACTCCCTCAAAGATTAACTTCACTTCCTGTACCCGGTCCATCAAAGACCCTAGACCGCCCTAAACCAGTACCAGCCCCACGGAGGCCAAAAGTAACGGGCCCGGGGTCGAATCCAAGCGATGCACAAGCCTCTCATGATACATCACAATGTAGTAGCTCAGTGGAAAGTTGGGGAAGCTCTGAGGATTCAAGCAGTCAAGAAAGTATTTTCTCTTCTGTCGATGATGGCATGAGAAACCTGCACCTGAGCTCAACCAGGCAACAAAAGGTTAACCCCGGTCCACCAACTGGAAGAACGATTAGTAGGAGGCAGGATGGGGGACATGAAGCCAACATGGTTCCGAGAAGTCATGTCCGATCTCCGCCTCAACAATCTTCCTCCAGAAAACAGCATAAGCTATCATCTAAGAGTAGGAGAAGGCACCACCACTCTCCAAGTTCATTGGTTGACCAAGAAAGAGTATATCGTGGACCTACTCCTACGATTCCCGACCTGATTCACCCAAACCCCAGAGAGTTTGCAAGGCTTAAGATTGCTTTGGAAAACATTCTGCCAGCTGATACCACAGAGCGCTTCAAATTCCATATTCTGCTAGAACATCTGAAGCTTGAGGAAGCACAGCTAATTGCTGAATCATACAGCAGTTCACGTCATCCTTATACCCACACCATGGATGCCCTCAATAAGCAGTATGGCCAGCCACATCAATTGGCGTTACAGCGCATAGTGGAATTGATGGAGGGAACGAGCATCAACACTGGAGACATCAAAACTTTCCGGATGTTTGCTCTGAGGGTGAGATCCTTGGTGGGAATGTTGCGACAATTAGGTAAACCTGGCAAAGTGGAATTAAGATGTGGATCTCATGTGTCCAGACTACTGAGTAAATTGCCACATGATCTGCGAAGCAGTTTCAGAAGATTCATCTATCCCTTGAATGTGAAGATTCCTAACCTCCTTGACTTCTCAGACTGGTTAGAATATGAAATCCAAGTGCAAGAAGATTCCACAAGATATACAAGCCGCTCCGGTAGAGGGTACTCAACCAGATCATCTTGGGACCCACCAAGGAAGGTAAACCCATTCCACAAAGGGACCGAAGTCCTACTCAGCACTGAGAAATACCCTTCTGCACCTCCATCACCTGTCACAGTTAAGACCACAATGGCAAATCCTTACTGTCCTTACTGTGATAACAACAAACACTCTTTGAATAACTGCGCCAATTTCTCTCAACTCTCCAAATCTCAGAGGCAAAATTGGATAAAGGGGCACAACAGATGCTGGCGCTGTGGACGGGGCCATAGATCATCAGAGTGTAACCTCAAGATGCGCTGCAAATCATGTAATGGCCGCCACTTGCTTGTTCTTCATGAGGTTAATGTAAGGAACAAGGACAAAGTAGTGGAAGGAGAGGATTCATCTGCAAACCCTATCATGGGGGAGGCCGCCAACGATGTATTATTCATTGACAAGCCCCTAGGAAGTCAGAAGGTACTGTTGAAAATGTGTAAAGTCATTCTGAGAAATGGAGATCGATCCATAAATGCTTATGCCATTCTTGATGATGGCTCAGAAAGGAGCATCTTGTTGCACGCTGCAGCTAACCAGCTGAAATTGAAAGGGAAGCCAGAGGACCTGCCCCTGCGCACAGTCAGGCAAGAGTTAAAGGTCCTGCATGGGGCGGCTGTTTCCTTCAACCTTTCACCAGCCTGTCAACCAAACAAGGTATATCCAATCAGTGGAGCTTTCACTGCATCAGAGCTGGGGCTTGGAGTACATTGTCATCCTGTTAAGGCTCTACGGGAAAGGTACCGTCACCTTAAAGGACTTCCCCTCCAAAACATTGAAGCAGCTCATCCAGTTTTGCTCATTGGATCAGACTGCCCTCATTTAATTACCCCAGTTGAACCGGTTCGCTTGGGACCACCAGGTGGTCCTGCTGCAATTAGAACTCTCCTTGGATGGACTTTACAAGGACCAGTTCAAGCTTTGCAACATCGCTTCACAGAGCAGCAATGTCTGTTCACAAGTTTGTCACCTTCTGCTACTTTGCATGAACAAGTCGAAAGACTCTGGCAAATGGATGTCCTTCCATGGAGGGATGCGAAGACGAGTACTCGATCAGTACAAGACCAGCAGTCACTAAAATTGCTGGAACAAAAAACGATCAGAGTTGAAGTCGATGGGATTCAGCGATATGCTACCCCACTGCTCAGAGTTAAAAATATGCCCCCTCTTCATGCACCTAAAGCAGCAGTAATGCCTCATCTTAGAAGCCTAGAGCGTCGCCTCAGTAAGTCTGTTGATCAAGCAGCTATCTACCAGGCTGAAATTAAACGACTGGAGCAGGCGGGTTACATTGCTGAACTACAGTCAGGAGCAGAAGACACTCCAGTGAGTTGGTATATCCCACACCATATGGTTGAACATAACGGGAAACATAGGGTGGTTTTCAATTGTTCATTCCAGTTCCAAGGAAACAATCTTAATGAACTGCTACTTCCAGGACCTACTCTGACTTCCTCGTTACTGGCTGTGCTACTAAGATTCAGAGAACATTCAATCGCCATCAGCAGCGACATTAAAGGAATGTTCCACCAGATAAGACTCCTTCCCGAAGATCGACCCCTTCTCCGTTTCTTATGGAGAGATCAAGAAAGAGAAGTGCAGCCCAGAGTCTATGAATGGCAAGTCCTTCCCTTTGGGACCACTAGTAGTCCATGTTGCGCTGTCTTTGCTTTGCAAAAGAATGTCCTGGACAACAGTCAGCCTGGTGAAAAGGTACATGATGCTGTACACAAGGCATTTTATGTCGACAATTACCTGCAAAGTCTGCCCTCTGTAGATGAAGCAAGGCACATGGTAGACCAGTTGCAGAGTGTCTTGGCAAAAGGAGGATTCGAACTTAGGCAATGGGCCAGTAATGCACCTTCCACCATCAGTCACTTACCAGTGGCATCCAGGTCTGACAGTGCTGAGCAATGGATCGCCATGGGTAATGTTTCAAATCATGAATCAGTGCTTGGACTCCAGTGGAACTGTCAAAATGATACCTTGTCATATAAGCTCCGTGCTATAGAGTGCCATAAAGTTACGATGCGTAACATCTATAAAGTGATCGCCAGCCAATATGATCCTCTTGGGTACATCATCCCATACATCACACGTGCCAAGGTAATAGTGCAGCGACTATGGGACAAAAAGAGAGATTGGGATGATCCCATGTTACCTGAGGATTTAGTGAATGCTTGGAACAGATGGGCAGAGGAGCTCGGTAATCTACAAACGATAGTTTTATCCAGATGCTATTGCAGTGCACCAAAGGATGATGTATCCAGCCAACGAGATATCCATATCTTCTGTGACGCGTCAGAGTCAGCTTATGGGTCGGTCGCTTATCTTCGAACAGAAGACCAGCAGGGAGAAGTGGAAGTCACATTCATTGTGGCCAGATCAAGAGTGGCTCCCAAAAAACGTCTGTCAATCCCTCGTCTAGAACTATCCGCAGCCCTAACAGGTGCCCAGTTGGCCAGGATCCTGCAGAATGAACTGACTTTGCCCATTCGACAAGTTTTCCTTTGGACTGATTCCACCACAGTTTTAACTTGGATTAAATCAGAATCCTGTCGTTTCAAGGTTTTCGTTGGTACACGAGTTACTGAGATTCAGGAGCTTACCAGCCACTGTGAATGGCGCTATGTGGACTCCGATAGTAACCCGGCAGATGATATCACCAGAGGTAAGAGGCTGGCAGAACTAGGGCCACAAAGTCGATGGAATACAGGGCCACCATTCATTCATCTCTCACCTGACCAGTGGCCGGTTACACCCACATCCTCTCTTATTGACAGTGATGAACTAAGAAACTCTACATTCTGTGGTCTGATGAATACTGCACGTCGCTTGTCCATACCAGATCCAAGCAAGTTTCTGACCTTTCAAGAGTTACTGACAGCCACTGCAGAATCTCTCAAGGAAAATGGGGCCAATCTCTCAGCTGAAGACTTTCGACGGGCTGAAATAGCTATCTTTCAGCAAGCTCAATGGGAAAGCTTTCCCTCCGATGTGACACAGCTGACAGCGGGAAAACAACTGCATAACCACAGTCGACTCCTTAGCCTCGCTCCTGAACTTGACTCTGCAAATCAACTCCTTAAGATAGGAGGGCGCCTTCGTCGTTGTGAAGAGATTGAGCCTGAGTTTATGCATCCTATTGTGCTTGACCCCCATCATCCTGTCACTTCGCTTCTCATTAAGGACTATGATGCAAAGCTGCTTCACCCAGGACCTGAGAGAGTACTAGCGGAAATGCGTAGAAAATACTGGATCCTTCGGGGTAGGGAAGCAATCCGACGTTATCAACGCAAAGATTGTCCAGAATGTCAGAAATTTCGTAAAAATCCACAGATACCCAGAATGGCCGATCTGCCTCCAGCCAGGCTACGTCTATTCAAACCGGCCTTTTATTCTACTGGCATTGACTGTTTTGGGCCATACTTGGTAAAGATTGGGCGCAGAAGTGAAAAGCGATGGGGTATTCTGTTCAAGTGCATGACTACACGTGCAGTGTACATTGACCTCCTGCCTAGACTTGATACAGACTCCTTCCTTATGGCCCTCAGGCGTTTTATAGCCCGACGTGGGAGACCTATGGAAATTTTATCTGATCAGGGTACCAATTTTAAAGGAGGGGAAAGGGAGCTGCAACAGACATTTGCTGAACTAGTTCCAGAGCTTCGGGAACAGCTTGCCAGCTAGCAGATTATCTTCCGCTTCAACCCACCTCATGCCCCACATTTTGGTGGGTGCTGGGAAAGGGAGATCCGGTCCCTGAAACAAGCTCTACAGGTCACTCTGGGAACTCAGCCGATACCAGAGGAAACTCTTCTCACTACACTCATTGAGATTGAAGGGATCTTAAATTCTAAACCCCTAGGGTATATCTCCTCTAATGCCTCTGATCCAGATCCTATCACTCCTAATTCGCTCCTTATGGGGCGGCCTGATTCGTCCCTTCCTCAAGTGATATACCCTCAAAGTGAACTATTGAGTCGACGTAGGTGGCGTCATAGCCAAGTCCTAGCAGATCACTTTTGGAAGCGGTTTATCAAGTTTTATTTGCCTGGTCTTCAGACTCGTAGCAAGTGGCAGGTAGAGTCACCCGATATAAAGGTGGGAACTACAGTTATGATTGTGGACCCTCAATTCACCAGGGCCCTGTGGCCCATTGGGCAGATCTCTCAAGTATTCCCTGGGGTGGATAACAGAATCAGGACTGTTGAAGTGAGAATTAAGGACAAGTTTTATGTGCGACCTGTGGCTAAGGTGATACAGCTACCTGAGATTCCAGACTAAAATTGGACTTTGACCTTTTTATAATGGGCAGATTTCCTCAGTCTTTAGAAATCTGGGGGCGGCTGTTAAAAGGCCCATTGGGACTTGTATTTTGAAAGTTGTGTCTGAGAGACTTGCTCTGGCAATCAGCCAATGTCAGAGCGCACTGTCTGAGCAGCAGACACTTTGCTCCGCCCATCTCCAGCAGGTGGCATTGATTAATGTTAGTGAATAGCTCAGCATGGCATGAGTGTTTCAAACAGACTCTGTGCTTGCTTCACCTTTGATGTGTGCGTATATAGTATGAAACCACACACATAGACAAACATATGGAACCAGCAATGTGCTGGAAATAAAGAGCAAAGAAATTGAACCCCTATTGCTTCTTCATGTCTCTAACCGGACATCAGTGGTGAACTAGTCCCCAACTGGCAACCCCAAACTGATTGAAATTAACAGTTTACTATATATATATATATATATATATATATATATATATATATATATATATATATATATAATAGCTATATACACACACATCACAGAAAACACTCTGCATCAGCATTTGAATGGGGTAGTATTGGTTTTTGTTGTTGATTTCTTTTTTGCCTTTGATAGATAAGGTTGATAATTAATTATTTCTATTAAGACAAAATGCTTCTATATGACGCTTTGTATACAGTATATCCTATAGACACACACACACACACACACACACACACACACACACACACACACACACACACACACACACACACACACACACACACACACACACACACACACACACACACAGAGACACACACACACACACACACACACACACACACACACAATTTTAAAGCACTATGTAGAGGCATGGTTTTGTCTAAATAGAACAAATTGATTATACATCAACCTACAGCATACTTTTACAGGGAAGAAAAAGGAAAATAACTGTCTGTCC
The DNA here is from genome assembly GCF_949357685.1 of Gobio gobio. NCBI lineage: Eukaryota > Metazoa > Chordata > Actinopteri > Cypriniformes > Gobionidae > Gobio > Gobio gobio. Next base: position 61,523,647 of record NC_137098.1, read on the forward strand.
TGTCTGTTGCTCTTCTGTCTGTTGTGTGATTCTTTTTTGCTGTGGCTGATCTAAAAAAACAGTGTTGTAGTAAAAACTACTTTGAGTAGTTAAGTTATATTCAAGCTACCCTTTTGAAAATAGCTACACTAGAAGTTACTATCAAAAAGTAGCTGGCTACATTGAAACCATGTTTCTTTTTCTTCTTCTTTTTTACAATGAGATTGTTACAAATAACTGAATAATTGTTCATGAAGAATGTTATAATATTTGGGGTTTCAAGCTTCATAATGCAATGTAATTATGATTTCAAAGAGTATAGGCATTCAGGGTTATTGGGACACTTTTCCCCAGTCATTTCAATGGAAAAAAACTGTCAGAATCATTACACACAATACTCAAATATAGCCTAGGCTATATCTCAAACTGGCTGCCCAAGTGCAAAATGGCTACAAATTTAACATCAGTGCAAGAACAAAATGTATGCAAATCAACTTTGCGATGCTGTTTGCGAACGTTCGTTGGAACTATGGTTTCGGGAAACACGACTCGTTTAACTATGTTTATTATGACGGAGCTTGTGACCATAGTTAGCGAACGACACTTTCGGGAAACGCACACCTGAGCGTCACAGCGCTCCACTTCGCTCTTTACAGGCTCGTTCTCGTCATAACCCAAAACGGAATGTAGCTTTAGGTCGCGCAACACCGTATTTATTTGCCCATTTATCTTGAACCCCCTCACCGAAAGCATGATCGGCTCAACATGTAGATATAGATATAGATAAACTCATCTTTCAGGCATTTGACAGACCGGGTTGGCACTTCAGCGTGAGAAATCGGGAGTGTGGCGTGTGAGCGTGTGAAACCAATCAAATGCGTGTGTCTCACGGCCAATGCGTGAGAGTTGACAGCTCTGGCTTCAGCCCCCCTAAAATAGGCCTAACGACGTCCCTGATATTGGGCTTGTTTTTGAAGCTGTGGTTGCTTATTTGTCTTGCCAGAGTTGGCAACACTGGTCATACCTGCTCTCTCCTCATTTCATCACTCTCTCATTCTTTTTCTCTCAGTTTCCTTCTCTTGCCCTGTCTCTTCCCCTCCTAAAGCTGAGCTCTGGCTGATAGTCTGTTCGTTGTTTAACATTGAACGTTGTTTGAAATATGAAATGTTTAGTTTGGCTATAATGTATAGGCTACTTACATCTCACACCGTTTACTGAAGCGTCGCGTGACTCGCGCAGCAGCTTATGTGTAGGTTACATAAAGCACTCTATTGGTGGTCAATTATTTCACAACATTTATTAGCTATGTAGCCTACACCTCGGAAAAATACAGCGGTCCGGACCTCGGAGACCTCATAGCTGGCTACGGCCATCGTGTAGTCTATATTTACCTCAACACTTCAGACATGGTCGGAGCTTTTCAGTCTGGTTCAGCCAATTTCGCCACAGAGCCTTTACTGTACACATGATGTTGAGCTTGTATCAAATTCAAATGGATAAAACGACTGCCTGGCGCTCGTTATGACTTCAATGGAGCGGCGAAAGCGCCGAACGAGTTTGTCAGCGACGACCCAGCTGCTCTCGCGCTGCCACTGCTGGATGCGCGTGCGGTTTATTCAGGTAGCGCCGTTTCTTCACCTGGCTTTTGATTTTCCCATGCACTCGCAGCACTCCAGTAGCCTAAATAACAGCGCTTAATTTTGCGAGCGGCCCAACAGGAAAACTTTAGGTGCTCCCGATCGATTGTCAATCATTTTCTCGGCCAATCACGGGCCCCCTCCAGTGTTGCCAACTCTCGCGAGACAAATAAGCAACCGCAGCTTCAAAAACAAGCCCAAAACAAGCCCAATATTATTAAATTATTTATTATCATCAATATTATTTATAATAAATCTTTTTTTTATCAATAAATGGGCCTGCAACATATTACACTGAAACCTTTCGGAGTTTGTAAAGCAAAAACAGATGTTATTTTACAAAAATTATCAAATTGCAATAAGGACACTCAATATCCTCCGATCAGCTGTGAACAGAAGAGGTTTGGAGATGAAAAAAGAGAAAAAGTGACAAGAAGGCCAATTATGGTAACCCATAGTCGGAGTTAATGCACACATATTATGGGCAGTAAGTAGTGAACACACACTGCAAAACCTTGTAAAAGATAAGCCCTACATATCAATGTGCATATACTATCTGCCCTAAATATTGAAAATGACTAATGTCACATACTATTTATTACTATACGATTGATAGTATGCACACTGAGACACAGACAAGCACTAAGGGAGCACTGCAATATAGCCACATATTTATAATAAAATAAATTCGAACCATAGGCTACCTACTGTTATTATTAGTATACTTGTTTTTTTAATAATAGCCTGTAATTTTAAATACATTACAAAAATATATGTTTTTATTAAATTAGGTGCCTCTCCTCCCTGTTTCCTCTCCATCTCTGTACATCTCTGCTGGTGGCATGGTTTGTAAAAATGTATACGTCTATTTAAGTCTACTAACTATCATTACGTGCATTTATAACGTCACATGCCTGCCCGTTGAACGCGATTTCTCTTCAATGAGGGGGAGAAGGAGGCGGGATGTATGAGGACGGATTACTACAGCACTTGTATCGTTGCACTGAATGGCTATTAGCTGTGAGAAGACAGTGTCAGGCAATGTTTTGGACAAAACAGTGACCATAAATGTAAAGAAACGAAGTTGCTTATATTTTCCTAACAAGCAACCACATTTTTTAAAATAAGCCCAAAAAACCGCAACCCGCGACTCGTGATTTTTGAACGCGACTTGCCAAAAAAAGAAGCCCAAAGTCGCGTGTTATACGCGGACTTGGCAACTATGGCCCCCTCCGTGCTCGGGCCCTGGGGCTTCAGCCCCACCTAGCCCTTATGTTAATCCGGCCCTGGATGCGCACTCTAACGGCTGATATTGCCCACAATTGCGAGATGGACGAGGATTCGATTAGAACTACAAACGTACTAAAAAGTGTAAAAAAACGACAAACATGACGGTTAAGCGAGTCCGACAGAGAGGGTTGGATAAAGGGGTTTGAGTGAGCAATTATCAGTATTTAACCTGACGAAAATATATTTATTCAGTGTTATCCACATTATATTTCACCTGCAGCAGCATTGAGAACTCCGGTAATGATACGTTTGGCCATTAACTTTGCAAACACATGAGGAGAGTCTCTGCATTAAAGACCCACGAAAGGCAGATCAACTTGCTACTACATTTCTCGATTTGAACTGTGACGATGATTGACAGGGCAGTTTAAACGGTGACAGAACGCACGTAACTAAGCAACAGAGTCTGCTAAAGATGACTAAGTAGTATTTCCCAAAGCTTGCATACTCTTCTGCTACACACTCTAAAGTATGTACTTTTTCTTCACAAAAAAGTACACACTTTTAGGTTGTGGTATAAGTAGGCGAATTGGGACGCAGCATATGACAAGAACTCAGAGTTAAACTGCAACAGAACAAATTCATCTTGATAATGTCAGATAACTTTGATAGAAAGGTATGTAATGGATTACATCAACCAATCAGCCGTTCAATTTAAGTACAAAATTAGATCATACAAATTTAGGTCAAGCAATGACAAAGCAAAGCTTCATTGTGTTCAGTCTGTGGTGTAAAAGGTCACATTAGCAATTAAAGAAAAACACTTCAGCAAAACGGTGTCTGAATAATTTTGGTCCCAAATGTTTATAAATTTTACTGGTAGTCACTGTATGAATAATTTTTTGTTATAACATGTCACAGTTGACTTTATTTTGCTATCCTCACTTACATAAATTAACTATAGTGTCCTGCACCCACTAGTAAAAAATTCTGTGTCTGAATAATTTTTGGTTTGACTGTAAATGTTCAGCTAATTGTTAGACCCTCTGCATATTAAGAGATTGCAGAATTCAAGTGACAAATTATGTTTTATAAACAAAGTTCGGGAAGAGTATGTTCAAATGATCTATCCTTTTTCTTATGATAGAACAGTGTGAGTAGACATGAAGCCAAGTGAGAGAGAAAGGGGGGATGGGATAGGGAAAGGTCCACAAGCCAGAACTCGAACTCGGCTCACCCATCATCATTCAATGCATATTGCCTGTACATAAATGAACCTTTATGTTATGTCATTGCAGATTAAAATGTATAAATCAAAATATTTATTGCATTTATAAGGGGAGAAGCAGGGCCGTGCAGAGAGTTCTTCAGAGGCAGGGGCTCAAATGTAAAAAAGGGGCAATATGTAAATATATATATTTTAGGGGTGTAACGGTACACAAAACTGACGGTTCGATACGTAGCCTACCTCGGTTTTGAAGTCACGGTTCGGTACGGATTCGGTACAGCAGTTTTACAAAATTGCTTTTTATTCAACAGTGGTTTAATGAAAAAAAATTGTGTCTGTCCTTAAATGAATTCAGTTATAACTAAAAGTTTCTTAAAGATAATGCTGTAAACTATATAGGGAGCCCTTACATATTGCTATTAAAGATTAACAATAGAGCCCAAACTATTAGCCTAAATTCATTTGCTATTTATTTTTAGATATAATAATCAACACTCATAAGCTTCACATAAGGCAGTTTTTGCATTAATATCTAAATCTAATTATTATAATTTTTTTCTCCAATTCGTTGTTGAAATATAATAATTTAGTGGCTGTAATTTTCATGACAGGTTTATTTAAACATACATTAAATAAACAAGACATCACTACAGGCTAAGTGGTAATGAATACATATAGGCTAATATAACGAATAGGCTAATATAGTGCATGTATTCAGTGAAAGAGTTAACGTTAATCTCTCTAGTGAACTCACAGCTGTGGACAATGAATGACTTCTGAGGTAAATGTGATTCTACATGACATTGTTTACAAGCTGTTTTATTGTCTTTTCGCGGTTGAAACACAGATGGAGCGATTACACAACATATGATACGTTTCAGTAAGTTGTAATGTATCCTCAACATACCTTTAATTTCTTTAGGAAGAGATGATCGCGTTCACTCGCGCGCCGCCGCTTGAAGTTGAACTGATACGCGTCAATCTGTCACGTCACATAATAGAGCGTTAAAACGGCATTTATCGTTTGAATTTCGTGATAAAATGGACTGAATACTTAATATGTTCGTGTGGGAACTCGGATTGAAGTGTGTTCCGCGCTTTAAACAAGCCGACTGTGAACTGTTATAGATTGTTTTCATAACCGTTCGGTGCACGCGCGCACCGTACCGAAAGCCCGAAACGTTAGTTCGTCTGTCCATGTAATTTTCAACCGATTTATGAATAAGAACAGAAAATTACCGCTCCACTTCACATGCCCAATGGAATTTGAACTTGCTTTGCCAGATCACGATTGGTTGGTGCCGATGACATGATGACAAACGGGCATTGGTGAATTGTGTAATACTTTAAAATATATAATATATAGATTTGTAATTCAACACATTAGCTCTGATTATGGATGAAAAAAAATATTGGTTTACTTTTTTTCCCGTAAGGCCACACACACTCTGAAAGGACCATATTTGGCTCGAGAGCCGCTTCCGAACAGAGGAAAATCAGCAATCAGTCAAAACGCACGCAACCCATAGCAACGCGTTAAGGCAACGCCTCAACAGAAATTGTCCGACTTTTGAGCCGTTCGTTACTATTGTATACATTGTCATCAATGTCATGTTATAATAATCACATTTATTTAGTTTTATTGACCACGATATTATCATTGATGTGTCTGAGAGGGGCACTTTTGATTCATTTTGAAAAAGGGCAGGGGCTCGAGCACCCAAAGCCCCCCCCTCTGCACGTGCCTGGGGAGAAGGATCAGCAACCAAGGCTCTATCCTCTTGTGTACAGTGTCTTTGGGCGGATTGCCAGCAACAGCCATTGTGATTTGGTCTTAGTGACTAAGGAGTCCTCTTGACTACCCCTAACGTTTCAGATTTAGGAGCTGCTTTGTGAAATACTCTTCACAAACATCTAGAGTCCTAAAATTAGGGCTGACACGCCCATTATTTTTTACAAGTTTCTCCTATATCTGCAAGTTAGTAGCTACTTTTAGCTTTAAGATGTTTCGTGAATACGGCCCCAGTTCATTTGCTTGTATTGTATGCTGTGCAGTTTATTTATATTTATGAATATGAATAATTTTTAAGCCAGTTAAAGCTATAATATAAGAAATTAATAGACATTTTAATGTAAACATAAATCATATTACCTGTCAATTTATAAGATAAAATGGCAAGTGCAACTCCCAAAATAATCAACAACACGAATAGAACTGATATCCAGATGAAAACAGTCTGCTGAGCATGAAGTACCTTACCTAATATAAAAACATTAAAATTATACATCAAACCAAATATGTGTATAGACATGCTTGTGTGACTAAACACGTTATTTGTCCCAATCATCATGTATATGACAAAATTTGAAGCTGACAAAATATGAAAAAACGTAATAGGCCTACTTTCATAAATAATTTTAAATTACTTTTAAAATAGTATCACAATATAACCACAGTAAAATAACTGAACATGAGAAAACGTGTGCGATCTTACTTGAAACAATAATTTCTGTTTCCAGCACATGATGTCTTTGAATGAGACGGCAATGATACTTGATGTCGCTGTTCTTTATGGTGGCTCTGCGTTTCACATCGAAGCCTTCTGCGGATCTTTGTGTTTCTGGATCATCGGAACTCAAACTGACCCCATCACTGTCCAACCACAAAACCTCAGGTTCGGGATACCAACCTTTACATTCGCATACTAGATTAAGGCCTGCTGCATTATAGTCCTCCATTACAATCACAGGAGGAGTTCCCAAAGCTGGGGAAAAAAGAAAATGTGAAAAAGTGACAAATGTGATTACATTTCTGGGAATACATCCATTTACAAACCAGCTTTTCAGTTCGCTTACCTTCAACTTTGACATGGACTGTAATGTCATCATACCAGGATTTGGACTCAATGAAACACTTGTAAAATCCCTCATCAGAGACTCTGACTTTTGAGAGTTTCAGAGAAGCATTTCCTTTCTCTAGTTCTTGTTCAAACAGCGCTGTCCTCCCTCTATAGGACTGAATCTGCTTTGTGTTTCTGTCTTCACGATCTTTGTAGAGATGCACGAGTGAATTGTCCAGATCCAGTCGAAACCACTCCACTCTCATGTCCACAGCACTGATGTTGGGTTTGATATAGCAGGGCAGGATCAGGTCTTCACCAGCAGCAACAAAGAGAGGCGCCACTGGGCCAAACACCTTCAGCTCTACGAGAGAAAATGGTAGGGTTTTTTAAATAACAACCTTTGTTTGCTTGCGGATGTATTTATTGGTAAACCACTACATTATAAAAAGCTACATTTATAATTAAGGATAACCGTTAAATGTGACTGCCTGCTTTTAACACTGAAAATCGATCATACGGTGATCCCACACAAAACAAAAATCTATCTAAATGGGGACATTGCATAGACTTCTAGGCCCGGTTTCACAGACAGGGCTTAGATTAAGCCAGGTTTAGGCCATTTAAGTAGCTTTTATAAACGTACCCCAGAAAAAAAACATCTTGAGACAAAACAATGGCAGTGACATATTTTAAGATATCCCAGTGACAGTTGCTTTCAGTTAAAACAGCTCAAACATACATTTTAGTCTAGGACTAGCTTAAGCCTTGTCTGTGAAACCGGGGGCTAGTGTTTTATACAGCTTATAAATACTGTAACCTATTGTTAAAAAAAAACAAAAAAAACTTTTATTTACTTTTTTTATACAGTTTTTACACATTTTTGTCCTCAAAAGGAGGTTTTAGAAGATTTTTTTTTGCAGGTTTAGCTCACTTTGTCCCCAAAATATGGTTAAAGGGTAAGTTCACTTTAAAATGAAAATTAACCCATGATTTACTCACCCTCAAGCCATCCTAGGTGTATATGACTTTCCTATTTCAGACGAATACACTTGGGAGTTATATTAAAAAATATCCTGGCTAATCCAAGCATTATAATGGCAGTACATGGAGGATTGGAGTTTGAACCCCAAAAAGTGCATCCATCCATCATAAAAGATATCCACACAGCTCAGTGGAAAGGCCTTCTGAAGCGAAGCGTTTGGGTGAGAAAAATATCCATATTTAAAACTTTATAAACTATAATACCTGTAGCTTCCGACAGACGACCTAGCTTGGATTAGCCAGGACATGTTTAAATATAACTCTGATTGTGTTCGTCTGAAAGAAGAAAGTCATATACACCTAGGATGACTTGAGGGTGAGTAAATCATGGGGTGATTTTCATTTTTGGGTGAACTATCCCTTTAATTCGGCACACACGACATTTTTCACTTCTGCCCATTCAAAGCACTCCACTGACCTTCCCAAACAAACGATTTCTATAGACACTTTTAACTGTTAATTTTTAAACGAAACTAACGAAAAAATATGCACAATTAATCCGAAGCTAATTCCTCAGCAAAAATGACAGGGCAAGACACCAAACATATATATGCAAACACTCTTCCTCACACACTTGAACCCACACAAATACCTAATTTGGACTCTGTGATGCTGCGAAGAATCAGCAGAATGACACTGACAACCTTCATCCTCGAAAAACTCAATCGTAATCTATTGTAATTTCACTAAACATACTCCCGAGACATTCTTAAAAGCAAATTCCGTTTACAGCCGTTACAGACAGGGTGTCCGTTACTTTCACTTTCATCTCACTTTAAGGAGATCACATGACACAGGGTGTGGTTTGAACATATTACAGTTATAACAATTCAACTGAACATATTATTTTCTTCAGGATCAAACAGAATAAGACCACAGAGGTGTTATCAATGTAGAATTTTTATTTTTATATTTAACAGTAGAGATATGTAAAATGTTAAGAATTGCATAGATTTTAAAACAATTCTGTGTCAACTCAACCAGAGGTCTTCGACTAAAAAAAAACGAATGCATTAAATTGATTAAAAGTGACAGTAAAGAAATGTATAATGTTACAAGCTTTCTATTTCAGATAAATGCTGTTCTTTTCATTAAGGAATTCTGAAGAAAAACATTTTTTTTTCCACATTGATAGTAAATGTTTCTGGAGCAGCAAATCATCATATCTCAATGATTTCTGAAGGATCATGTGACACTGAAGACTGGAGTAATGATGCTGAAAATTCAGCTTTGATCACAGGAATAAATTACATTTTACAATATATTACAATAGAAAACAGTTATTTTAAATTATAATATTATTTCACAATATTGCTGTTTTTACTGTATTTTGTATCTAATGAATGCAGCCTTGGTGAGCAGAAGCTACTTAAAAAACATTAAAGGCGGGGGTCTACTGCCATTTCATGCATTCGGACTTATTTACAATGTTAAAGAGTTTGATTCTCATTAGGGATGCACCGAAATGAAAATTCCTGGCCGAAACCGAAAACCGAAAAAGAGGAAATCAAGGCCGAAAGCCGAAAACCGAAACACCAAAAGAAATTATGCCAATTATTAGTACCATTGCATTTATGGCTATGACTGTGTACTAACTTTACTAAAATCAAGGCATTGCAATTGCATAAATTAATATTAAAGTTTCAAGGAATAAATAAATTACAAATTATGCCAATATTTATTTAGCACATTGCAACAATGCACAGTATAAAATAAAATTCAAACTAAAATGTTTAACTTGACCCCACTCATTTGTACTTTAAATAATAATGTACAGGCCTACAGAAAGGTTATAAAATTAAATGTTCTCTCATAAAAACAAAGTGCATTTAGGTCTAGTGCATTTAAAAAAATTCTCTGTAGGACTACTGCAAGAAAGTGCATTCAGAACAAGTGCAACTGCTTAAAGATACAACTATTTTCTCTGTAGGCCTTCAACATAATAGTGTATCAAAGCAAAGACTGCCATAGCCCATATGTTAACTGTAGAATAGGGGTGTAATACAAAAAACTGACAGTTCGGTACAGCAGTTTTACAAAATGGCTTTTTATTTATTTTTATTGGTTTACAAAAAAAAAGTATCTGTCCTTAAATGAATTAAATTATAACTAAAAGTTTATTGAATATATTGCTCTAAACTATATAGGGAGCCCTTACTTGCACATTAATATTAAAGGTTAACAACAGAGCCCAAACTATTAGCCTAGATTCAGTTGCTATGTATTTTTAGGTCTAATAATCAACACTCAAATAACATAGTACACAAACATGTAAACTTCACATAAGGCAGTTTTTGCAATAACTTCTAAATCTAATTATAAAATAGTTTTTTTATCCAATTCGTTGTTGAAATATAATCATTTATACACAGTGTCTGTCATTTTATTTAAACATACATCAATATATCATTAACAGGTTAAGTAGAATATAACGAATATAACGGCTAATATAGGTCATATATTTAGTGAAAGAGTTGATTTCTCTAGTGAACTAACAGATGTGGACACTGAATGACTGCCTGAGGTAAATGATGCTACATGACTGTTTAGTTTACAGCAGTTATATTGAGGTCTTTCCGCCGTTGAGGCACTGATTTAGCGATTACACCACATATGATACGTGACAGTAAGTTGTAATGTATCCTCAACACACCTTAGATGTTCATTCATGTTTATTCTTAAGGAAGAGATGATCGATCGCGCTCACAGATGATCGCGTTCACGCGCGCACGCTGCCGCCAGATTGAAGTGTGTTCCGCGCTTAAAACATGCCCACTGTTAAAGATTGCGTTCGGTTTCACAGTGAAGTCTGGTCCTCTTCTCATCGAGAACATGAGCTCTCGCTGTCAGTGCGTGTGTATGGAGCAGACGTGGGTGTTTCTCAGATATACTGAAATACGTCCACAGACTCCACACCGCGGACATGTTGCTTCAGACAAGCACGTGCAGGTCGCGGTTTCTGTTTGCGTCATCACAACATTTCGGCCGTGTTGTTTCGGTGATAAAAGTCTTTCGGCCGAAAACCGAAAATGCCCTTTTGGGCCATTTTTGGCCGAAAATTTTCGGTGGCCGAATATTCGGTGCATCCCTAATTCTCATGCTAAACATGGCCAAAGTTTTTTAAAAATCTAATTGGACGCATGACGTATGCCAAATGCACTCCTTCAGGGTTCAGACAGTTTTTTCCTCGAGTATGGCCCTGTATGACATCATAAATGGCGGAATTCCTTGTATGGGAATTTCTCCCGGAGGAGCGTGTGCACATCCGGGAGCTGGACAGTTTTTGGAAAGAAGTCTTTTATAGTCAAAAGTCAAAATAAGTCAAAAATATGAACAAAATCAAAAATTCGAGCCGGGCACATTTCTGAAATTCAGTTGATTTGACAATTCAGGAATGAATCTTCATAGAAGATAACCATTGGCTGCTGCAAGACTACTGAAAGTAAATGAAGAAGGTTCTGATTTCTTTCGGGGAAATGGTCACATTGAAGTCCTGGGTTACGCCACTAAAGCCTGCTTTCCCTGAGAGAAGACCAAAAACAAACACAATGACGTTTATCATCACATCTGTTCAATTTCATTTTAAAGTCCATAGCAGATCTAACATTATCAATCAAAATTTGTTGTTATAAAAAGTGTGATTTTAGGAATTTCACCTGTATTTCGTACACTTTCATTGGTTTTCCAGCTCCACCTCTGGAGGTCGGATATATTCCATGTTCCAGTCAGAGAACGTTCTTGAACTTTTGTCACTGTCCCTATGCCCTGCATAACTTCCTGTTGTTTTAAGACAAAAAGGAAACACTGTTAATAGCAGTGCTTATACAGCAATATCATGCTGTCATATAAAATAGGCAAAACATATTGTATTTAAACATAAAACATAACAAGTAAAATGTTAATATGCCAATATTCTTCACCCTAAACCCCAGAGATGGACAGATGTCATGTACCTTTAGGTTAATCGTGATGGGTTGTGACAGGACTGGGTCTTCTCCTACTTCATACAGGTGTGAGATCCTCAACAGAATACGGTCAAAGTCTATCTTTCTCTCTCCACCTTGGAAAACAACATGTACATTTTGAATATAGCTAGCTTCTGGATTTAAGTAAGTGAAAAACCACTCCACACACAGCAGAAAAACTATCGGTTATGCTGGCAGATTTGCGGTGTATTGTGTACCGTACTCTACTGTATATTGTGGCCCACCTGCGCTGAGATTGTGGAGGTGCTGTGTGTGATCAGGACTGTAGTTCCAGCCAGGGATGCTGAGGGTCTGCATGTGGAGGCTCTGGGGCAGCACAACCGGCTGAACGGACGGCCCGCTGCACTTCTCCCTCTGGCTCCATGGCTTTTCTGCAAAAGGGAACATTTTACACTCTTTTCTCTCTGTTTACCAAAATGTACGAAACACACTAAAATTATATGGGAAATGTTTTGTTATTGTTGTTCAGTACACTTTAAAGTTAAACATTTTATTCAACGAACACATTTTTTTTATATAAAAAATATAAAGCATCACCGATCAGGCATAACATTATGACATAGTCCATCAATTGTCCTCAGTGTGAGGATCTAAAAAAATCATACAGTCGCTGCTGGAGAGGGTTCAAATATGCAAAAGATGCTGGAAAACTGAAGAATTTGTAGGAACTGGAGGATTTTTCTGAAGAACATTGGGCAGTTTAACTGCTCAGGACAAACAAGAGACTCAAGAACAACCATCACAAAAAATAAAAACAGCCGTGGATCATCCAGGGAACAACACAGAGTATTGAGAATCAATGGTTCATTCATTTTTGAAAGGGGTTATTTTAATAAATTCAGCTTTTCTTTTTTTTTGTCTTGTGGACTATATGTAAACATGTTTATGTAAAATATCTTATTCAGGACAGTACTAAATATAACATGCATTTTGTATGATCCCTCTTATTTTGTTAAAATTATTTACATTTTCACAGATTCTGCAAGTGGTTCACATACTTTTCCTTACAACTGTATACACAAGAAATGTTGCCTTGGCAACTAGTTGAAATAAAAAGTGTTTTTAAATATTTTATTTTAGTTAAAATTAATATTATTATTTCAAGTAGCAGTTTTTATGTTTTAATTCACAATGATTGCAAGTTAGAAAGTTCGAATTGAAAGATCTAAACTTACATTTGAGAGAAAAAAGTCAGAATTGCAAGTTTATAATCACACGATTTTGAAAAATAAGCCAAAATTGCACAATTCTGACTTTTTTCTTGCAATTGCGAGTTCATATCTTGCAACTCGGACTTTGTGACTTAAAATTCCAAGTTTAAATCTCACATGTCAAAGTCCGAATTGCAAGATATGAACTCGCAATTGCAAGAAAAAAGTCAGAATTGTTAGGTAAAAATTCACAATTACCTTTTCTATTCTATTTTTATTCCATAGTTTGTTATTAGTCATACATAGGTAATAGTGAGTATTTGAATGCATGTCGTTTTGTGATTTCATTGGAATGGAGAGTTTAGATGAAAGGTAAGTGGAGGGCACACTAGAGAGTGGTGCAGGGATGACATATTTTTGTAGGCCAAAACCTGGAAATAAGCTTGTGTTTTTCTCCATCGGCCTGAAGTCAATGAGGTTTAGGTTAAATACTTGAAATAAGGTCTGTGGTAAACACGAGCTCAAAATATGTTCACGTTTTATTCTATGATATAAATCACATCAGTAAAACACTCTTGTGATTTTGTTTTGTCAGGTAAAAGGCACTTGCTACTGCTAACAAGTGGCTAAATGGGACTACAGAGGTTGTCGGGGACATTAAACGTCATCAGCCGAACAGGTAAACTCATCTACTCACTAGTCCGCTCTCACAGCCTCGTTGTGTTTACAATCATGCAAAAATTATAACTTGAACTTTAAGGGAAAATTCTCATTAAAGGGGTGATACTGAATTTAATGAACTTTACATTCAGACTGAAGTAGCCTTAGCTACAGGGGCTGTGATGGAAATGCCTGCATGTCTGCACACTCACGCGGTTGGTCAATAGGCATAACCACTGGTCTGTGCTGCAGCTCTAGCGCCTCCTTTTGGTAAATGGATGATATTGCAGCAGGGGAGCCCAGCATCATCCAAAGAATGGGCCGCACCACAGAGGAGTCATTAAGAGTCAGGTTATAACCCAGATTCCACTCCTGGTTGTTCCAAAGCCGTCTATGAAGCATCACCTGACACACAGACATAGAACGCACAGAATACAAATGGTAAATGGCTGGGAAAGGCCTAAGAGACTGACACAACAATGCCAAGTATGTGTGAAGTCCTCACTTCTAGTTGACCCTGACTCAGACTGGCCACTCCATGAGCTCTTTCCCCGAGGAACACAAGTCGGCTGGAATCATCTTCTATGTAGGCCGCTCGTACCATTGGGTAGTAATTCTGTGCACATAAACAGATATACACGTGTAAAAAAAAAAGATGTGCATCAAAAGTGCATCTCTTCCCATCTGATAAGCATCCTTACACGGGAGACGGTGTTGTTGATGAAGCTCTTGAATGTCCTTTTCATCATCTGATAGCCGTTGTTGTCAGTAAACAGTGTCCTGTTATTCTGCATACTGGTGCGGGTCTTGAACACAGTCTCTCGGTTCACCTCAAGCGGTCCCACTTTATAGCTCTGCTCCAGTCTGAAGCACGCCAGCCGACCCGGAAACCCTACCGGCACTCTGGTGACCACGGAGTACGTGTGGTTCTTGTCTTCCTCCTTCCTGCAGAGAGAACAGCCACACTTTAACTCGGAGAACTACTACTAGAGGTCTTTGTACCATTAAAACATCCTGCAGGTTTCATAGCTTAAAAACTTCCTCTTCATAATAAACAGTATTTATTTAATGAAGCACAAAAAAAGGGAATCTGTGACGTCACACTGGCAAATTAATTTGCATATGACATCGACAAATAGTTTAACATCATCTCATCATAGGCCGTGCCCACTGGTGTTCAGTTGCTTCACAGCTGACATTTGCCTACACTGAATGGGACTGTCCCGTCAAAAGCAAGTAGAACCCATTATAATCACTGACGCCGTCTACACTGGATACAGTATACAGATGTGTTCAGTTTCTGACGCACTCCACACCTTGAGTCTGTCGACAACAGGACAAATGGAAGAGTGAAAGAATGTTCATTTTGAGTAAACAGCTCCTTTGCGTCTCTGTACAGACTTCAGAAGGATCCCAGCGTGGGAAGCAAATGGATGGTGTTTTAATGGCATCCCGGATCACGTCTGAGGATTATATGTTTGTTCGGAGCATTTTGTTTGGTAAACGAGGCACAGTGTAATGGAGAGTTCGCAGAGAAACCTTTGTTGAAAGATGAAGCAGTCGACTGTAATCTGACAGCAGCTGCATCAAAAAACCATAAGTCAGTGGTCGGGAACCTATGGCTTGCGAGCCACACCTGGCAACCTCGCCAGGTCTCTCACCCTTTAACAACAAATTATCAATAAAAAAAATTCAACACATCAACAGAGATCGGCTCTCTGTAGAAAAAAAAGCAGGCAATTATATTTCCTTGTTGTACAGCCTACCGAAGTTAATGAAAGGTTTATAATAATAATATTTATGTTGTATCGGCCAAAGTGCGTGTTCAGTGCTGTTTGCGAGTGTCACGAGTCGCGACTGTAATCAACTAACCACTTACGTTTCTGTATGTGTAACCTACAGCTCCTGCACTGGGATTCAAGCAGCATCTTTAAAGGGTTAGTTCACCCAAAAATGAAAACAATGTAATTTATTCCTCACCCTCATGCCTCGTTCCACACCCGTAAGACCTCCGTTCATCTTCAGAACACAAATTAAGACATTTTGTTGAAATCCGAAGGCTCAGTGAGGCCTGCATAGGCAGCAATGTAATTTACACTCTCAAGATCCATTAATGTACTAAAAACATATTTAAATCAGTTCATGTGAGTACAGTGGTTCAATATTAATATTATAAAGCGACAAGAATATTTTTGGTGCGCCCAAAAAAAAAAAAAAAAACTACTTATAAAGTGATTTCAAAACACTGCTTCATGAAGCTTCGGAGCGTTATGAATCAGTGAGTTGAATCATGATTCGGATCGGGTGTCAAACTGCTGAAATCACGTGACTTTGGCGCTCCGAATCACTGATTCGATACGCTCCGAAGCTTCATGAAGCAGTGTTTTGAAATCGGCCATCACTATACAAGTCATTATTTAGTTTTTTTGGCGCATCAAAAATATTCTCATCGCTTTATAACAGCGGTTTTCAATAGGTGAGGCGCGCCTCCCCTGGGGGGCGCCCAAGAGCCACAGGGGAGGCGCGACGTGAAGAAAAAATAAACCATATACTCGCGTCGCGGTATACTGGGTAAAAGCTACGCGGGATACTCGCGTCGTGGTACAAACGAGTTGACTGATTAGTGACAAGTAGTAATGCTGACAGATTAAGCAATGGCTCCTTCTGGCTCAACGTGTGCACAGGTGCTCAAGGCACAGGCCTACTCGAAAACTGAAGGATTTTATGAATGGCACCTGTTTTCAACACAAACACTTTACGCAGAAAGAGTGTTTGTTGTACTTAGAAAAAACTGCAATACAATTATTTTTTTAAGGGGTAGGCTATGTTTATTTTTTTCAATCATTTTAAAATTAATTGGAGAATTAACTTGAATGTGCCTAATAGCCTATGTGTTGTAGCCATTAAATAAACGCATTTAGTTTCATATGTTAAAATATTATATGTTATTTTTTTCCATCTATATGTTGATTATGAAAAGTGAACACCATGAGTAAGATAGGATGCATCGGGGACATGGAGTGGGTCAGACATGATTGACCACTTCATTAAGTTTCGTTTTGTAGAAAGACTTTCTTTAGTTTAAAGTGAATTTCGTTTTGTATAAATTGTATCTTAATTTTAATAAATGTTTATTCAACAAATTGCCTGGATTTAATAAATAAGAAGCAAATATAGCCGCGATCAATTGCATTGCACGCGTGAACTTGAGCGCATCATAAATTCATATCTCATATCTCTATTTTTTATTATAAATTAATCGAAACTCAGTTTATGCCTCATAGACATGAAAAATATTTAAGAAAGCTTTACATTTCTTTAAACGAAACTATTCAAAACGAAAAGAAATAGGCTAGCTAACGTTATGTAATCCATCAATGTAATCCGAATGGCCATGATGTGCATTTCTCTCTGTAGGCGTGTTCAATACGGAGATGGCGATCTTCAACTTAATTTTTGCAGCTGACACAGACAGAAAAGACTAGTGTAGGCCTAATACAAATCAATGCACGAAATCGAACTTTTTTATTTTAAATTTTTATTAAGCTTTAACAAAAACTGGTCGATCTCAGCTCGAATGTGGACTTGAAGCAGAGACTGGCAGAAATGCCGATCACGCGTTTCTGGTTGTCTGTGGAGAGCGAGACTCAGATCTCCACTAAGGCTATGCAAGTCCTAATCCCCTTCACCTCCACTTACTTGTGTGAGTGTGGGTTTTCCGCACTGACCATGATTAAAAATAAATACAGATCAAGGCTGCAGGTGAAGGACGACTTGCGTTTATTTCTCTCTGCAGTGCAGCCCCGCATCGAACACCTCTGCGCGTCAAAAGCGCGTCCTCATTGTTCCCACTGATATGGGCGGTTATTCAAAGTTCAAAATTCAAATTCAAATGACGTGAATGACACGTGCAAATGACGTGAATGACACGTGCAAATTACGTGAATTGTGCATTTTGTTTATTGTTTAAATAATTTTAGCTACATACAAATCTTGTATGTGGCTGAAAAAAAATTGTAATGCAAATCTTTTTGATCTGATAACATGCCTTCAATGCAGTTGACTGTTATGTGTTATGCGCTCTGTGAACAAAAAGCATTGTCGTTCATTGATCAGAGAGCTGTCCATTGTGCTGATTTTGTTCGAGACGATGTGCATTAAAATGTGCGCTTAAAGAGATAGTTCACTTTAAAATGAAAATTCTGTCATCATATACTCACCCTCAATTTGTTTCAAGCCTGTATGAATTTCTTTCTTCTGCTAAACACAAAGCAAGATATTTTGAAGAATGTCAGTAACCAAACAGTTAACTGGTCCCATTGACCTCCATAGTATATATATTTTTTCTTACTATGGAAGTCAATGGGACCAGTTAACTGTTTGGTTACTGACATTCTTCAAAATATCTTGCTTTGTGTTTAGCAGAAGAAAGAAATTCATACAGGCTTGAAACAAATTGAGGGTGAGTAGGCCTATATGATGACAGAATTTTCATTTTAAAGGGGCTATATGCGTTTTTCTGAAATTTAAACTCGCGACTGACACCTGTGGCCAAAAAACAGAACTGCTCTTATTTTCTGCTCGCTCTCGCAGCGGTGGTGACGTCACATCCGCAGACAGTGCGGGAAAAAACGACCCGCCAGAAAATAGGAAAAATAGGATACAGGCTTATAGGTGCACCCACTGTGAGCGGACAAGGTGTCAGTATGCTCATCAGGAGATGTTTGAGTCATAAATGGTAAAATAAAAAGGCTATTGTTACGTTTATTTTGGGGAAAAAGTTGCATATAGCCCCTTTAAAGTGAACTATCCCTTTAAGACCCAGACACAAGTTTCACACTTGTAACATTCAGCATGTTTTGTTGACTTATGGTTAGGCCTACTGATGTTCTGTGATTTTTAAAAGTAGCCTCAAATAGGCCTGCATAAAGTTGGAAGTTATTTGCTGTTGCAAAGATTTATGAATGCACTTCTTAAAAAAAAAAAAAGGAAATAAAATACAATATGAAAAAATATTTACATTTTATTAGTTGTTATTGAAACTCATCATTGCCAGGAACACACAGAAGATGGCATTTACTGCCGAGGCGTGTGTGGGTTAGAGCAGGCGGACAGGATTTTGGGGAAGGGGGGGCTCGGCTGTCCTTACCTACTCTAAGGGGAGGCTCACATTCACCCAATTTGAAAACCCCTGCTTTATAATATTAATATTGAACCACTGTACTCACATGGACTGATTTAAATATGTTTTTAGTACATTAAAGGTCCTGTTCTTCGTGATCCCATTTTTCAAACTTTAGTTAGTGTGTAATGTTGCTGTTAGAGCATAAATAATACCTGTAAAATTATAAAGCTCAAAGTTCAATGCCAAGCGAGATATTTTATTTAACAGAAGTTCCCTTTCAAAGCCTACAGTGAACGGCCGGTTTGGACTACATCTCTGTACTCCCTGCTTTAATGACGTCAGTAGAACAGTTTGTCGACTAACCTCCGCCCACAAGAGTACGCAAAAAAAGGGGGCGTGGTCTTGTTGCTCTCCCACGTGGAGAAGAGGAAGTGTTGCGTTCGGTTGCGTTTGTCGCCATGTCGTCGAGACGCTGTTATTTTCATCCCGGAGTCAAATCACCTTTGTTTGGCCTTCAGGGGCTGTAGTTTGAGCGCGTTCATCTCCCCGTTATGGTGAGAGGCGTGACCTTCCCGGGCAACGTGCGCTAAGCTGCTGTCGAATCACAACACGGGAACCGCTGGCACAATCAGAACTCGTTACGTATTTCTGAAGGAGGTTATGGCAAAAATTAATTAATTGACATCAATAATAAGAGACAAACCTTAATCCAAATGTCTTTATAAAGATTTATTTTTCTTGCAAGAAAGAGCCACGGTCAGTGCAGCCATTCGAGGCTGCCTTGAGTGTGAACTGGAGACACAAAGAAACCACAAACTTCTTATACCCCCAATGTCTAAACACCCCTTCTCAGTAGTTTTCCATTTCCACACAAGGTAAAGGCAAGAAACACAATACACAAATGGTCCCTCTTTGTCTTAGAACTAATTTAAATTATGCGACACCTTTGGTTCAGGAAGGCTCTCAATCTAGATGTCCCGCTGCTATCCCCCTGGGTTTCCACAGACACTGTGTCAAAGGTTGAAACAGATGCTGATTTCTGTGTGAACTCAAACATAAATCTTATTCTGTGATTTAAATTTTTCCCCAACAAGGGACTTCATATAACAGGGAAATCCGCAAGCCGTTTTTAGGACAGTGAAAACAGCGGTATAAAGATAAGTACATTGTGGGAAAAATATGGTGTTTTTTTTACACACGAAACATGAACACATGTTATATTGCACACTGTAAACACAATCAAAGCTTAAAAAAAAACAGGAAAAATGGGACCTTTAATGGATCTTGAGAGAGGAAATGTCATTGCTGGCTATGCAGGCCTCACTGAGCCTTCGGATTTCAACAAAAATATCTTCATTTGTGTTCTGAAGATGAACGGAGGTCTTACGGGTGTGGAACGGCATTAGGGTGAGGAATACATTACATTGTTTTCATTTTTGGGTGAACTAACCCTTTAAGGTAATGGCGAAAACGGGTGCTTTGCTGTGCAAAGAGACATTTCACCCGCTGGAACTTACGCTTTTGACGCAGAGACACTTTATGTCCTATAAATGTGTCGTATTTATGATAATCCGCACAGATTTCAGTTGATGATACTGTTTGAAGTTATTAATAATGAAATATGAATGAATGAAAAAGAAAAGAGCGGGATGTGTTTTATATTGAAAAGAAATATTAAAAGCGCGATAAGTCGTGAAAGAGAACTGAATTCTACCGACAGGATGTCAGTGCACAAGATCCAAGTGCAACACGGACAAGCATAGTAGCCTTTGTCTTCAGTTGCGCGCCTAAACGGCTAAATAAACAGAAATATATCAAAATGCCAAGTCGAGTATTCACGTTAACACAGTAGATGTAAGCAATGCGTGCGTTCTCTCTCCCTCTCCCTCTCAATTCAATTCAATTCGAAAAAGCTTTACTGGCATGACAAATTATACATTGTATTGCCAAAGCATTTATATGAGCATGAAAATAAAGTAGAAGTATTGAACAAGTGTGGAAAAACAGGGAGTGGGAGAAAAAAGAGAGGGGGGGGGGTATGGTCATTGGAGCCGCGTTTCCACCGCAGGAACTTTCCCCCGGAACCAGGAACTTTGGGGGGGAACTCGGTGTGTTTCGACCGCAGGAACCAGGGTCTAAATGAAGTTCCGGGTAAATATTTCGGTCCTGCTTGCGAGGTGGTACTTTTCAAAAGTTCGCGAACTTTCGGGGGTGGGACTTGGGCGCTGAACATGCTGATTGTTTGAGCTCTCGCAGCATTTTTTTTTTCCACCGCCATTTTTACAAGTCTTTTGCGAGGTGGGTTTCGTGGGTTCTGCGTTCAGTAAATATTTTCTTTGCAACAATGGAGTTCAACAAAAAATTCAACCGATGGACCGACGACGAGGTTCAGGCTTTATTGAGCATATATGAGGAGGTGGACACCCAGCGGGAACCGGAAACGGCGACCCGCAATGAAAAGGTATAACGTTACCTGAAGATATTGACTCGGTTCCAGTCACACTGGAAAACAGTGCAGAGAGAAGTTAAAGAAATTAAGACAAGATTACAAGAAATTAAAGGATAACAACCGGAGCGGTTCCGACCGGCGTATCAACAAGTGGTATGACCGCCTGGACGCGTTGTTGGGACACAGACCGTCCTTTTCTGGTGCAGCGGTAACGAAAGACTCGGCTAGTGCGTTGTTGGAAACCATCCAGGAATCCGAGTGGGTTGAAGGTAAATATCTCATCTTGGTATCATCTATTAAACTCGTTGCAGTGTTTAAACACGTTGCAGTAACTTTTTTCAACGTGCTTTTCCAGACGTAACGAGTGGCCCCAATGAATTGCAGGCAACGGAGACCAGCGTGTTTCCCCCCGCGGTCACCAGTACGTTAGCCCCGTGTCTCCTGCCGAAACACACACATGCCGAGGTATAAAGCTGACAAAAATGTGTATATATTTAAAAACTGATGTGTAATCCTAAATGATTTTGAGTAGTTTTGTTGTTTTTAATTGTAAACTTATATTGCCCATGATAAAAATTGCACACTGGGCATTGTTCAAGCTGGGCAAACAATTGTTCATTATTTGTAGTGAAAACACTAAATAGTTAATTGATGGTATCTATTGTTTCATGGTTGCCTTGTGTATTAATTTCCATGTGTTTCTGTGCAATTTTTCTACTTTGAGAAAAGGAAAAGGGACTGTGACTTTTCTTGATGCACTGAGGGACATGGAGGATGCTAACCGGGCCGTCCTGCAGCATGGACAAGAACAGCGAGACCAATATATGCAGCTGCAGGCTGAGGAGAGATGAGGAGGCAAGAGTTGGCATTACTGCAGTCGGAAGCTGAAG
This sequence comes from Gobio gobio, assembly GCF_949357685.1. NCBI lineage: Eukaryota > Metazoa > Chordata > Actinopteri > Cypriniformes > Gobionidae > Gobio > Gobio gobio. Next base: position 61,545,866 of record NC_137098.1, read on the forward strand.
AAAGCTGACGGCAGCAGAGGGACTTTCAGACCGGGTTTCTGTCTGTTCTTGGACAGTTTGTCCAGTCGTTCAAGAAGTAGCCACAATGACCAGCCGCTTGAATGAAGCATTTGCACTACCACACTTGTACTTTATATATTGTACGTGTTGGCACAGCTCTTGGACAGGTTACTGAAAAATACACTTTTTTTTATATTGTTGCTTTCACATTTTATATTTTCATTTTATTGTTCTAGTAATTTATTTGTCTTTGCACACTTTTATTTTAATTTTGTAAGAACTAATCTGTCTAAAATGAAGTCAAATGTGTAAAATGTCGCTGTCTTTTTAATTTCCACATTCTAACTATATAACCACTTTCTAATTGTATTCATATAGTGTTGGAAGCAAATAAAAGGGCTGCTGCTCGCAAGCCTTTCTGAATATGCACATAAACATATCTAGAAAACCCAAATATTATATTTTTAAATGTATAACTATGTGAATGTAGTATAATAACTTATAACCACAACTTAAGTGAAGCCATAAGTGTGGTCCTGCTTCACTTCAAATTTGAGGAAGAAATCTCTAAATTTATGCATTTAATGAAGCATATTGTAATACTAGTCATGTGATTTTTTTGTGAATGCTAAGAGATGTTATTGTAATAAAAAATAAATACTTGCAGTCTAGTACCTAATCTTTCAACCGCTTAATTCAGTCTATTGTTTTCATTCAATTAACTTTTCACACATCTGTCATGAATGACTGAAACCTCATTATCCTTTTATAGAAAATCTTGTTTTGGAATTGAGCACATTCAGATTTTGGATTGCCCATCATCCCATTTTGCATTAAAATGGTCAAACCAGGTGAAAGTGCACGTTTAAATAAGCAGTGTTGGTAATGTGTATACATAATCAGCAAAAGCAGCGCTGCTTGAATGTCCTCCACGTGTTATTGTTGCAGACAGTATCGTTCAAAAGTGATTATCGGTGACTGGGAGGAGCAGTCGCGCGCATTCCCACGTCACCGGACTAATTTGCCTAATCTTCCCGGTACTTTAGACCGCGGTGGAAACGCAAATAGTTACTTACACACACACACACACACACACACACACACACACACACACACACACACACACACACACACACACACACACACACACACACACACACACACACACACACACACACACACACACACACACACACACACACACACACACACACACACACACACACACACACACACACACACACACACACACACACACACACACACACACACACACACACACACACACGATTTATGCTCATAAGTTGGTAACTCAACCTGAAGCCCTGCACAATTAATTCCATATTGCAACTTTTTATTGTTTGCTGTATATGTTTGTTTTTAGTTGTCTATGGACCTAATAATTACTACTGGTGATATTTTATTAATAATATTATATTATTTTTAACTGTGGCTCTTTTGGAAAAATGCATTAACCAAAATTTAAAAAATTACTCTTTGTTCAAAAAAGGTCCCCAACCCCTGCCATAAGTAAATTATTCCCTAATGCTTTGTCTGTAAATTACGGCTTTATTAAATTACAGCCATCCGAGGCTGCCTTGAGTGTGAACTGCTAAAACAAAAGAACACACAAACTCTTATACCCGCCAATGATTAAACAACCCCTCAGTAGTTTTACTCTGAAACAATACGCAAATGGTCCCCTTTCTGTCTTCTAATTTAAATTAGAACTAATTTAAATTATCCGACACCTTTGGTTCGGGAAAGCTCTCGATTTAGATGTCCCTCTGTTACCCCCCTGGGTTTCCACAGACACTGTGTCTGTTGAGCTTAGAAAGGTGTTTTGCATGGCTGAAACAGATGTTGACTTCTGTGTGAACTCAAACATAAATCAGCAGGGGAAAAACAAGAGCTGGTGGGACTGGGGTGGGATTGTGTCTAGTTAGTGCACACTCTGCTGGCATCCTGTATGACTGTGGGACTCTTTTCTTGCAAGAAAATAAATCTTTATAAAGACAATTGGTGAAGGTTTGTCTCTTATTCAGTGATGTCATTAAGTTGATTTTGCCACAACATGAGAATCAGGAGACAACTGGGAGACAATGGACAACTGGCCGTCAATCCATGACCCAGGAGGTTACCATGTGTGGAAAATACCAGAAGGGCGGAGCTTTAACCTTGAGGCCAGCAAAAGGCATAAAAAGAGAGAAAATCTTTCAGGGGCAGGACACACTCTGCAGCCACTCTCTGAATGACTGTATGACTGTCGACTCTTTTCTTGCAAGAAAATAAATCATTTATAAAAGACGATTTGAGAAGTTTGTCTCTTATTCAGTAATAGAGTTTAATTTGCCACAACAATTTGGTGTCAAGAAGTGCGATTCCTTGGATGTGCCTTTCGGACCCGAGAGCGGACGGTGACCTGAGAGCGGACCTAGAGTCGCAGCCCTAACCCGAATAGATTGAGGGACCGCCCGCCGGGGCCCGGGGGGAACACCACTGGAATCAGCAAACAAACTCAAGGTGGCATTTCCCTGGTAAGAGACAAATTTATAATTGGGGAAGAATTTTAATGGTAATTGTGTGAAAAAAAGAAGGGATAAACCATGGTGGTTGGCCTGGCTGTGTGGTAAATGCATTTTGATTAAGTTTCTGAAATAGAAATTGAGATCACGTGGGCAAATATAGCATTGGTTAAGAAGTTTCTGAAAAAGAGAAATCGAGACTGTGTGGGGGATTAATCTGCCTGTCCGGTTTTAAGTAAAAGATTGGATCTGTGGAAGACGTCCGACAGATTAATTAGGCACGCCAAAGAAATCCACAGAGAAAGAGACAGCCAGTATGGGGAAGTCCCAGAGCAAGCTTGCCAAGTATGATACACCAGTATTTTGTCAAATGAGAAAATCATATGGCCAAAAATGCATGCACGATATAGAGAAATTAGTCAAATACCATGATTTTCCAAAAGAGGGAACACTGAGTGTCACAAGACTGAAAGTGGTAAAAGAGTCAGTTGACGAAGGGGGCAATAAACAGAAAGGATGTTATGTAAAACATGTGTGTGGGAAGTGTGACCCAACAGTGAACTGTTGGCTGGAGGAGGCATATAAGAGAGAGAGAAGGGCAGTGAAGAAAAAATTGGCCTGTAGGGAAGGGAAGGGAAAGAAAAATGAGAAAAGTGAGGAAAGAGCAACTGCACCGTACAAACCGACTAACCCACCTGATATTTCTGTCTCTTCAAATGCACCACCGCCCTACCTTCACTATCCCAAGCTGCCAGCCCTGAAAGTGGACCCTGATCTCGACTGCTCTCCACCGAGAAGATCAATTGCGCCTCGGGCAGACGCAAGGCGACGGGACCAAGACCAACAACAAGCTTCCCGAACCCCTGAACGAGAGGAAGAAGGAGACTCTGGTGTTGTTCCTCCGACCCCCACAGCAGAGCTCGAGGGGGCACACTGGATTCCCCCAGGGAAAATAAAGACAAGATCGCAAATTAAGCAAGAAAACAAGAGCATAAGGATAGAAGTTTCGATGGATGAGCCAACAATGGTCCATAGACCATGGACTGTGGATGACATGAAAGAAGCGATGGCCCATTTTCCGAACATTGATGACGCGGGTAATCAATTTTCTACTGAACTGTTCATATTCTGTCAGGAATTCAGCCCGACTGTGAACGAACTAAGGAGGCTCTTAGGAGTGAAATTGGGGGCCACAAACTGGCACAAAGTAAGTGGACAGCTGCCAACAAAGGACTATCGGAGAGTACATAATGATTGGGAACATGCCTCTAACATGCTGTATCGAGCGGCTGTCATCAACCTGTCTGCAGCCATAAGAACAGCATTCCCGCCACGTGTGGACACATCCAGGATTAGCCACTGCTGGCAGGAGAGTGAAGAGTCTGTTCAGAAATACTACAATCGACTCTATGAAATATTCAACAAGTACAGCGGTTTGCAAGAGCCCGCGAGCAGAGGAGAACAAGTAAGCACATGGGAATATTATCTGCAGATCTATTTTCTGAATGGACTGAGACCCGAAATTGAGCAAGCAGTAAAACACAACTATATTGAATGGACGATGGGGCGGATGAGCACCCTCTTGATGCATGCTTTGCGTGCGGAGAATCAGCTATGGATGGAGAAGGAAAAGGCAAAGACCAAGAGTGAAAAAGCATTTCGGCTGGCCTTAGTGCAAACACTATCAAGGCCTGGTGGTTCGTCTGCACCCCCACATCAGCAGACAGGAGATGGAAAAGGAAGGGGACGAGGCAACGGATACTGGAATCCAGCTGGAGGACATTCAGACAAGCGAGGCTGTTGGGTGTGTGGAGCTGAGGATCATAGAGCCCGAGAGTGTACTAAGTGTAAAAAGTGCAAGAAAGATGGACATTGGGCCGTGGACTGCACAAAAAAACAAAGAGCCGACTGAAGAGAGGAGGATGGAGAGCAGAGAGAAGGGGTCCTGGGTGAACACCAACAGCTACAGCACAGGAAAGTGACATTTTTTAACCGCACACACACACACACACTGATTTACACACTGCTCTCCGCAATGAAGAAAAAGCTAGCACCCCTTTCCTTTCTGTGTTTCTGAATTGAACAATGATGTTTTTTGATAAATGTGTGACAATGTACGGTAGTAAGGGATTTTTAACCATGCCTAGGTACCCCATGGAGGTAAAAATGGTTTACTTTTTAGTTGATTCTGGGGCCACCAGGTCCGCTATACAACCATGTGACTTGCCATGTCCACCGTCATTGACAAATATCACACATGATTCTATGTCTGTATCAGGGCATCAAACTACAGAAATGTGAATGCCCTTAGAAAGTGAATGCTGAGACATGGATTTATTATTATTCATTAACATTCATTAACCCCTTCTGGGTTGAGATTTAATGTGCAAATTAAATTTGACACAAGTTGCAGACTCCTCTGGCATTACTGTAAGAGATTAAGAACAGATGTGCTGTCTGCAAACTGAGCATATAACGGAGCATAACAAATAACGGTTGGTCTCAAATGATGTAAGAGCTGGGAATAAAAAAAAAAAAAGTTGTTTGACACAGATATTATGTTGCCTGACAATTTACATTGCACGTCACATGTCGTAGGGGATCAACAATATGAAGATGTCTGGTTTAGGGGAGAAAAAGAGGAGACTTTGAGATTTGATCAAATGTTTTGGACAGGAAATGGGTGTCCAATATCAGTCTGCCTGACAGAAAAACAACTTCCTTTTTGTCTGGTAGCAGGAGAATCTGTACCTCACGTATCAGATTCCAAGGCCAGAAGCGTGGAGCGAATCCGGGTTGTTTGTGAAAAACTGTGTTGAAACAACAGACTGGCGTGAGATAAGTGCTGAGGTGAAGTATAGTGAGAAACTAGGGGCATTTATGTCTGGATGCAGGCAGGAAATTGGAAAACTGACCCACTTGTTTTATTGCTTCATTGACAAAATGTGTCAGAACTGACTTTTTCGTGGAACTTCCCATCTTGGGACTATTTCAGACAACAGGGCCTTTGCTATAAGTGCTGAGATAAGTGCTGAGGTGAAGTATAGTGAGAAACTAGGGGCATTTATGTCTGAATGCAGGCAGGAAATTGGAAAACTGACCCACTTGTTGTATTGCTTCATTGACAAAATGTGTCAGAACTGACTTTTTCGTGGAACTTCCCATCTTGGGACTATTTCAGACAACAGGGCCTTTGCTATTGCAGGAGTCCTGTTTTGACCTGGACAGCTGGAACTGCGCAGGAGGGCAACCAGGTCAGCTTGTCTAAACTGCAGTTTGTCAAACAGCAATTACTTTCCTGGGTCATGTAATAACACCCAGCAGTAAGTCTGTCTGAAAAAAGGGTGTAGGCTATAAAAGACATACCAAAACCAAATCACAAAGAAACAAATGTTGTCATTTTTGGGAATTTGCTCTTACTGTCGAACATTTATTCCCAATTATGCAATTCTTGAACCACCTCTGAGAGCCCTGACATTAGGGAAGGGGTTGAAGTCATGTGACAAGATAGATTGGACAAGTGAGGCTGAAGGGGTGGATTGTGAAATCAGGGATGCAAACGGGTGGGGGGTAAAAAAGGTGAGAACATTGCGTGGATAGAGAAGATATTCTCCGAGGTCAGGACACTTTTTTTCTTTCTTTTTTTTTATATATTTACTTTTCATGCTCATTTCTAGACACTATTAAGTATCTTTGCATCTGTCTGAAAACTAATTCTAATAGGTAAGAGGTGTTGTGGGAAAATTTAAATCATGACCATGAGATTCAATTTTACATTAAATGTTCATTAAAATGCATACATCCATACAGAAACAGTGTATCTGGGTAAAAGGTAACATTAACTAGGGGAAAGGTTACAGGCAACTTTTTGGAGATGAACATATATGGTACCCATGTCATAAACATGTGTGTTCGTGAGAGCTAAAGACATGAATCTTGGAAGTTAACCCGTAAAGGTGAAGATGGTTTAGATATAGAGAATTGATGGGATTCGAGCTAAGTGGTTCTTGCCACGGCCATAGATGAAGGATTACGGGAGGAGTCGTAAATTGTTTGGGAAATGTGGATATAAGCAGGACCGTGTTGTGTCTCTAATTCAGACACGCTCGGCTGACATTCTGTATGTCTGTTGACTGTGACTCTTTCCTTGCAAGGGAATAAAATCTTTATAAAGGCAATTTGGAGAAGTTTTGTCTCTTATTCAGAATTAATAGATTGAATTTGAATTTTGCCGTCACAGAGGTAAAAACGTTTTTGTGTTTGATGTAGGGCAAAACAACCCTTTATAAAACACAAAAAAAGGATTCAATAGATGTGGGAGCTGAATACACAAACAAAACAAGACGACGACAACAACCAGATAAAAATGTAACACTCAAATCTGAAGATCCCACTGGCTACAAATGCATCAATATGGGATACTTTTTACACCACCTCCTTAAACCCTATTTAAAGTTTAAAGTTTTAAAGTTAAACCCTATTTATTCTGACATTAAGCCACCAGAATTTCGAGGGCCCACTTCCTTTGTTTTGCTGCATGTGTCAGCCTTGCCTGTTTTTCTTTGACACATTTATTTAAATTTTTTTAATTTTTTTTATTACCTTGTAATGTCACTTCACAAAACGAGAAGAAACTAAAAGATCAGCCTGAACGGACACCCCCCTCCCCCAAACAAATGAGGAGTTTGCATCTATGTGAAATCAACTGCCACATTCAATACACACACACACACACACACACACACACACATATATACACTTTGGAGAGCGTGTGACGGCGCTTTAAATAGCTGTGGCTCGGAGGCTTGCTCCAAACTCATTGCGTTGCATTGTACTTGTACATGTACATGTGTAATGACAATAAACTTGAATCTCATCTCATATCCTAATTACATTTATAATTAAAGCCTTAATCAATATTTATCCTCCTATATTATTATAATGATTTGTAATGATTATTTACAGTTATGATATTACTTAATCAATAGAACCACTGATTGTTTGTTTCTTCATATGTTTTATAAAGTTTGTATTTGGTCTCTGAGGAGTGACTGAGGGTCTGGCCCATGCCAGGAGTGCAGTAACAGTGCTTGCTCACTTAGCCCAGCTTCCAGATATGAAATATGGATTAGTCTTTCATTTTATATGATATTTTATTCATTTTATATTATTTCCTGTTACTGAAACACTAACGAATGATGGTGAATATTGTCTGTACCTCTTACTGAGAGAAAGCACGTTATCAGTATGTTTTGGGAAACTTTCTGGTCAGAACTGGAGCTCAACCAACTCCAACCTTGAAGAGACTGTGTATCTGTGTATGTGCGCAGTATTCTGTGTTTAAGGGCATCCTAAGAGATGGGTGGACTTGTTTTCTGGGCAAGCTGGCGCCTGCTCCAGACCTGGAAGGTCACTATGTGCCTAATTCCAGGGTGAAAACATCAACAAGTGATCTATGGAGACGTGCATCTGATTAACTGGACAATGTGTGGAAATGTACTATGACTGTCTATTTTCTCTCAGCCAATCAGAATCATTCAACCTGCAGTAATGACGTAGCTAGACCTTGAAAAGTGTATAACTGTTGACAAATTGTATGTACGAAAAACAAGTAGAGGGGGAGCACGGCCTGGCTGGCTTCTGCTGATGAAACTGCAAACTATTCTTCAGTAAATTTTTCTATGATTAATTGCACTCCTGACTCTTGGTCTTCATTCTTCACAACTGGTCTTGGGTCCTAAGCTGTTGTACCCTAACTAGGTGGAGGAGGCATTTTTTTAACATGAAAGTTCAATTGTCTTTACTCTACTTAAGCTGGACAATGACACTAATTTCTTCTAGAGCGGCTGTACATCCAAAACAAACTTTGTTGCTTTGTTATTTTTTTGCAAACTTTGTTATTTTCCTGTTATCACTTTAAAGCTGCTTTGAAACTAGCTGTATTGTAAAAAGTGCTACTTAAAAAAAGGTGACTTTACTTGATTTTATGACCCCTTTAAAGTTGCAATGAAACGGAAGTAACGCCACATCTTTTGATTTGTATTGTGACGTGCATACATCCAAATGTAATGGATTATTGAAAAGGAATGATTGGTAAAGTCTGCAGTACATCACTTCACCAGAAAATATCCTGTCATTTTGAGTTATGAAATTGATTCAAAATTATGAACATGAAACATGAAAAAAAAACATGCGTGGATGATTCACTCACAATAAGATCAACATGTATTTCGAAAAAAAATAATAATTTCATGCTGACTTTAAGGTATTCATTTATGAAAGTTCTTTGACTTGTAATATTTTGGTTATGGGTATTAGAGATTTTTCTATTTATTGGTATCTGTTGATTTTGGATTTTTAATTGTGAATGAATATTTTTCATATTTTTACATTTAGATTACCTTAGATTGTCATCATCTAACACTCATTTAAAGGTGCAGTGTGTAATATTTATGAGGATCTATTGACAGAAATGCAATATAATACACAGAACTATGTTTTCAGTGGTGTATAAAGACCTTACATAATGAACCGTTATGTTTTTATTACCTTAGAATGAGCCATTTCTATCTTCATACGCCGCAGGTCGCCACCATGTTTCTACAGTAGCCCTAATGGGACAAATTGCTCTACAGAGCGCTAGCTACTCCCTGCTGTCTCAGATGGCAACATCTTTGGCCCTGTCACAAATGGCACCCTAAACCCTTGCGGTAACGCCGCTTTGACTGTATCTTCAGTGCGGGCTCTGCAAAAAAATTTGCATCGAGGGCGCATATCGACCACAAAGGGTGCGCTCGCGAGCCCCCTTCTGAGACCTAAAATGACAAATGGGACACCCTGCGGCCTCGTAACAGACATGGGCACTCAGCAGCCGTTGTAAGTACACAAGACCGAAAGTGGATATGAAGTGTGCCATTTTGGACAGGGCCTTTGCTCTGTGTCGGTCCCCATAGCTTCTCTATGTGCTTCGAAAGGGAGGGGTGAGCGGTTGCAATTCACAACCTCACCGCTAAAATGTATACAGTGCGCCTTTAAATTTAATCTTTAAAACATAATTTATTTAGCAAAATAAATATAAATTTTTCATACTGTACATTACAATGTTATGATGCCTAAATTCACTTTGTAGCATTTAAAACAAGATATTTTCATTTATTTAGATCAAATAGTATTGAATTTTAATATTGGTTTTCAGCCATAACATGAAAATAACTTACTAGAATTTTAATGTCACAACACTACTTTAAATAAAGGTAAATTGCTAATTCTTTTAGGGAGAACCAGGGGCTGTATTCACAAAACATTTTAAGGCTAAAAGTAGCTCCTAACATGCTGATTTAGGAGAAACTCTTAAAAATAGTCCTAATTTTAGGACTCCTAAATTTTTGCTCTAAGAGTATTCCACAAAGCATTTTAGCGCTAAAACTAGCTCCTAAATCTGTGAAACGTTAGGAGTAGTCAAGAGGACTTCTAAGTCACTAAGACCAAAACTAAACAATCCTAATGACTGTTGCAGACCTTTCTCCCCTTTCTCTCTTCCACTTCACTTCTTGTCTACTCACTGTCCTATCATAACAAAAAGGCAAAGATAATAAATATTATTTATTTAATAAAGAAAAAAAAAAGAGAAAATAATGTCTGATTACCTATGGCAGTTGTTTCACGAGTTCACACTTACAAATGATCGGATAAGAGTAAAATATGTGTATTTGCCGCGTTGTCCGAGAAAATCGGGAGCTCCGGGCTGGGAATTTAGCCCAAACCCAGAGTAGCCTACTCCCCTGAATCCCCGGCTGGAGTCCAGGTGGCGAAGGGATGCAGAAAACTATCAAGGTAACTAGGTGAGTCGGCTGTCTATACTGTATATATATGTGTCTCCTCTAGAGCTGATTAGATCATGCTCCTCCCAAACGTGTTTATAAAACATAATTTGTCGCTTGAATTCTACAATCTCTCTCTCGAGAGGCTGAGAATTAGCTGAAAATATGCTTGTTTAATTAGTGACACTTAGGCTATCTTTATTTGAATATGGCAACATTTTTATTTTATAATCATTATTCGATTATGGCAACATGATAAGTTCAACAATATTTCTATCACTGACAGAGACTCCTCACCTATCAGCCAATCACTGTGGTCATAGTTAGTAAGCATCATCCAGAGCAACGAGGTCAACCCCGCCCTTACTCTTAGCTTAAGACTTCTAATCTATTCCTTAGTAAAAGTTGGTCTCTCTCAGCAGCTTTGTGAATATGTTTTAAGAGGAAACTCTTAACTAAGAACTTTTACTGTTTAGGAGAACTCTTAGTGCTAAGATAAAATGTTTTGTGAATACGGCCCCAGATCCTTAAAAACAGATGGGTATAATAGATTAAGAATATCAAAGAACATCTTTTCTTTCACCTGTAGAAATACTGACGTATCTCTGAAACGATCTTCCCCGGCACAATCTCCATGGCCACAGATTTGTATGCAGGAATAGCAGACCCGTTGGCAGTAAAGATGTAGTTGTCTGAGATCGGCCCAGAGTTGATGTCCCCGTTGGCCTCATACTCCCAGAAGTCCTGCCGTACTCTAACTCTTATCTTTTTGCACCTGTAATAGACAGGCAAAATTTTAAATGTTCCACTGAACAAAACTGTGACGATTTGGACACATGAAACACACTTAAGAAGAACTTGCCGGTCTGTGATGCTGTGCAGAAGGTTTGTCTCTTGGTCAAACATCAGTTTGTAGCACTCATTCAGCACTGGTAACAACTTCCTTCCTGTCCTCTTCCAGTGGCTCACATTCTTCTTCTTAAATTTCACTACTCTGGCCACATGAGTCGACCCACACGCAGCGCCACAGTGGGATTGTGGGAACTGCACAGTGTACTTTCTGTACTGCAGTCCACCCAGCTCAACAATGAAGAACAGATCGTAGTCAGTGGAAGACTCCATCGACTGCTGGATCTGCAGGGAATTACTGAGTTTGTTATCGGTTGAAACAACATGTGTGAAGGAAATTTTTCATTTAGATGTGTTTTACTATTAGATGTGTTTTTATTTCATTTAGATGTGGTTTTAACTCTTAGAAGTGTTCATTTTACTTAGAGGTGTTCTTACTTATATGTGAACCTTAACCTTTTATTCCTAGATGTGTATCACTTGTTAACATTGAACTATTAACATTGAACATGTATTTGTACTAATCATTATTAAAGAAATGTAACCAAGCTTTTAGAAATGCATATGTTAAGTGCAGGAGCTCATTGTTCTGGGTGATAAATGGGAACTAGCTGGCGGGAACATATTGTTCTGAGTGATAGAGTGCTCAGTTGCAAGGAAGCTGGGTAGTGCAAGAGGTCAAGATGACATGTCGTACTTTAAGTGTGACAAATATGTGCGCGGCTGCAATTAGACTAGGAATAGACAGGATACGTGAAAATAACGTAGCTTAAGAACAGGAACTTCTGCAGACATGGGTATTGTACTGTCTAGTTAGAATTTATGCTGAACAGGGGTTTTGAATAAAGATGTTTCCTTTTAAGGCAAACAAGATTGGATGCAACCTACTCAGGATGTATGAAGGGTATATAATGTAACCCCGGAGAGCAAACTTTGCCCTTCTCATGACAGACATTCTCTGTATGTGAACTGCCTATTTCTTGCAAGAAATAAAATCATGTTTGATACTTTGACTTTTCAAAGGTTTGAATTTGTGTTCCTTCCTCCTCATTCTTCGAATAGAATTATTTCCACGACACATGTCATGAGAGAAGCAATGATTGGGATGTAGAGAAAGAATATGAAATCTGAATATTAACAAGAAAAACTCTGAAAATACTGAACTAAAATATCAGTGTATACATATTGACAATGTAATATGCAAAAATGTCTACAAATTAATTGTGTGTTGGTACCTGAGCAGGTACTGCCTTTCCATCATCGTCAAGCACAACTGCCATTGCATATGGCACAGAAATATTAATATATGTTGAAATGTTCCAGGCTAGGGGGTTGTACACGATGATATGCTGTTCAAGAACCTTTCCTGAGTCTGAAACCACAACAAAAACTCTATTAGTGTAACCCATGATCAACCAAACTCTTCACATTTTAATACTGATGACTATTAATATTGATACTAGTGTTGGCAAATAGACCATGATAATATAATTAAAAATGCAAAAAATGTCTTATTAATTGATTGTGAACAGGTATCAAAAAATAGAAAAGAGGCTAAAAACTACAGTCACATATTGTCTATCAGTGAAGAAGAATATTAGGACAAGATTATTCAGTATTAAGATTATTCACACCAAGGACGATAACTATAAAGTGTTAATTAATAATCGTTCTAATTCTACACGAATAAGGAAGTCCACACCACGGCTATAATAGTAGACATTATCAGAATCCATCCTGCTTTAAAGAGCATTTAAAGAGACAGACAGCACTATGTGCTTACTGTATAAACAGGGGAAGAGAAATATAACTATATTATTGCTAGTATAGTCATCTTTATAGCGTTTAATCATATCTTGTGGTTATATTATATTTAATCAACGTATATTTTAAAATGTATATTTAATTTACATTTATTAATATATTTAATGAAAAATATTTTTTTACATTTTTAAAATAAAAAATAAATCCAATGCATTTCACATATCAACAGGCAAATATAAATATGCATTTGGACAGAGAATATAGATCCATGTGCTGAGAAGAAAGATTCAAAGAATCTAAATAAAGAAATATACCCGTCTTCACTGTGGTGGGTCTGGTTTGGGGCGGGTGACGGATGTCATTGGAAGGTTTGATGGTCTGTGGAAGCAAGAAAATGGCTGCCAAGAGTTCCTCAGCTCCCATCATGCCTTGCATGAGATGCTCCATGTACATATCGGCCACTTTGGGGGATTCAGTCCCTGTGATCCCATCATGATGCTGAACCTGGCATATCGGATCAAATAATGGCTAGTCAATCATGTTTTGTCATACGCAAACCATTATTAAAGGGGCTATATGCGTTTTTCTGAAATTTAAACTCGCGACTGACACCTGTGGCCAAAAAAATAGAACTGCTCTTATTTTCTGCTCGCTCTCGCAGCGGTCGTGACGTCACATCCGCAGACAGCGCGGGAAAAACCTACCCGCCAGAAAATAGGAAAAATAGGATACAGGCCTATAGGTGCACCCACTGTGAGCGGACAAGGTGTCAGTATGCTCATCAGGAGATGTTTGAGTCATAAATGGTAAAATAAAAAGGCTATTGTTACGTTTATTTTGGGGAAAAAGTTGCATATAGCCCCTTTAATATCTTAGAGGTATAATTTTTGATTTGCTCTTAATTCATGAGAGAAAGGATTTTAGTACTAGGTAGACATTATGGGCCAGATTTACTAAACAGGGCAAATTAACGAGAGAGCGCAAATCCAAAAAGGCGCTGATAGGAGTGGAAAGTTCTGCGTGTGATCTACTGACAATGCACAAATTAAAGAACAGACGCAGCCGGATCCTTTCCATAATGACCAAGACAATCTACCAAAAATGAAAATTAGCCCATGGTTTTCTCACCCTCAAGTCATCCTAGGTGTTTATGACATTCTTCTTTCAGACGAATAAAATCGGAGTTATAAAAGTCCTGGCTCCTGGCTCGTCCAGGCTTTATAATGGCAGTGAATTGTTGCCTTGTTTATGATGTCCATAAAAGTGCATATGTCCGTCATAAAACTGCTCCACATGGCTCCGGGGGTTAATAAAGTCCTTCTGAAGCAAAGTGGTGCATATGTGTGAGAAAAATATCCATATTTAAAACTTTATAGACTAAAATAACTAACTTCTGGTGGAAATCCATGCACAATTCGACTTACGGCGAAAGAGTAACCCCTGCCCTGAGGCGATGTATAGAAGCATCACAAGCCTCTTGCGGATAGTGCTGGACAACAAACTCAAGCCCCTCCGCCATTTCTCTTTAAAAAAAATCTCGTTTTGGACTCTAATTCATGACTGTTGTTTTGTTTTGCTCTATCCTCTGCACTTCTGCGTTCGTCAATATGCATGGGTCAAGGGTCAATTTACTTTCGCCGTATATCGATGCGTTTGGCAGTCCGCTGGAAGTTAGTTATTTTAGTCTATAAAGTTTTAAATATGGATATTTTCCTTACACAAACACACCACTTCACTTCAGAAGGCTTTTATTAACCCCCCAGAGCCATGTGGAGCAGTTTTATGATGGATAGATGCACTTTTATGGACTTTAAAAATGAGGCAACAATTCACTGCCATTAAAAAGCTTGGATTAGACAGGATCTTTTAATATAACTCCGATTGTATCCGTCTGAAAGAAGAATGTCATATACACCTAGGATGACTTGAGGGTGAGGAAAATTATGGGCTAATTTTCATTTTTGGGTGAACTAACCATTTAAGACATAAATAATGGCGCAAACACCAGTAAATTGACGAGCGCAAACCTTAGTAAATCACCTCGCGTGAGTTAAATTAAATACTCTCCTTCCATAAATACTGTGTCTGAAAGGGAAACTCCAACAAATGTATATTCAATAAGGTCAGCCGCAAAAATAACCCTGTCCTCGCCTTTTCAGTGCTAAATTTTCACTGTGTGTCTGTAGTAAATCCTGACAGTAGATTTTAACACCAAAAGAGGATCCTAAAGGTGCAGCAAGCGATTTCTGAGAAGCGCTGTTGAAAGTGGCTCAAGCCAACCAACTCTCGCATGTATATGTTTTTGTGTTCATTGTTTGCATACACATAAAACATTTTCTCAATTAAATGATTGTTAGGCTGCATTAACTAGGTCAGCTGGAACCGGGAACACTTCCCATAACAC
This sequence comes from Gobio gobio, assembly GCF_949357685.1. Lineage (NCBI taxonomy): Eukaryota > Metazoa > Chordata > Actinopteri > Cypriniformes > Gobionidae > Gobio > Gobio gobio. The sequence goes on from NC_137098.1 coordinate 61,561,228, forward strand.
CTGATGTACTCGTTATCAGAAGAATGGCATCTACACTAATGATAGTCTCTCTGTTTTATCCCGAGGTTTACTGCAGTCAGCCGGATCCAGGCCGTAACCAGTTCAGATGGTGGACCTGCACCCAGAGAAGACCAACGCATGGCCCTGAAGTGTCTGCAGAGACCGTGTCAATTAGACTCCCCATGAAATTGCCTCATCGACACGGCATCCTCAATAAACCCGTCTCCGGCGTGATGACTCCGATATTTCGATTATTCCTATTTAATAATTATTTAATCGACACATCATCCTCAATAACCCGTCTCCGGCGTGTTGCCTCCGATCTTTCAAATATTCCATTCTATTATGACCTCTGACCTGTAAAGTTGCCAGAATAATAATCATACGCTGTTAATTGGCCAGAGGAGAACTGGCACCCCGACTGAGCCTGGTTTCTCCCAAGGTTTATTTTTCTCCATTAGGTCACCTGATGGGATTTTGGGTTCCTTGCCACTGTTGCCTCTGACTTGGCGTGCTCAGTTGGGGACACTACATTTTTCAACTAAATATCCAAATAAATCTAATTATTAAACTAAATTAACCATATAAACTAAATTACTGATCTAATTACTGATCTAAAGCCCACATTGTCACTGTATGATAATTGAAATGAACTGATGACATCACCATTTTCTCCGAAGCGGCTGTACGGCTGAATAAAATTATGTTGCATTATTTTCCTGTTTAACACTGTGAAGCTGCTTTGAAACAATCTACATTGTAAAAAGCGCTATATAAATAAAGTTGACTTGACTTTGCTCATCCTTGTCGTTTGTTCGTCATCTTCATTTTATTTTTAGCAAAACATTATTTTGCTTGACTTCAGCCACACTGTAAACCCTAATGCTTAAAATAATTAATTGGTTTGAGTAGGGTAAACTTAAATTAAACAAATTAGCTCAATCAAATTAACTTTTGAGTACACAACTTTCTTTTTCGGTTGAGTTCACAAAACTGCCACATTTTAAGTAACCTGAACTGCTGCATTGTTTTGAGTTTTATTAACTTGTTTCTTTTAATTTAGACAAACTTAAATTTAACTGAAACTGGGCAGGGATTTCTATTTCTTAACTTAAAAATTTTGATGTAACTGATTTTTAATTAATCGGGTTTACATCCATGTTTGCATTGCGTGTTTGTGCATGTTGGGGGCGGAGCAATAAGGGAGGGGTGTGTTTGTTTGGGCTGATTTCAAATATCAACTGTGTTTCTCAGAAATCTCTTACCTTTAACGGACATTTAATGAAATACATTTATTATTAAAAAGTCACTGCAACTTATTAAAAGTCATTTGTGGGATGCCATTCTACCTAAAGTTGCCCACAAGGAAAAGATTGTGGCACAACAAGATAAGTTTAAAACCAGGCACCTCAGAGACAGCCCATCGCAGGGCCTTGAGTTTATCTAGAGCCCACTCTCTCTGAACTGGGCCTTCTGGGTAGCTGATGCGGTATCTAGTGAAGAGAGACTCTGCTGCATACAGGAGGGAACTCGCTCGTCTGGCTACTCCTTTCAAAACATTTCTGGAAGCGTAGAACCCAGTCCAGGCCTGAAACGGTTCTAGGAAACCAGGATAAAAGACCATTCAGGACCATTTTGTCATTCAGAAATGCAGTAATCACAATTATAGTAGCTGTTGAGAAAACCTGTTGAGTAAGGGAGGAAGTCTTGGTTTTCCCTCACATCCCAGGACAGATTTGTTTGGTGCACCACCTGGAAATAGTCCTTTAGCGTGGCGTACTGAACTGCAACTCCATACTTGTCACTGTGCGCGTTAATGTAGCTCATTAAAACATCCATGTTCATGAATTGCACTGATGCATTGTAGAACTGCTTGTCGCAACCCTGTAAATACAATAAATCCTTTTAAATGGATTGAATATATAAAAGAAACAATGCGTAAGTTAGTCGGATGATGAAGCTAAACCGACCCAAGGCCAGAGAACATGGCTGGTTCTGAACCACTGGGCCCTCATTCTGATGTTGTCCACCATGGTCTGTGCATAAAGCTCCACGGTTTCCTTGGTCACTGGCAGACTCATGTTAGGGTATATGCCATCTTTAGGAGGGTCCGGAAACAAGGCAACACCATTCCAGTAAAACCCAGACCTGGAATCAACCACCATCAATTTTTAAAGCATCCTCAAACATTTTTTTAGGCAGCGGCTATTTACAGCAAATGTAAATAGCAACTAGAAAAGTGAAAATAGCATATTTTCTTAGTGATGATTGTTATTTACACTAAGGCCATGTGTCCACCAAAGTTTTTTTCCACGCGGCTGGCTGGCGTATTCAATTGTTTTCAATGGGAGCGCCGCATTTTTGGAACGCCATGAGCGTAACGAGGCGCTGAGCGAGTATTTCATATTTCAGCATTTTTTAATGGTCGCCGAGAGTTGAAGAATGTTCATCTTTCAGTAAAACGCAGCGCTCATCGCTGTCACTTTTCACCCAGCCGTCCAATCAGAGTGGAGGAGCGGCGGGACAAATACAACACCGACCAACCGCCACATTCTGCTTGTACAACGTCAACAGATGAAAACAAGCAGTATAATAACGGAACAAAATTTAATTTTGTAATTTTGTATCATTTAAAACAAGAGCCAGAGGAAATTCTTAATACCAAAACGCTCTCAAGCACCCACAGCGAGGTGTTTTCAGCCGGCTAAAAAATTTTTGGTGGACACATGGCCTAAGTGCAAATAGTGATAGATGTTATTTACACCAAGCATAAATTACAATTTGATTCTATTTACACTACGTGAAAATAGCATATTTTCTTAGCGATAGATGATATTAACACTAATTGTAAATAGCTGTAGATGCTATTTTCTAAGTGAAAATAGTGATAGGCCTATATTCTATTTACACCATGTAAAAGAAGCAGTTCTTTGTCAAAATAAAGTATAAATAGCATCTAATTACTATCTACACATATAGCAGATACATACTATTTGCACCTCAGTGTTGTTGTACATTAACAGGATGCAATAATAACAGAGTGTAAATGATTATATTTATTAAAATTATTAAATGGATGCCGCCATAATGGGACAATAGAAGCCCTCCCTACACCTACCCATAACCCTACCCAATAAATGCTTTTATTATTATTAAACATTTCGTTAGGCACTTTATTCCGCTTTTAGAACATTTTCTTAATTTTTATTGAAAGTAAATGCCTTTCCAATGTGATATGTGATGGGAATAGGGGGAAGAGCGAGCTCGGCAAAAGGCGGATTCGAACCCGGGTCGATCGCGTCAAAAGCTTGTTTCACGAGCCTTACGCTCCACTGACAACACCACTGAAGACATTGAAAAACATATGTGTTTTTTTAATAATAGCACTTGCCAACAAGGCATGCTATATACACGCTACACTCGGTTTTTGGAATGCTTTTTGTTAACACAAGTTTAAAACATTTTATATACTATCATGCAAAAGTTTTGGGTTGGTAAGATTTTTTTTTATGTTTTTGAAAGAAGTCTCTCTTATGCTCATCAAGGCTGCATTTATTTGATCAAAATTGAAGTAAAAAACAGCAATATTGTGAAATATTATTACAATTTAAAATAAATGTTTTCTATTTGAATATATTTTAATATGTAATTTATTCCTGTGATGCAAAGCTGTATTTTCAGCATCATTCCTCCAGTCTTCAGTGTCACATGATCCTTCAGAAATCATTCTGATATGCTGATTTGATGCTCAAGAAACATTTATTATTATTAATGTTGAAAACAGTAGTGTAGCTTAATATTTTCTTTCTTTTCATGATTATTTAATGAAGAGTAAGTTTAAAAGAACAGTATTTATTTGAAATATATATATATTTGTAATATTATAGATGTTTTTATGGTCACTTTTGATCTATTTAATTCATCCTAAATTATAAAAAAAAAAAAAATGTAACTCACCCCGAATGGCAAAAAACAACAACACAGAAATCACAATAAAGGTGTTACAAAATAAAGACTTTTGGACGTCACCTGTTAGAGAAGGGGAGGTATGAGGGTGTGCAGTAGCTGAACTGGTCCATGGTGTGGGTGAATATCTCTTGTTTTTCCTTTAAGGAGGGAGAACCTCTCCACACAAACTGCAATTTCTACAAATAGAGTTGCAGTACTATCACATGTATCAATGTATCTTAATTTAAGCGGCAGTCTGAAAACTAAATATGCAGAGCTGCATTCATGAACACTGATGAGCCAAAACATTATGACCAGTCACAGGTGAAGCGAATATCATGGATCATCTCCTAACAAGGCCACATATTAAGTTCTGGGTAGAATAGATGGTAACAATTAGTTCTCGTAATCAACATGCCGGATGCTCGAGAAATGGGCAGTAATAACGATCTGAGTGACTTTGACAAATTGTTATGGCAAGGCGACTGGGTCAGAGTATCTTTGAAACGGCAAGGCTTGTGATGGCACCAGGATGCACAGTGGGAAGCCGGTGGAGGCGGTGCGATGCTCTGGGCAATGTTCTGCTGGGAAACCCTGGGTAAATTTGACACGTGCCACCTACCTAAACAATGTTGCAGACCAGGCACATCCCTTCATGACAATGATGTTCCCTGGTGGCCTCTTTCAGAAGGATAATGCGCCTGCCACACTGCACACAATGTTCAGGAACGGTTTGAGGAACATGATAAAGAGTTCAAGTTGTTGCTTGGCCTCCAAACTCTCTAGATCTCAATCCAGTCGAGCATCTGCGGGATGTACTTGACCAATAAGTTCTATCCACGGCGGCTCCACCTCGCAATCTACAGCTCTGGAAGGATCTGCTACTGATGTCTTGGTGTCAGATATCACAGGACACCTTAAGGGGTCGTGTAGAGCCAATGCCTCAGCGGGTCGGCGCTGTTTTAGCCGCACGCAGAGGACCAACAGAATATTAGGCAGGTGGTCATAATGTGTTGGCTCATCTGTGTATAAACACTTTTTCCACTATAAATACAGTACAAACCATTGATACAAAAGTACAACCTTGTTTTTCTGCATGTCATCTTTAAGGTCGTAGTCGATACGAGAGATGAGGTGAGCGTCAAACCCCGCGAGGGCAAAGAGGATGGGGGTGGTGGCCGATGCACCAAACGGATCAACATGCCATGCAAAACGTGGCCGGACACCAAACGTCTCATACAAGAAGCCATGACCCTCTACAAGCCAGACAGAGGCGGGTGGTAAGAAGAGCTATAACTATATGCAAGACGGTTACCAACACTAACAGTATTTAAAGGGTTAGTTCACCCAAAAATGAAAATTATGTCGTTCGACACCCGTAAGACCTCCGTTCATCTTCGGAACACAAATTAAGATATTTTTGTTGAAAGCTGATGGCTGAGAAAGGCCTCCATTGGCATTCAGTACATTTACACTCACAAGACCCATAAACGGCACTTAAAACGTTGTTACAAAGTCCATCTCACCACAGTGGCTCTACAATAATTTTACGAAGCGACGACAATAGTTTTTGTGCGAAAAAAAAATCAAAATAACGACTTTATTCAACCTCTTCTTGTCTTCCGTGTGTGCCTCCACGACGCATGCGCAAGAATATGACGTAGCGCCGGGGTTCGGGAATCCATGAAATGCGCACTTTAGCCCGATTTTGAGAACTACGCCGAGACCTAAAGCACGATCAATGTAGAATTCAACAGCTTAGACACGCGCGTCTTCCTCTGCATGTAAACAAAATCGCCTCTGGGTCATGTGTCCGAACGCAGGATCTGCGTCATATTCTCAAGAACAAGACAAGAAGACAAGAACAAGTTGGATAAAGGTGTTATTTTGATTTTTTTTGCGTACAAAAACTAGTCGTCGCATCGTAAAATTACTGTAGAACCACTGTAGTGAGATGGACTTTGAAACGACATTTTTAGTGCCTTTTATGGGTCTTGTGAGTGTAAATGTACTGAATGCCAATGGAGGCCTATCTGAAGCCTTTCTCAGCCATCAGCTTTCAACAAAAATATCTTCATTTGTGTTCCGAAGATGAACGGAGGTCTTACGGGTGTCGAACGACATGAGGGTGAGTAATTAATGACATAATTTTCATTTTTGGGTACTGTGTAAATACCATGTTACATAAATATGGTAATCATTCAGTACTATGGTAAGACCATCTGTACATGGCAAAATCACATGCTCTGCAGTTTCATTTCAGTTCATAAAGAACGTGTTGGGTTCACACACCTGTGAGTTGAAGAATGGCATCATCTACATCAGTCACTGCTTCATCATGCATCACCTGACCACCGATTATAAACTCCAGACGACCTTCGTGCAGCAGCTGTCTCACCTGACATGTGAAAACAACACTTTTATCCAAAGTGACATACAACTGAGGAATACAGGAAGTGGTCCGTCATGAAGAGGCGGAAAATCACAAAAAGAGCCTGAAATATTAAGTTTTGGACATTGCTTAGAGCGGCATGAGCTAGAAGAGGGAGGAAATAGAGGGAAAAAAAATTGAGGGATTATTTTGTATTATGATAAAAGGTTGTGTTAAGTTCATGTATAAAGTGAAAAATGTATTTATATTAGTGCTGGGAATCAATTTTTAAAAAAGTAACTAATTAATCGCCTTGTTTTCTGTAATTAATCGCAAGTTTTTAATATTTTTGGAGTTTTTTTATATTTTGATATTGTAATAATTTCAGTTACTCTCCAAATTAATGTAGCTACAATTTAAAGACAGCATATTTTAAATATGTGTTGTAATGGCATCTTTTTATGAATGAAGGCCAGTATCACTGATACTAATGTCTCTATGAAACATTTATGACGTTACATTACAGTATTACTGAAAGCTGCCAATTTCAACATTTATTAGGCTTTAAAAAAACTACTTTTAATTTAATTAAGCTTAAAACAATCTTTACATAAATCTATTATAATAAATGTTATATTTACCCATGGCCTTCCCTGTTAGACATATACAGAAATGCAAGTTATCAAACACCTTTCTTAACTGCATAAATAAGTTTAATCCTCTTTTCTCTGTAACCTGTTCTTTGATGAACATTAATGCCAGACATCATCAGTGCTGCTGTCTCTTTAAGATCGGCCGCTGCCGAACATGACGCGGATCTGTCACGTTCATTTAAGACATTATATAACTCATTTAAGACTCCTATTATGAGGATACTCGACAAAACTGGCATTTTGGCAACATTCTCTGTGTTGTTGTTATTGTTTGTTCAAGAGCGAAAGAGAACTCGATGTGAGCATGAGACTGGTGCAACTAGGGAGTGGATTGAGACGCACACACACAGACGGACACTGAGATACAGCGCGTTCTCTTCTGTCTTGTCGCGCTTAAATGGTTTAAAAGCTTTTACATGAATAAGAGGGTGATCATATCATGTAACGCTGGGCAAAAATGTATATAAAATCGACTGAAAAAATGAATCGCCCACGTTAACGCGTGTTACGACAATATTCAATTAAACCAGTCGATTCTGAATAAGAGACAAATCTTTCCCAATTGTCTTTATAAAGGTTTATTTCTTATAAGAAAGAGCCGCAGTCAACAGACAAACAGAATGCCAGAAGAGTGTGTCTGACCAAGTCAAAACATCTTCAGCTCCATGTTCATTTTCTCCATGTTCTCAAAACAAATTTACAGCTCCTCCTGTAAGCTTCTGCATCTGGTTCAATTCAGGAGCCCTCGCACAAATCCCAAGTGTGCTGTTCATTTTCACTCTGATGCCTAAGATGGGATCCCCTCCCCGATCAAATCCCCCTCTCCGTGTCTTCCTTACCTTGCACAAAACATGTTTTTCCCAAAATTGTGAATGTCTCAAAATACCCTGCTCTCTGTTTGACCTCTCACCTAGTATCTAGATTCTGTATGACTGTATTCAAAATCAATAAAAAATCACTAACATTTCATGCACAATGTTTAATTCTTTGCGATGATTAAATTTTCCCCGCTACACGTGTTAATTTGCCCAGCACTCATTTATATTATTATAAATATATGAAATGTTATATGAAAAATATTTAGGGTGCATTTACATGACAATGTACTAACAATGGAAAAGTCTGTTTTTCATGCACAGGCGACAACGTTGTCAAAAGATCCCCGTTCACACCAAGTGTGCCACATGAGTCCTGAAAAGTGAAGCCGACACTTTGGCTTGACTGGATGCAGTATAGGTCATAAACCCCGCCCTCTCCATGTAATGTAATGGGACATAGACAAACTAAACAATCAAATTACACTTCAAATGCATATTTTCCAAAGATGGTCTCTGTCATTTTAGGCAGTTTTTATCACGCTGTTCTAAGTTCAAGTGTTCGTTTTTTTTAAATAAATAAATTTGGTTTTAGTAAGTTATTTGATGCTATTATAACGGGAGTGTGACGTCATGATTGACAGCTGTCACTGACAGCTTCTCTGAGCGAAATCTGTTTTCAAAGGTTTGCATTTTCAGGCCCCCAAAATGCTGTTGTCATGTAAATAAACAAACAAAACACATTAAAACGTTGTCCATTTTTAGTTGAAAATTGTGTTGTGTAAACGGCCCCTGAATTATTGATAAATGTTTTTATTTTATTTTTTATTTTAATCAATTTGTTTATTTAGTGTAATTTTATTTTTGCTATTTATATATTTTTTGTCTCTAAACTTTTCCACGGAGCCCCTATCCATAGTTTTCACGTGTCGTCTCACACATATAGAAATGCCCACCTGGAGGGCAAAACAAGGCTCTCCTCCATTGCCCGCTAGTCATTTTTACCTGGTCTGTAGTCAGTATTAACGCGGTAAGACAGTGATATTAAAATACCAAATTCAATATACACCTTAATGATGCTGCATACTTTGTACAGGAAAGCAGACGAACACAGAATATTAGTGCAACATGAGGTTTCTCGTTAGGTGTTTTCCCCATCGAAACCCATTATAAAGAAAACACGTTGCGTTCATTTTCTTGCCTCATCTACTCGCCTGTATATAGTATGCATCATTAAAAAGGTGTAAACTGAATTTGATCTTTTAATATCACTGTTTTAGTTCATTACAGCACTTTAAGGGTGGGTTGCACTAAGGATTCTTTAGCCTGTCTTCAGTTCACCTCCGTCTGCTGCTTGATCAGCTCTATAACGTTTTATTGCGTAATTTATCTGTGTTTAAAATGAAGTGATGTAACGACTCAATTTAAAATAAAACCCATATCAACAAATCCTTTAAACTTTGCTTAATTTAATCCTTATTGGTGCAGCTCACCCTATAGTGCAGAGGCGTTGTGTGTGAACATGATGGTTATTGTAGTTCTAGACTAAATGTGAGCATTTATTTATCTCACTTGCACAATAAAGATTCTGTACTCATCAGTCAAAAGCAAAATATGCAAACCTCCAATAATTAAATGTTAAATAAAACAACTATGCATAATCTACCTTTATATTTAATTTACCAATGTCTTGCTGCTGACCTTTGATGATGAAAATTACTAGATTTTTGTTTTTTATTTGGTAAAACTTTTCTCCTGAATCCTATTCTACCGTTATCTGCGCCATCTACTGTTCATGTGTGAAATAGCATTTTTACCTCAGCCTGAGGCTTATTATTTCAATTTTGGTATGAAGAGGTCTTTACCGTTGCACAAAATAAAACTTTATTGTTATAAAAAACAAATAAAAACACAAACAAGGCCAGCCCAGGTGAGAAAAAGTAATGCAAAAATAACGTAACGCATTACTTTTCTTAAAAAGTAACTTAGTAACTCAATTAGTTACTTTTTAAGGGAGTAACGCAATATTGTAATGCATTACTTTTCAAAGTAACTTTCCCCAACACTGTCCGCGACAGTCACGTGACTGAAAACTATGGATTGCTCCCTTGTGCCCCCTGAGGGTCCCTGGACCCCAGTTTCAAAACTTCTGCCTTGAGTTTTAAAGGAACTGTATGTAGGAATGTGGCCAAAACTGGTACTGCAATCACTTTCAAATTACTGTAGAGCGGTGTATCCCCTCTCCCCCTCCTTAGACATTTTTTATCCAAAAAGTTTGTAGCTGCAACTGTGGTAACTAGAGCAGAGCTGGCAACCCGGATGCCGAAACACTACTGAGTTTGTGATTGGTAGACAGGTGGAGGGTGGCGCTTCAGGCCAAAACACAACATGTCAACATCAACATCAGTTGAGGGCTGCAACTTCACTTTTTAAATGACAATATCCTGGCCGGACAACTGTTGTCAGTGATATAAGTATTTGAAATTAACATGATTTCTTAATGTCTAGTGACATATCAGGGCCATTTTATGATTAATTAAAATACATTTCTTACATACAGATCCTTTAAGGTAAACTGATTTACCTACATTATGTAATACAATTATTATTATTATTATTTTTATTAGTCCTTACCTGTTTCTTGTGCCAATCTGATGCCACATTCCCCCACCAGAGTCTGAAAAACTCCTGCTCAACTGCGATGAATTTTCGGCTTTTGACCCTCGCCAGCTCTTCCACTACACCGCTGTACACACTGCTGGCATACGCGTGCATGCTCTCCTGCCACAGAAGAGTTTGATAACACGGATATCGCTCCACTTATACACAGAGAGAGCAGAGCATTCATCCAAAACCTGCGTTTTACCTGGACGGTGTACACCCAGCCAACATCCATGTGACTGTGAGGAACGACGAAAGCCTGAATCTTCTCAACCGCATCGTTTTCAGAGACTGTCATGAGCAGTAAACCGAGAAAGAAAGACAAAAACATGATCAACGCCACTACAGGATCATCGGAACATCATAACCTGTGTTTCCAGAGAGTCTCATGACTGCCTGTTATCACATGCGCATGCGCACTTTTACTTCCCATTACATTCGCGGTGCTTGGATTGGAGCTTCACCAGTCATTCCACAAAAAAAGTATTTATTTGTTCATCTGTAGTTATGTAAAAATATGTACATTTATTTATTTTTTTGTGTTCGTTTGTTTGTAAATAATGTATTAATCTTATTTATAAAGTATTTAATACAAACCTAAAATACTTTAGTGTATAAATAATGCTCGAAATTGATAAAATATTTGTAAATATAGATTATTACACTTTCTTTTTGGTCAAACTCTGAATAATATGCCGTCTCCTGACCCGTAGGGGGCGCCCGTACTCGCCCGTCTGTGTTTATCACTCTTGCTCGCGCCCTGCTTTACATGCTAAGTAAAGATGGCCGAGGTTGACAATGATGGGGAGAAAACATCAGACAAAGATGATTTGCAAGTGTTAAAGGTTTGAATGGACAATTTCATCTCCTTTTCTCATTTCGTGAGCTCAAATAAATGGGCATCACCGCGTTTAGATGATTATGTATAATGTACACATGGCTGCTGCTGAACCGCCTGTCACTATAACAACTGATACACTGCATTAAAACAACAGAGAACGAGCAGCATCTGCGTCTTTACGATTAAACTCTGTAGTGTAGACTGTAGACGGACGTGTTATCCATCATGCCGTGTAATGCTTGTTTTACCCATCATTCACCACCTCTCTCTGCAAGGAGACACTTATTGTAATACTGTAAAACCTCAATAAATTCATTTGAGCTCATTTTAAGCTCATTTTCCTAATCGTTTTGTCATTGTATTTATAACATTTCTCTTTTATTAAGATTTTTAAATGAAAAATACTGTATGGCAAACATACAAACGAGTGTCTCATAACTGCAGTTAATGTATGTTGATAGAAGCTGTATGTTCAGTATTAATTTTTATAATGGGAAGTAGCAAATAATTACAATCTTTTTTCTGTGAATGCAAAAGGAGATTTTCTGACAATAGCTTTCATTTAATTGAAAACGGATGCAATGCAAAAACTGTGGTGACCGGGGCTGTCATTCTGTCACAGAGATCTGCTTTAGTCTTTCACAGGGACACTAAACGATGACAGAATTTATTTTGGGCTGAACTTTTCCTTTAATGCATGAAATGTGTTCTTGAGGAATGTGCAGTTGTTTAATAATAGCACGTTTCTCTTTCTCACAGGAGCTGGTGGATGATCTGTACTCCTTTAGGGACCGTTACTTTGAGACGCACAGTGTTGAAGATGCTGGTAGGAAACAGAATGATGTTGCTCAAGAGATGGCAAAGACACTTGAGAGGCTGGAGGAAAAGGAAGGTGGGCATCACGTCTTTAGTCCTATTCAGACGGTAATTGTTTCTCATGTGGTTGTAAGGTATCTTCAACATTTACAGAGGCTAGTCAGTGATTTTATTGCCGCTGGAATCCAGAATGTCAGTGTTTTTCTCCCACCACTCGTGTAAAAATCCCTGGCTGAATAACCTTGGCCAAACACCAAGGCCGTGCAGTAATTGAATTGCTGTCCGAATCCACATCTCTGAGTTAACAAGAAGAGATCAATTAAAAATTCACTGTTTAAATCTCCTGTTTTGACCCCTGCCAAGCACCATACATTAAAGGATTACTTCACTTTCAAATAAACTTTTGCTTATAATTTACTCACCCCCTTGTCATCCAAGATATCCATGTCTTTCTGTCTTCAGTCAAAAAGAAATTAAGATTTTTGATGAAAACATTTCAGGATATTTCTCCATATAATAGAAATCAATAGACCCCAAACGGTTCAAGGTCCAAATGAGAGCTTCAGTACAGCTTCAAAAGGGCTTTAAACCACATCAAACGGTACCAGACGATCAATAAGGGTCTTATCTAGCGAAACAATCTGTCTTTTTTTTTTTTTTTAATAAATAAAGTTTAAGTTTAACCATATCTTGTGGCAGAAGTATTATCTTCATGTTTTAAAAAAGCGTAAAGCGTTTCTATCTTCGTTTTATTCAGCCTACAGCAGGAGCTTCACATTAGGGATTTTCCATAGGGAAGGGATTTCCTGAAAAGGAACCATTACTTCCTCTGAAGCAAATGTGGAGATTCTGCTCGAGGGCGCCCTCTGGCTTCCAGTATGAATTATACATTTATTTAGAAGTATTTCTTCTTATTTTCTACCCAAAAGTTTGACAATCCATACGTTTTTCTTCAATGTACAGGAGTTTTAATCCCCACAGTGGATGCATTAGAGGCTCATATTTCATATTAAAGACATAGACTTTAAGAAATTGATATCACAGATATAAAGCATAGATTTTTATAATATATTTTTTCACAATAAATCCTTAGACCTTTCAAATTATTTTTAGTCATAGTCTGCATATTAACAGGTAAGCCATAATTTTTTTGTAAAATAAGTTTTTTAGTAAAATATAATTATTATTATACTGTTATATTTATTCTTAAATGCTATTTAAAAATTTAAAAAATTAAAATGTTATTGTAATAGTAATATTTCTTATTTTTATTAAGCAATAATAAATCATAATTATTATTAGCCATATTAATATATAAACACAAAATGTTATATACACACACTTTTCATTTGTAAAAATAATAATAATCGCAATTTTAACCAGAATAATCGCAATTAGATATTTTCCCCAAATCGTGCAGCCCTACTGTTTATCATATTAGATACATTTGAGTGTGTTGAAAGTTATGTTATAATCTCTGTGCGTTCGCTCAGCTGCCATGAGACACTTGTTCACACTGCAGTGAGTTAGATCGATATTAGGCATGATAAAACATGGTACTCGCTGTAAATCAAGAAAACAACATTTAAACAACTGTGTTGAGTGATATAACAATGATTCGTTTTCTGTCGATGAATGTATCCAAACAGTTGATCACCGGTCTAATAAAACACATAATATATTAAAGAGTCTTTGGTGTTTCCAGGGTTGTTACAAAATAAAACCGGAAATCAAGGGTAACGTGGGTATGATGTCACTGATAGGGGACACATGGGCACAGTTCGTGTCCTGATTTAAACATTCTTGGAAACCTTTGGGATAATGCAAGTACTCAAGTCAACAAAATATTTAACATTGTTCAAGTGGTTTTTGGTGGTATTTTAATCTAGAAATCTTACATATTGTGCCTTTAACTTATTTCCACAAATTTCCATATTTAAAAATGGCATCCATCGTTTTGAGATGAGTTTCCAAGACGGAAAATACTTTCAAATATAGCGTGTCTATCTTCCTATTACTAAATGAAATATGAATTTATTCTTTTTATTCCAAGCATATGACATGATTTTATTTACAGCAGACAATCATGTGACTGACCACGTGTGCTGCACATTCCCGGGTTTGTAGGATCACAGAACTCGCTCCTCCACTGTGAATAAATCACCATCTGAATGCATTTATTACTTAAGATGTTATTAAGCTCATTTAAAACTGTTCTTCTGAGATATACTTGACATAACGAACATTTTGTCATAATTCAGTATGTTATAGTTTGTTCAAGAGCGAAAGAGAACTGGATTCTGGTTTTATCACTGAGGGGTCATGCCATTCTTACAGACGTCCACATGAGAAACAATTACCATCCCATTTTTTTTCTTTTTCCTACAATTTCTTCTTGTAATGAAGGGTTAGGGGTTAATTGAATATATTCTGACAGTTTAGCAACAAAAAATGTTGCTAAAAAATATTGCAAAATCCTTCATTATTAACTCGTATTGTCACTGGGGTAAGCAAAAATGTATTTTTTTATTTTTATTATATATTTATCATTATTATGCCCTGCCCTCTCTTTCAACAGACGTGTACAAACACAGCGCTCAGTTCCTGCTGCTGCGGGGTCGGTGTCTGAATGTCTCTTCGGGATTCAGTCAGGCTGCAGAGGAGTGTCTGTCCCGGGCTGTTAAACTGGAGCCGGGTTTGGTTGAGGGTTGGAACACACTGGGAGAGCAGTACTGGAAAAAAAGAGACCTGACGGCGGCCAAGACCTGCTTCACAGGTGCACTGCAGCAGGTGAGTCTTACTATAGCGAAAAACAATGGGTCTCTTTCAGTAAAGCCCTGTTCGGACAGGATTAGTTTCCCCGGAGGACGTTCGAGAAATTTGTGTTTCGCAGGCGTACTTTGTGATTTTAATCCCGTCTGTGTTTTTCTCACACAACCACAGGGAAATTGACCTACTGTTTTTCCGGATGCAAATGTCTGTGATTGCTGATGTATTATCCTAACGCTTCTCCTCGTGTGTTTTATTGACCTACCGAGCTACCGTTTGCACACCAATCTTCGCATACTTTCATCTAATTTCAATACGGATGGTATCCGGCGAACAAAAAAAATGTATTAAGTTAATAAATATAACCAATTTTAATATTAGTGTGAGGTAAGGTAAGAGGAAGATACTTGACTAGATTTTTATGCTCACTTATGCAAGTTTATTATAAACACTCTATAAACTTGTGAAGTTTATTTAAATAAGATTTTATTTAAACTTTAGAATTATGTCAACACATTTTCACTAAAGAAATCACTCACTAAAAACTTCTTTACTAAAATGAAGGAACAACTGAAGCCACATGTATGCATATATCACATACTCAGGATGGCCTTAAAATTGTGTTAGATAAAATTTTATACATAAATTACTTTTTAAATATATATATATATATATATATATATATTTATATATATATATACATAGTGAAAAAGGAAGAAAAGCTGCATTATAGCTTGAGCTGCAAGCTGGTGCTGCCATTTGTAACTTGACTGTGCAAGGTTTCAGTGTCATCTGCTTCCAGTTTTTTTAAGCTGTGCAAGCTGGTATTTGTTATCATATTATTGGGTAACACTTTATTTTAGTGTCCTTGTTACATGTACTTACCATAGTAATAACAGTAAATTATTACATCCTAACCTAACCCTAAAGTATGTATGTTGTTCATTACGCTGTACTTAAATACCCTGTCAACCTATTATTGTAATCATAAACACACAGTTTTGTTGCGCAAATAGCTTTACCATTTATCGCATATTGTTATACTTCTAGCTATTTACCTATAACGGCTAATGAAACGTAAGCCTTGCACATTCACATAAAATAGTTTACTTCTGCGGTGCAAAAGTGGATATAACAGCACTGGTCTGCATATATACAGCTGGCTAATGTGAGTACAAAAGGTGTTTATTGTGTTTAAACTGGTTTTGAGGATGGCACACTTGGCATTGCTCTCAGGCATCTTTAGAGAGCATCATTTTTTTGTTTGCTTACTTTGCTGAGAGAGACGAAAGGGTGTAAAAAATATTCCAAAAGCCTTTAATATGGAGATGGTTTAGGCGTATTTTATGCAAATGACTAACCTTGGGTATGCGGTTGCTCATTTAGAATACTCCAATTTATTACTGTATTTTATTTAATTCACATGCTCTTGTAATCTTTAATCAAAATACCTTCCCCTCCCTCTTGCATCGACATCTCTTTTCTGATGATGTTTACGTGGCGTGAGGGCGGGACCACCTTTCACTCACATGAGATCGACCAATAGCAAACCACAACTGTCCAATCAAATCCCGATATACACAATCAAGTCCCTTCCTACGTTTTTGTTGGTCTTGTTCGAGAAGCCATTTCACTAGGATTTACATCACAATAGGGAAGAAAAGACCATCGCAATGTTAAAGGTCCTGTTCTTCGTGATCCCATTTTTCAAACTTTAGTTAGTGTGTAATGTTGCTGTTAGAGCATAAATAATACCTGTAAAATTATAAAGCTCAAAGTTCAATGCCAAGCGAAATATTTTATTTAACAGAAGTTCCCTTTCAAAGCCTACAGCGAACGGCCGGTTTGGACTACATCCTGGTATTTCCTGCTTTAATGACGTCAGTAGAACAGTTTGTCGACTAACCTCCGCCCACAAGAATACGCAAAAAAGGGGGCGTGGTCTTGTTGCTCTCCCACGTGGAGAAGAGGAAGTGTTGCGTTCGGTTGCGTTTGTCGCCATGTCGTCGAGACGCTGTTATTTTCATCCCGGAGTCAAATCACCTTTGTTTGGCCTTCAGGGACGCTGTACTTTGAGCGCGTTCATCTCCCCGTTATGGTAAGAGGCGTGACCTTCCCGGGCAACGTGCGCTAAGCTGCTGTCGAATCACAACACGGGAACCGCTGGCACAATCAGAACTCGTTACGTATTTCTGAAGGAGGGACTTCATAGCATAAGGAAATCTTTGAGCCGTTTTTTAGGACAGTGAAAACAGCGGTATACAGATAAGTACATTGTGTGAAAAATACAGTTTTTTTACACGCGAAACATAAAGACATGTTATATTGCACACTGTAAACACAATCAAAGCTTCAAAAAATCAGGAAAAACGGGACCTTTAAGAACGCACGTGTTGTGAATTAGGGTTAATTTTCCGCGTCAAGGTCACCTGTGCGTATAAATATGAAGTAATCCATGCAATTATTAGTGAATGAGCCCCAATGTCTTTTATGATATCTGCCTCTTTTGATATGGTGCTGCTCATGAAGCGCACAGATTAACCCTGTGTTTCTTCATTTAGAGTAAGAACAAAGTGTCTCTGAGAAGCCTGTCTATGGTGCTGCGACAGCTGCCACCAGAAGGGGGCGCACAGGAGCAGAGCAAGCGCATTGTGGAGAGTGTGGAGCTGGCCAAGCAGGCTGTGCAACTCGACGTCACTGATGGGACTTCGTGGTGTGAGTGAATTACTCTGATCATGTAGAGCAGTGTTACTCATTGCACCAGCTTAATCTGCAGCTCGCATGGCAGTACATAATACGAGAAATTATCATGCAGTCAATACATATATTTCACAGAAACAAGCAGGGCTATAACATAACCCATTAAAAACTCAAATAGTCTGCTGTATTACAAATAATTTATATTAAAAAATACCCCAAAACAGTGGCTTTACAAGATGGAAATACAGACTAGAAGGGATATTTAAACTTGCTCTGCCCTTACGCCCATGACTCACTACGGAGTTGTCAGTTTTTCCAGCTTTTAACGGCGAATTATAGATCAACACGTTCTCATGAAATGCATATCTATAACACAATTTGTATTCATCACAATTTGACAGCGCGCCAGAATCCAGTTCTCTTTCGTCTTGAACAAACTATAACACACAGAATTATGCCTAAATGTTCGTTTTGTCGAGTATCCTCAGAAGAACAGTTTTAAATGAGCTAAATAACGTCTTAAATGAACTTAGAGTTGTGAGGAAATGGGACGCGTGTGACAGGACGCCAGATCCGCGTTATGTTCGGCTGCGGCAGATCCTTAAGTCACAGCAGCACTAACTACTAATGAAGTTTGCAGCCTAATAAATGTTAAAAAGCCTTCGATTACACTGTAATGTTGAATGGCTATAATTAATGTTTAAAATGGGGGAGGGTCTATTTCAGTATTAGTATCAGTGATACTGGCCTTCATTCATAGATTCAAAGATGCCATTGAACAAATATTTTAAATATACTGTCTAATTTGGTGATTTACTGTGAAATTATTACATTATGAAATATATAAAAAATGTGTTTTAAACAGAAAAATGTGTGAATAATCTATTTTAAAACAGCACTAAAAGAAAGTTTACATTAAAAATATATTATGCCTACCCACTATCTATCTACCTTTTGTATTTATTGCTTTGCATATTGTATGTTCAGGGATGACAGACTGATAAGATGTAACTTTAAAAGACTTTGCGGTAAAAGTGGCTCTCCTATTGATTTTGATCTATCAGTGTGGCTCTCCTGAAAAAAAAAAATGATTTCACAGGATATTCTGCTATCTTAATTGAGATTCCAGCACTTAAAAAATCAGAATAAAATAAAGGAATAGGAAAAGGGCCTGGCTGCAAAATGGCGTGCCGCCCCATACTTGCTTTTATTGGCACCCACCACGAATAAACATTTCATAATTCATTTCTCTTGCCATTTTGGGATGTAGGCTAATGTTGTATTGTCTGTGCATTGACTGATAATAATGTTGGTATAATGAGAAAAATGTTAATCTTTTATTGTTTTGCTTTGACCCAACAGATATTTTAGGGAACGCATACATCTCCATGTTTTTCACCAGTGGACAGAACCCACAGCTCTCTCAACAGGCCCTCGGTGCCTATGCACAGGCTGTGAGTATCTCTCATGTATCACCTAATCATTAATATGGTGGTTGACATCATCTTGCCTTTTTGATTTTATCCGTCCATATTTACAGGAGAAAATCGACAAAGCATCCTCTATGAATCCTGACCTCCACTTCAACAGAGCTACGGTAACCGCTTTCTCATTCAACCTCTTGACGGATGGGTACCAGACAAAACCCTGATTTTAGGTACCAGTCAAGCCTAAGAAACCAACATATCCTTTCTGTCACCAGTTGTTCCAGTATGAGGAGATGTACAGTTCGGCTCTGGATGGATACAGCCGTGCTGCAGCTCTGGACCCTGGCTGGGACGAAACTCAGGAGAGGGAAAAACAGCTGCTGAAGTACCTAGACCAGATTACAATGTTATTAGAGAATAAGGTGAGAGAAACTGGCTGCGACATTGCAGCATTTATGGTTCATTTACACTGACGTAGAGCGGGTATTTTCAATTCATTCCTATGGGAGCTGAGCTATTGATGACGGATCAGAGAAAGTGTTGAGAGCGTCCAAGAACTTCGGAAAGTTCAGAAAGGCTCAACTTGATGCAAATGTCAAGTGAAAAACGGCAGGTGGCAGCCAATAGCGTTCAGGTACAGGTAGTGATGTCTGTCATGAGCGCTTCAAAATCTGTGTGTTGTACTGGAGTAACTGTTGAATTTAGTGTGTAAATCATATTATTTACATGAGTTGCAGTTTGGATGCTTTGTGAATTAAATTGCTGGGTTTACAAAAGTTCATTAAATTGACACTGTATCTTTACTTTGAGCATCAAATCTTTCCAACTGTAAAAAAGAAAAAAAAAATGATGCCATAACTAATCAAAAAGGTTGTTATTTTGGGTTGTTTCCAGCAGATGGCAGTGGAGTACAGTCAAACGGACTTCCACAAGGCATCACTATAATGCCACACTCTCTCTGTGTTTCAGGGAAAAGTAAAAGCGCGGCGTCTTCGTAACATGCTCTCGTCCCTCAGTACCTCGGCCTTGGGCCCGTGCTCTTCCCCTCAGTTCCGGTCTCCCTCAGGCCGTGTGGGAAGCCTCGAACCCCGCAGCTTATCCGCCCTCACTCACGGCCACAACGGTGGGGTGGCAGCACTGGGAAAAGTTGTCTTCAGCCTGGCCTCAGAGGGCCGTATGGCCTTGTGAGTTTAAATGCCTCTGCTGAATATTTAATATACTTTTCTCAATATGTATGCAATACATCGATGAGAGTTAAAGGTGCAGTAAGCAATTTCTGAGAAACACTGTTGATATTTGAAATCAACCCAAACACACTCCTTCCTTCATTGCTCCGCCCCCGAAATGCAGGAGTGGATGTCTCTTTATCATAGCTGAAGCAAAATAATAAAGATGACGAATGAATGACAAGAAAAACAAACCTTGAACATACACTACACTAAATACAAGCAAGAGTTGGTTCTTAGTTGCCAGCAGCTCCAGACAAAATGACACTCAGATCTGTCCTGTTACTCTTTTGTTTTGTTTTTTCAAAAAAGCCCTTCCCGCTTCAGTCTCTCCAGAACTGGAAAGCTTTTCTAATATTAACGCGGGTCCTAAAGCTCTTGCCTGATCATAGCTCTTCTTTTCCCAGTGATATTCCTCTGAGCTTTTCTCTTTTGTAATGTCTCTCAGCCATCTCTCTTTCTAGTCTTTCTTCAAATCTCCCACTTGCTCACTCTCTGTCCTCCTCCATCATGAGTGGACACGCCCCCTACTGCTGATTGGCTCACTCTCCTCCCCCATCATGAGTGGACACGCCCCCTACTGCTGATTGGCTCACTCTCTGTCCTCCTCCATCATGAGTGGACACGCCCCCTACTGCTGATTGGCTCACTCTCCTCCCCCATCATGAGTGGACACGCCCCCTACTGCTGATTGGCTCTCTCCTCCCCCATCATGAGTGGACACGCCCCCTACTGCTGATTGGCTCGCTCTCCTCCCCCATCATGAGTGGACACACCCCCTACTGCTGATTGGCTCGCTCTCTCCTCCCCCATCATGAGTGGACACACCCCCTACTGCTGATTGGCTCACTCTCTCCTCCCCCATCATGAGTGGACACACCCCCTACTGCTGATTGACTCGCTCTCTCCTCCCCCATCATGAGTGGACACGCCCCCTACTGCTGATTGGCTCGCTCTCTCCTCCCCCATCATGAGTGGACACACCCCCTACTGCTGATTGGCTCGCTCTCTCCTCCCCCATCATGAGTGGACACACCCCCTACTGCTGATTGGCTCACTCTCTCCTCCCCCATCATGAGTGGACACACCCCCTACTGCTGATTGACTCGCTCTCTTCTCCCCCATCATGAGTGGACACGCCCCCTACTGCTGATTGGCTCACTCTCCTCCCCCATCATGAGTGGACACACCCCCTACTGCTGATTGACTCGCTCTCTTCTCCCCCATCATGAGTGGACACGCCCCCTACTGCTGATTGGCTCACTCTCTCCTCCCCCATCATGAGTGGACACGCCCCCTACTGCTGATTGGCTCGCTCTCTCCTCCCCCATCATGAGTGGACACACCCCCTACTGCTGATTGACTCACTCTCTCCTCCCCCATCATGAGTGGACACGCCCCCTACTGCTGATTGGCTCGCTCTCTCCTCCCCCATCATGAGTGGACACGCCCCCTACTGCTGATTGGCTCGCTCTCTCCTCCCCCATCATGAGTGGACACGCCCCCTACTGCTGATTGGCTCGCTCTCTCCTCCCCCATCATGAGTGGACACGCCCCCTACTGCTGATTGGCTCGCTCTCTCCTCCCCCATCATGAGTGGACACGCCCCCTACTGCTGATTGGCTCACTCTCTCCTCCCCCATCATGAGTGGACACGCCCCCTACTGCTGATTGGCTCGCTCTCTCCTCCCCCATCATGAGGGAACACGCCCCCTACTGCTGATTGGCTCGCTCTCTCCTCCGCCCATCATGAGTGGACACACCCCCTACTGCTGATTGGCTCACTCTCTCCTCCCCCATCATGAGTGGACACGCCCCCTACTGCTGATTGGCTCGCTCTCTCCTCCCCCATCATGAGGGAACACGCCCCCTACTGCTGATTGGCTCGCTCTCTCCTCCCCCATCATGAGTGGACACACCCCCTACTGCTGATTGGCTCGCTCTTTCCTCCCCCATCATGAGTGGACACGCCCCCTACTGCTGACAAGTGTGTTGCGCTGCTCAGTCCGATCCACTTTAAACAGCGCTTCTCAGAAATCGTTTACTGCACCTTTAAATGTTTGCTTTTAGCAACATTGTTTAACTTTTAAATGGTTTTCTGTTGTTGTCTTGCAGCACATTTGGCATGGTGGACAGTGATGAGACCTGTTGCCTAGTCATGGTGTACAATACAGCCGACAGCTGGGGTGTTTTAATAGGAGATACTGTAGTCATTCCTGAACCACAGGTCAAACGGCACAGCGTAACACATAAAGATAAGGTTTGTGTACCAAACTTTAAAGTTTTATTTCCACTTACACTACCGATCAAAGTTTGAGGTCTGTAAAATGTTAAACATTGCCATGCCTGCATTAATTTATGATCATTAAAACGATCATACTGTGAAAAAAAATTAAATTCCTTTATAATTTGATTATTTTCAGCGTCATTACTCCAGTCTTCACCGTCACATGATCCTTCACAAATCATTCTATTGGCCTGTTCACACCAAGGATGATAATTAAAGAGATAAAGATAGTCCTAAATAGAAAAGAATAGCAGAGTTCACACCATAACTATCCAACAATATCATTCTCCTTATCGTTGAAATCACTTTTAGAATGTTTTTTCCCCGCTGATGATTGTTTAAAACATTGACAGCCAATCAGAATCCACCATGCTTTAAAGAGCTTGAGTATTTAAAGTGGCAGACTACAAAACTTGCGCTTAGAATTAGTAGTGGGAAGTTTGGATCATTTTACTGACTCGGATCTTTGAATCTCGTTCAGCAAAATGAACAAATCTTTTTTTGAGTCATTTCGTTCATTTAAAATCGAATTACAATGTTACATTTTTCAACACATTTAATACTTTTGGAATAAAAAATAAACTATAAGCTAATGCAGCCATGACTTTGAGAAAGAATGTATGCAGTATATCTATGTATGCAGTCTGTTAGTTCACCTCACCTCCCGATCCAAATCGTTCTTTCTTTTGTCACTTCACATTTAATCACGTCTGTTCCCTGGAAAGATTAGTTCATCTCTCGAGTCTTCGGGTCCGAGTCTCGCTCCTTTGTCACGTGACCGCTTCCCGGTTCTGTGTCTCGCAACACATACAACATTACAGTCGTATTATTGACTGCATGTTGTAATATATTTATTGTTATAAAATCATCATAAGATATGTGCAATAAACATTTGTTATGCCTATCCGTTCTGACCAACCCAATGTGTCCAGGCTTCATAGGAAAATCAATTATTATACAAGCTAAAAAACTGAACTAATCAAACATACAGAAAACTACACACGAAGGAAGGTTGTGAATTAACCAATTTCTGTATCCAACACGGCTGTCACGTCACGTGACAAAAGAACCGAAGACTCGAGAGATGAACTAATCCTTTCTGTTTCTGCATTCAGCCTATGGGGACTTGAACGAACAACACGAACGAAGACTCGAGAGATGAACTAATCAATTCTGTTTCCTGTACAGAACATATGGGATGTTGCGCATGCACAGTCAACACAAAATGAACGAATCGCTCTCAGAGACAACCCGTTGTTCTTGAGTCATATTAAAAGATTCGTTCAAAATGAACGACAGATCACTACTTGAAATAAACAGAGCGATATGCGTTGGTTTGGATGCTTATATAGTTATCGCTCTTGGGACTTCTGCAGGCAAGAGTGGCCCAAATAGACGTGAACAGCACAAACCACATGAAATCTGATCTTTTCGATTCTGATTTGGGCCACTTCCATGTGGTCTTAAATCGGACACAGGTCGGATGTTTTGCAATGTGACCTCTGAGTCTTTACAGTCATATCAGAATTAGTGAGAGTTCTACCTAAACTCTAGATCAACATTCGTCACAATTCTGTGCTGATGGACATCACTCCAAAGTTAGTTTATTTGAAATAGAAATCTTTGGTCACATTATACATGTCTTAAATGTCACTTTTTTCTCAATTTAATGTGTACTTGCTAAATAAAAGTATTAATTTCTTTAAAAAAAAAAAAAAGTCCTAACCCCAAACTTTTGAACGGTAGTGTATTTTTATATATATATATCAAATATAAAAAAATATCAAAAATCAAATTTAGCTAATGTAACCCTCTGGTGGTCAAAAATGGCATTTTTTCAATTAAATGTATGAACTATATATTTTAGTTCAATAATGTTTATTATTTCATATTTTTAGGGTATTTTATGGTACTAAATTATATTTATGCAGTAGTTATAATCCATTTGTTTCCTGTTAAATACACAAAAATACCATTTTTAATTTTTTATATTAAATATATACTTTCCAAAACCTGTTTTACTCTAAAACAGCAAAAAAAAGTCATACATCTAAACAAGTTGTGTGATATCTATGAAGATTTTGTTTGGGTGCAGTACCAAATGTTTCCACTAGATGAAATTAGTTCCCCATTCATTTCCAGTGCAGTCATTTTTGACTCTGATGATGAGTACAAGTGTGACTTTTTTTTTGGACCATTTCTTTTCAAATCGTAACCACAATGAGAGTTTCATAACATTCTGATGAAGTAAAACACTCTAAAATGCCAGAACGTAAAAGCACACCAGAGGGTTATACAAGTTTGCAGCCATTATCGGTGGCCTCAGATGTGATGATAACCCAATAATAGTAAATGTAAAGTGCTTAGGTTGTGCATTATGATAGGTGTAATAAATACTGATGTCTTTGTAATATGTTTCTTGTTTGCTTCTCCCTATACAGTCATATGACTTCCGAAGTATACGTGTGGACTCTCCCTTGCTCCTCATAGTCAATGGGAAAAAACAGGTGACGAAAAGCCAAAGTGCAGCCTTTGTTACTTACAAACCACAGAGTGAATGAAAACCCAGAGAAAGGACGTACAGTGAGGACATTTGAGAGCAATGAGGGTAGTGTTTTTCCTTTTGTATATATTTTGTTCTGTTCCTGTTTGCGAGGACAGGAAAACCCTTTGTACATATTTTTCAAATCATTTCCCTTTTTAATTTT
The DNA here is from genome assembly GCF_949357685.1 of Gobio gobio. NCBI lineage: Eukaryota > Metazoa > Chordata > Actinopteri > Cypriniformes > Gobionidae > Gobio > Gobio gobio. Next base: position 61,586,450 of record NC_137098.1, read on the forward strand.
CCTCTTGTTTGTTGATGGGTATCATTGTTAAGATTGTGACGTGGTCTGTTTCATATTTGGGTTGTGAAAATAAAAGAAAAATCCCAGAAGTGTTCTTATGTCTTACTCTGATCAGTGTGGCAGAGCCTTCAGATAATAAAGCTAATTTACATAGCGGGTTTTCACATATATTTTAATCGAGTTATTCTTGGATGCTAAAGTCATTTACATTAGTGGAAACATGTTTGGAGTATTTACACCTTCTCCAAACTCTGAGCAACAGCTTTATCAATAAATAATATATTTGAAAGAACATGAAAAACTAAACAGAAACGGCCATACTTGGCAGTCAGAACTGGAATCAGAATTCATAAATGGGGGAAAAAAATGTCAAACTCAGTTTTTCTTGATGAAAGAGTGGGTTCTGTCTCGGGTGGGTGTGCTGAACTGGAAGAACGTATTACCATTGTCTGGTCCAAATGAGAAAAACCTGTCACCTGGTGGTCCCAGGAATGAAGGACTGCTAGGAGAGCGTTGTTTGACCAACCCTGATGACAACAATTGCAAACACGTTTTGTATACGGTGCTTTACACCAGTTGATCACATGTGAACAATTTAACTCTCAGTGCGATAAAGAACTCTTTACATGATGTGAATGCAATAGACTTTTTTTTTTTTTTTTAAGTTGACAATTGCTAATATACTTGTTGCTATCTGTCACTTCTCCCCCTCTAACCTGTAGTGAAAGTGTTGGGCGTGGGATCATTCTCTGCTATTCCCAGAGTGTGCATGCGGAGCGAGTCGAGAAGTCCCTGCAGCTTCTGATATTGCCTGTTCCGTTCATTCAGCCGCTCCAAAACCTCACTGTACTTCTGCTTGTATTCCTCCAGCACCTGGAGAGTGTAAAAGTTGGAGATGACATTGATGTAAACACAACCTATTCCTCTCATGCTTCTACAGCAGTGGTTTGCAAACCTGCACATTTTGTGTGTCTCCCTCATCTATCACACCTGTTTCAACTCATCATCTCATTAGTAGAGACTGCCAGAACTAAATTTGGTGTGTCTGATAAGTGAGACATACAAAATGTGCAGGGTTGGGGTGCCTCCAGGACAGGTTTGAAAACCACTGTTCTACATAAGCCCTGTCCCAAATGGCACACTTCATGTGCACTTTCGGTCTTGTGAACTTACAATGGCTGCCGCGTGCGCATGTCCGTTAAGTCCACGAGACCGCAGGGTGTCCCATTTGTCATTTAAGATCTCTGAGGGGTGCCCGCGAGCGCCCCCTTTGAGGTTGATATGCACCCTTGATGTGCACTTCTGCTGAGCCCACACTGGTGCGGGTTACGCAGCGGACTTCATCCCAACAGTCAAAGCAGCATTACGTCATGAAAGTCCGGACTCAGAGGAAGACCGTAAGGGTTTAGGGTGCCATTTGGGACAGGGCCATACACTAAACAGCCAAAACATCACAGGTGAACCAGATATTGTTGATCATGTCTTAACAAGGCCACAAATTAAGGTCTGAGTAGATTTAGATGGTAAGCAAACAATCAGTTCTTGTAATAAATCTGCGTCCGAAAACTGAATTCGGAGGACACATTTTAAGGTAGGAAGGTATCAAAGCACGTTCGAATCCAATGTTCACTTCCTGTCTCCAGAGACACCTTCATCTGATCGATTTATGAAGGCAGCATAGATGTAACCTTCGCTGCCTTCGATATCCCTGTGCGTTGAATTCTGAGACAGTTGAGCTAGAAAAATAAATATGGCATCTGAAATTTCGTTCAGGAATAGTTTGAGGAGCATGGAGAGTTAATGGTGTTGCTCGGCCTCCAAATTCCCCAAATCTCAATCCAATCGAGCATCTGTGGGATGTGCTGGACCAACAAGTTCAATCCACGGCGGCTCCACCTCGCAACCTACAGCTCTTGAAGGATCTGCTGCTAACGTCTTGGTGTCAGATACCACAGCACACCTAAGGGGTCGTGTAGAGTCAATGCTTTGGCAGCACGCGAAAGACCAACAGCAAATTAGGCAGGTGGTCATCATGACATGTTTTGGCTCATCGTTGTATACAGTACCAGTCTAGTGTTGTCAAAAATATAGATATTCCGATATGTATCGATACTGAAATATCTGAAACGATACGATACTCATTTTCAACAGTATTGATACCAGCCGCGCTCTCCTCTCATTCAGTCCGGTTAACCCTCTGAACACGGACAGCGTCTTAGTGTTGGTGTGACTGGTCTGAATTTCGCGCTAGATTCGACGTTAATACTCATTCCCGCAGATTTCGCGCTCGCATCTGAAGCGCACACACACATCCCGTAATAAAGCCGCCTCTGACAAAAAAAAATGAGCCCCTTTTTCCAGCTTATTAATGGTCAATGCCCATCTTGGTGAGTATTAACGTAAACACAGTCATAACCACTTCAGAAGAATGTGTAACAGGAGTGTTTGGGATCCATGCGTGCGTCAGGTCTTAAAGGGAAAGCAGTTATTTATTATTCAAACTTCAAGAAGACAAATGATCACTTGCTGCTCTTGACTGATTAACTTGTGTAACTCTAATGGATTCATCTGTATTTCATTTTTTTATAATGAAGATTATCCAATGTTATTTTAAATTTGATTACTTTTTGTTTTTAAATTCAGTTTCTTACCTGAATACTGTTAGACCTACAGTCTAATTTATTTGTGCTATTGTTTGTAATTTGTTTATTTGTTCTTATTTTATTACTGTTTACTCGTCTTTTTAAATTCAATTTGAAATCAAGCTTCCTTGTGCTGTATGTAAGCTATTGCAATTACACAATTAGTTAGCAAATATTTGTGAGATAATTGTAAGGGTAATTGATCAACGATTATACATGAGAAAAAGCTTAAAAGCTTTATCATATAACGTGATCTCTTCTGAAGAAATTTTTAATTGCCTAGACTTTCAATAGACGGACAAAAAACTAAATTATATTAAAAATATCTATTTGACAGTATATAAGCGTTCTTTCCCCCGTGGTATCGAAAATCGATACTTTTTTAGGTATTGTATCGAAGTTGGAAATTCCAGTATCGTGACAACACTACACCAGTCATACAGTAACTTTGGACACTGAATGTTGCTTGTGATCCTAAACCTTTACCCTTTGAGCTAAATACGGTGGCTGAGAGAGCTCAAAGCTGCAGGAAAACGCATGCAAATAGAAAAAACAAGTTCAATCAGTTCGACAACGCACAGGATGCAAATGTTCACAACGCAACCAAATACAGAAACGCACTGCAAATAGCATGGAAATGTTTCGAGGAGGCCATAACAAGTGACGAACCTGGCTGGGACCGCTTATTGTTCAATGTCTACTCGTCACTGGTGTTGTTGATGACCTGAAAGGTGAGGGTTTTTGTTTATTTTAACACCCTGATCATATGTGTGTGTGTGTGTGTGTGTGTGTGTGTGTGTGTGTACAGGGGCATCGCACAAGATCCTGGGCCCTATGCATAGACCTGGGCCTCTATGTTATATGTTCAAATATATTCCAGACTTTTCAAGAGCCCTCTCTCCCCTTGGGGCCCTGGTAATCAGTACTGGTTTTGAAACCGAGTGTGTGAGATTTTGCAGCATGTTTCTGTATTTGGTTGCGTTGCGAGTATTTGCTGCATGTGTTTTATCGACGCTGTTGAAAATGTTTTCTGAATTTGCCAGCTCTGGGCCACCGTAGCTAAAGGTACTTGCTTCAATGCCTAAAATCACAAAGCAATTTTTTGGGAAATTGTGATATTGATAAAGTGATATTGTAAGAAGCTATTAAAACATTTTTCTTTTTTAAAATATAATTTATGTGATGCAAAGCTGCATTTTCAGCATCATTCCTCCAGTCTTCAGTGTCACATGATCCTTCAGAAATCATTCAGATATGATGATTTGCTGCTTAAGAAACGTTATTTTATTATCAACAATGATTTATATTTGCTTAATATTTTTGTGGAAACAGACATTTTTTGTTCATTAAAAAAATCTGAAGAACAGCATTCATTTAAAATATAATAATTTAACAATGTTAAACTCTTTACTGTCACTTTTCACCAATTTAATGCATTCATTTAATGAAACCGAGTTGCACTTTAAAAAAATATATATATAATGGTTAACATTTTTGGCTGCAATTTCTTCTCATCATTTCATAGTTTTGATAACATTTCTATTGTTCTTTTCACTGGTACTGTACTAAATAAACAGTGTGCGAGTGTCAGCATTGGTTTGATGGGATGCTCATGTTTGAGACCTTTTTCAGTGATACGATCTCCCCTCTTAATGCATTTAGCTCCAGCTCTCTGCTCTGGTTCTGCTGGGTCATAAACTTCTCCATCTGGAGCACTTGTCCCCCAGCCCTGGACATGTTGTACTCCATTAGCAACCTCTCCTGGTTTACCTGAAAACAACCACAAACACTAGTGAGCAGGATGGGTGTTTCGGCAACCCCAGCCTCTTCTCTGTTAGTCTGTATGTGGGACTGCAACCACGCAGACGTCAAACCTGGTAGGTCCAGAAGACTAGTGCATTATGGCTGATTTCCAAAATCGTTTCAGGCTGTTGTCCGACCAAAACCATGGCCTTGTATGGCTCTGATGGCTCCAGCTCTGTCCGCAGCACGTCCAGTTTGCCTGAAAGCATGGTGGAGCATGTGGGGCAGACGGACGGTGTGCGGCTGAACACTTCCGACCCGTGTTGATCGCAGAACACATGAGAGCAGGCCGTGACCCACGCGAACCCGCTCAGCTTCGCCCGGCATTTTTGAATATTACACAGCAAGGTGTATTTAGATGAAGACATGGCGGCTCTTGTGGAAGAAAACAGACAGCAGCGGTTAAATGTAACTTAGCCTAACGGTTGTAACGTATATGTTTGAGATGGTTAAGCTAACGAACAATTACACCTATTACTAGATAATGGCAAAGAGCGGGAAAAGTATTCCCCTGTCACATCTCTATTCGGAAACTAAAACGTTAAATCAAACTAATGCTGTTATGAAATGTATTTCGCTCTTCACAAATATGTAGCTCATGATAGTTACCGAGGTTTTGCTACTGTGTTCATTGTTTACAGTCAGTCTCAGGTAGATCGTCGCGCGGGGCGGGCGTGTTTGGCCTCGTCTGATTGGCTGCTGACTCAGCAAACGCAAATATTTCCCCAATTATTTATTTATTTAATGAATGTAGTATTTTTTTTTCATGTCATTCCATTATTTAGAGAACAATAAGAAACAAATGGGAAAATATTTTTTGTATTTAAAATATTTTATGCTATGCACTATGCACACAAAATCTGGGTTAAAAACCATAGACTGTAAAAAAAATAAGTTGTTAAAAACAAGTTGGATTGAAAATGGACACACCCAGCAATTGGGTTGTTTTAACCCAGTGGTTGGGTTAAACGTTTGACCAACCTACTAGGTAGTTTTATTTAACTCAACTATTGTTTAAAAAGGACTGTATTGCTTGCTTAAAATGAACCCAAAGTATGTTGGAAATGTACATCTATTAATATGTTTAATAAATTAACTAATAAGTTTAATGATTAATAATTAAACAATAAACCTTTATTAAATTGCTTATTAATAAAAGTTCACTTTTGATTATTATTGTTGCCTCTAGTAATTACCTTTTTTTTTTTCAACCTATTTTTTGGTTCATTTTAAGCCAGCCATATAGTAATTTTTAAACAAGTAGGGTTAAATAAAACTGCCCAGCATGTTGGGCAAAAATTAACCCAACCACTGGGTTAAAACAACCCAATCGCTGTGGGTTTAAACGTTTTCAACCCAACTTGGGTTGTTTTTAACCCAGCATTTTTTTTTAGAGTGTATAGGATGTATATAAGACATGAAACGACATTTATAGGCATGGTTTGTTTTTAATTCACCAATCAATTTTTAGGTTTCAGGATTTTTTAAAAAACTTTTGTTTGAAGATGATTCACAGCTATGTTATGAAAGAAATCTGAATGAATTGATATAGTCAAGACCTAATCCGGGACCAAGACTAACGTGTGTGAGATTAAGACAAGACCAAGACCAGACCACCACTCCTTAAATTCATAACGATCCACATTACCACCTGAGAATTTACTTATTTTTAATCAATAAATATAATTAGAATAAGACACTATAGAGCTATAAATAAGAACTATAAAGCCAATCAAATAAAATCATTAACAACAAAATTCATCTTTGCACTGTAGGTGGTACAGAAGATGCGTCTGATCTGGTAAATTACAAATGCATAAATAATGTGTTGAATGTTTAAAAGCAATATCTTGTTTGCAGTTATGCTCAAATTTGTGAAAACAGGTCTCTTGCTCTTGTGATATTGCTTAATTATATCACGTTATAATATAAAAATCCAGATCTCATACAAGTACTTTTTTGCAACAATATCTTGAATTTTGCGAGCATTTGTATTCATTTTGGTGACATTTTTAACACAAACCCTCATTAATTACTGAACCGGGACGATAAATAAATCAATTTAGAAATAAGTTACTGATTGCATCTGAAGCAGTGAGTTTTCACATTAATGATGTTAATAAATAAATCAGACAATGCACAGGTGTCCTGACATTTCATCCCACCTAAGATTGTCCTACCAGGGCTCAATATTTAATATTTATTTTTAAAATATTTACATAGTTTTAAGAGTAGGTTTAGGGTAGGGGTAGGTATGGATGTTAATAAAGCCTCAAATCACATGAATATGATACTGGTGGCGAATTATGCTACCATACTGTTTTAATGGGATGTCCTCGAAGTCTGAGACTGAGACAAGACAGAGTACAAATGTGGTTATGACAAGACCAAGACCTTCAAAAATGGTCATAAGACTGGTCTCAAGGACAACAACACTATGATATACCATTTTCCTTTATGTAATATATATGGGGGGTAAAATGGCCATGCTATTCTCATTCAATACACTGTATCTAATTAGCATATTAATGAGTTCTTCAGGCAAAATGTAATGAAAACAGAAGTGTAATTGGCAATATTTTAATAATAATATATAATATTTCATAGGAATATATATTTTTTCCCTATTCACTTGTCTCCCAAAAATGCCTGATAAACATGATTTAAGTCCTGGGGCCCGTTTCAGAAAGGAGGTTAAGTGAAAACTCTGAGTATGTTAACCCTGAAATAAGGGAAACTCTGGGTTTTCTGTTTCAGAATGGGAGATATTTCAAACCCGAGAAAGCAGGGTAAGCCAAGCCCGTTTCTGAAAGAGAGGTAACTTATACTCAGAGTCAGTTACCAGGGTAACTTACTCTGTGAACCTAACCTGGTCTGGAGCAGGTTTTTTTTGGTAAACCCAGAGTTTCTTTCGTTCTCCTCCCCCTTTTTAAAGCACCAGCAGTGTTTAAATACTTTATTCATTCATTCAAACGCCACAAATGCTTTTATTACGGAGTATTTTGGTCGTATTTCAAGTATAAATATAAAAAAAGTATAAATTTAATCTAAATCTAAAGTAAGCAAAGTTTACTTAAAACAAATAAAATTTTCTGCTACTTGACAAAAATACAAAGTAAGAAAAGCATTCTTTGCAGGAACATTCATTGCTCATATTTCATCATGAGGACACTGTCAAACTAACAAAAATGGCATGTCCTTTTATACAGGATCTTGACGTTCACTTGATAATCCTCTAGAAGTAACCTAATAATTAGAATTTCCTTTAGGATTTCCAGTGGTTGGACGCATTTATAACACTCATATACCCATCATCACACTTTCTGAAAACGGATTATTGTATGGAATGGAAGGATGCTGCCAGATGGTAGTACGAGATATATGGCATAACCACCACCACAGCTGTTAAATACATTTATTTACATTTTTTATAGTCATCTTTATTTCCTACAAATACTTTATTCTTTTTCCTGTTGGATGTTAATATTCTTCCTCCATCTCCTCTTCATCTTTCAGTGGTGCTGGAGTTTGGCTGGCCTGAGTAGAAGTCAAATGTTAATGTCATTCCCCTGATTAATAAATGTAACAGGTGGGATTAGAGAACATTTCATTATGTGAAAAGAGCATAGACCCTTTTCACATTTCTGGGTTTCCGAAGCTGAAGTCGTTTTAGTTGGGTTAACTCTTATAGCGTTGAATGAGAGAATACATTAAATATATATTTTTTGTGTCTCCATTTGCTCAAATAGCAAAAGAAAAACTCCACAATAGTGATTTCACAACTTTCAAAAAGATGGAAAAATTAAAGTGAGATTGATAACTGCAGTGAAAAGAGAAAGATGTTAATTTTCACCATCACTCCCATAGACGCTGTATTAGAAACACTCTCACAGCAGCGGAAACTTGATTTTTGTAATTTGATGCACAAGTAATATAATACAAAAGTATTAGTGTTATAAATGTACATACATAAAAAAAATAATAAAAAAAACGTTGCAGGATTTACGACATTGATGACCATTAAAACACGTCATCACAGTCTGTGAAAAGGGTCTATGTGGGAAAAGCTGCTGCACATTGGACACTGAATGATATTTATTTAATATGTCAAATGTTTGTAAAATCATTAAACCTACACCCATGAACATTTTATGCTTAAAGCTTTTCCTGATTGAATTATGGTTTTTTGTTGTTGTTTTTTTGCTGCTGCCACATTCTTTGTTTGCCTTTTGGATACCATGAAAATTAAACTTAATTAACATAATTAAGAATTAAACTTGTGTATTGACCCGGCTGCAAACGTCTTTTTGTTGGGTGCTGTTGCCATGGTGAATCGTAATTTCGGAGCTCCATTGATCGTGGCTTTTCATAGTTGGAGTGCATGAGCTTAACTCAGAGTCAGTCTACTCAGAGTTGATTGAACTACCTCAATTCAGCTGTTCTGAAACCCAAAACTCAGAGTTTCCCATCTCAGAGTAAGTCAGCTCAGAGTTCAGGTTTAAACTCAGAGTTGGTTGAACCTCCTTTCTGAAACAGGCCCCTGGTGTCCTCTATAGTGGACATGTATGAAATCAATGCCATGATGTTGATTTATGACAAACAATTTGAAAATTAGTCAGATTTAAATGATAATTACAAAATATTATAAATATGATCATATTTCCATAGATTGCTAAATTTGATCAATAAATTAATGTCAGCTATTTTTAAGCTGTCCTGGTGAAACCTCCAAAAATTTGGTATCTCTGAAAAGCCCTGCATGTGCTCTTTACAGGACATCCGGACTAAAACTGTTACATGTATGGTGTCAGAGAAATCCACCGTAATATCTATAGGTCCCAGAAGGATATGCATTCCCCCCCCTCTGGACAAACAGATCTAAAACAGTCATAAATAATGTGTACGTAAATCAGAGGAAGCAGAAGAATTGATGTTCATTGGTCAAGTGTGTTGCACTTACCAAAAAAATGCGGTGGTTTGCTCTAAAAGAAACAGGAAACATGTTTCATGATAAGGGACTATGTTTTTTAAATACAATATGCAATGTACATACAGAATGTACACTGGGGGTACATTTTACCCCACCTGTGTGTAATTTGTACCACAGGTGGGGTAAAATGCCCCCACTCTGACAAAGCAGTTTGCTTTTTACATTTACACCAAAATCAGTGTCCATGCAGTTTTAGCTTAAAATTAAAAAGACAAGCTAAAACAACAGCAGATACATATGAATATGTATTCATGAACCATGCTGAAAATCAACCAATTTGAAAAATATTGTTAGCTGATGCTAACTTGCTAACTAGATAGCTATTGCTAACTTGAAATTTTAATAGCCTAAAGTCCAAATATTTTACTACCTATTCAATTACATATGATGGAAAAACAAAGGATGTTCAGAAAATGGTAACTAGCCTACAGTAATTGTGATGGAGCGGAAGTTTTACCCCACAGGTTTGAAAAAACAAAATAGGCCTATCATTCTGAAAATATATTTATATTTTCCTTAGCCTAATATGTTCTCCCTAACTACAGGCCTTACTGTTCTCCTATCATAAATATATTACCCAATTACCAAACTCCATGAGCAAACACATTTTTTTGGTGTTTGAAAAATGTGTTGGTTTGTGTGTGACAACGTTGTGCCTCCTCTGAACAGGATTGGATAAATATTTATGTCAATCAGTGTTTTGGCTGATTTAAATAACCTTAATGATTAAATGAGGAGTGACATTTTTAGTTGCACTGTAAAGCAAATCATTGATTTTTTTATTAAAAACAAAAAATTCTAGATCGTTCCAAATCAGTCTTGTCAATTTTGTCCACCCAACCAAGCACATTTTCCCTGCACAATTCAGACAAGTGTACAGTATACATGTAAAACTACAGTAGACGTATAATATTATAGTGATCATTTAAAAAAAATCAAGTGGGCTAGCCTATAGGCCAAAATGCGCTCACAGAAAAGAGAACCTGCTTTATAGTGGACAGCCTGGCCTTATATGAGATACGGTGCAGGTCGGGCGCTTGTTTTTGATACATCTAATTAAAAATGGCTTTTCACTTCATCCCTCCTCCACGTGGTGTATGGGAACAGAGGCGGGGGTGAAAGGGGGGCATTGTGCGGAGCGGCAATGGATCCTGGGGGTGAGGAGAGAGAAAGAGATGCCCACTCAACTGTGTCCAGGTCGCCATTGTTGGAAATTCCCTTCCCATTCAATGCATTTTAAATAGAGCTCCGAATATTCGGACGCACCGACAAAGTGAGCGAGCCGCAGGGGGTCTTTACCGCAGCAGCGCGTGCAGTTATAGTCTGTAAGCCTATAAGTATCTCATCCCATCACCTTCCTCATCATCTCCCTCAAGTCATTATTATTATAAATTAAAATATATAAAAAATACTTTTTTAACATAACTTTCTCATCTGACATTTTTTACATTTAACCAACAGTAGCATTACTTTCTCAATAAGCTATTTTATATGTCCTTTCTAGGTAGGCTAACCTGATAAGTTTTTTTTTTTACTTTCTTATAAATCAGAAAAATGTCAAATGTCATTTAAATATCCCATAAATCTTAGTGGACCTACCAATACAAAAGGGGTCTCATTCTGTGGGCGCGCGCTATAAACGAGCTGCAGTCATTAAGTTGTTTAAAACAGACAGATGTCAGAATCTTGAAGGGTATGAACTTGTTTTTGTTTGTTTTTTGGTGCATAAATTACAAGTGTAGCCTAATATGTAGATATAAGCCGTCAGGAAATTTCGTGTTGACGCATATTGATAAAACTCAGTTGTCTAAATTACTAGAGAGAGCCGCTATTAGCATTAAGAGAAACGCAAACGAGGGAGAAAGAAAGAAAAAGAGACGGTGTTCCGCACCATTGAAATGCAAATGTCAGAACAAGGAGAGATTGTATTTTTGTGTGTGTGTGTGTGTGTGTGTGTGTGTGTGTGTGTGTGTGTGTGTGTGTGTGTGTGTGTGTGTGTGTGTGTGTGTGTGTGTGTGTGTGTGTGTGTCTTTGGAGAGGAGGGGAGGGGGGTCCGCAGAGTGGACAAGTTTGAGAAAGAGAGGACTTGTTGAGGAAAAACAGCCACACACGCACTCGCCCGTTCACACAGCAACAGCGGACGACGCGAATTTTAAGTTTTTATTTTTATTTTTTTAACTTACTATTTTTAACAGATGTCGATGCTGTCTTAACGCGCCCCGCGAGGTGGATTATTGGCGAACGAGGGAGTTCGTTATTTATTTATTCACAAGCGGTTTTCCCATAACTTGCAAAGTTGTTTGATGCCCGTAACGTAACTCTCACCGTCTGCTCGTGAATCATGTCACGCCGGAAACAGAAACGGCCCCAACAGCTTGTTAACGCAGACCCCGGGGGCACGCGCTTGATGCTGCAAGGTGAGGAAACCATTCCTTTGTTAATTATTTGTTACCCTGGACTAATTGATAGTTATGCTTTAATGTTTAAAAACTATTTTTTTTGCTGAACAAGTTTGCATGGAACACCTGTTACCCAAATAATATTTTACATGTAGGCTAAGTTTTTCTTTATTGCTTAAAATGGGCACTATTATCACCTGAAGAGTTACAGGTTAAAATGCACTGTGTGTTTGGTCCTCTACTCAGTGAGCTCATTGTTTAAGAGCACACAGCTCACATTTCCACCATGACTGAACTTTTCAAAAAATAAGTAGTTTACTGACATTTCCCGCTAAAAATGTCTGCTAGATGTGTTGAATTGAAAGAAGGCTCTTTTACAGACATAGCCAGGGGGTTGGACTAAAGGTGTTCGGCCGTATGGCCGGTCATTATGTTGACACAAATCACTCAGGGGGCCATAACTGCGTTAGCTTTTCAGTAATGTCAATCCACCAAGAGACTTGCAGCATAGTCAGTTTGATTGCTGGGGGTCTTTTATGCATTTAGAGGAGTCTCCTATTCAGTGTGAATAAGGTGCAGGCAAGGGGGAGGGGACGAAGGGGGTGTTTGGGTAAAGATTAATCTCTTCTCACTCTATTCTGTCCTCTTCTCCCTTATTCTCTCTCTCATGTTTCCATGTGCTCCTCTTTTCTGCTTCCACCGTGTTCCCCCCCTTCCCACTCCCTTGCCTCTATTCACTTTGTACCTCTGCTCAGTTGGGGGTTCCACTGTTAGAATACAGAGAGGAGAAAGAATGCACTGTTGCGTGCATGCATGGAAGGGGAAAAAAAAGTTAGCTAAGGAATCTGAAAGATACAGCACCTTTGTGATTTGATTTCTATAGCTTTTGACAAGAACAGGTAGTATGTTGTGAGGGGATTTCTCAGGGTTGAGCGTTTCTGGGCAGTTCAGATTCAGATTTGATTCCACAGGTCCGTGTACAGTCGTTTGGTATCGGCATGTCACAGGGAGTGAAAATAGTTTGTCTGTCAGTCAACCCACTATTTTCCCAACCCCCTTCTTCTAGGTCTTTTTCTCCGCTCAAGATTCTCAAAGAATTTGACCTTAGAGCTCATGAGGTTAGGTCATCTAGCCAATCAGAGCGCATGGACAGTGGGCAAAACCTTTTCTATGCCATAACCTCTGACCCTGTGTAGGGTCAGGGGGAAGGGTGAATAGAGAGATGAAAGATGTAGTTGATGGACAGAGGGTTGGGTTAAGAGGGGTTGTGGGTTGTTGTGGTGATACCTATTGTCCTTTAAAAAGCGTTGCAATAGCTGCAAGGTGGTTAGTGAGTTGTGGCAATAGTGAGGACAGAAGATGTGAGTGCGGTATATGAAGGTTGCGATTTAAGGGTGAAAGATCATCAAGAACGCGGAGTGGTATTCAGCATTTTGTGAAAGAAAAACTGTTGACCAAAGGAGTTGTCCTATAAAATGAAGGCATTCTCCTGTTATATAACTCAATTGTCAACAATTAATATACAAACTAAATGATAAAATAATGCAAAATGCTATATGTTTTTAAATAATGGCAATTGTCTGAGGATAAAACTTATTCTTAATTTTCTCTATTTTCCAGAAGACCAGCTTCCAGTAAAATCTCCATCCACCTCTCTTGCCTCTGAAGCTACCTCGTCGTCATCCTCCTCCTCTCCTACATCCCTTCAGGACTGTCAGCCTCCTTTGGCCCCAAGACCGTCTCCTGGTGGCCTTCACGCTCCCTCGCTCCCCAACGAGAGCTCATCTCCTCCCCACTGGCCAAATCACATTTCCTCATATACCACATCACTGCCTAATGCACATTCATCTCTGTCTCCGGACTTCCCGCACCCTTCTCTGTCCTCCCAGACCCACTCGCCTCCTCCTGGCCAGCAGAAATCCATTCATATGTCATCTCATCAGCCCCTGTCTACTGTGACGTCCCCACCAATGGGTATTTCTGCAACCACCACTACCTCCTCTTCCTCCTCTTTATCCTCTTCATCATCGCTGGGTGCCCCACCACATCAAGGAAGCCCTAGTCCCATCCACCAAACTCCTTCGTCACCTTCAGAGCAACTCCAGGTGCCCCCGACCCTCGCTGTACTATTGGAGGAGCTTAGGGTCCTGCAGCAAAGACAGATTCACCAAATGCAGATTACAGAAGAGATCTGCAGGCAGGTGCTGCGTCTAGGTGGTATGGTCAGTGCCCAAGATGCACCTCAGGGATCTGTGGAGGGTCGACAGAGAGATGCAGGCTCTAACTCCCCACCTAATACTGTCTCTGGTGCCTCTTTAATTCCCCAAGCTCCTGCATCCAAGCCCAACCTATCTCACACCAATGGAACCAGAGCTCCTTATTCCACATCTTCATCTTCAACATCTTCCTCATCCTTAGTCACATCTTCAGCCTCTATGCACCCCCTCTCTCTAACGCTTGGACTTCCACCTCGTTACCTCAATGAAAAGTCTCCCAACACCTCAATCAGCCATGGCAATGTGAATTTCCCAACTCCTCCCTTGCCCACGGTCAGCCTCTCCCAGGACCAGCTTTCTCTCAGTTCCACTGTTAGTACGTCAAATGGATCTTCAAGCTCCTCTTCGGGTCGCCAACAGCACGTCTGCCGTTTCTGCGGAAAAGTTCTAAGCAGTGACTCCTCCCTACAGATCCATCTGAGATCCCACACCGGTGAGCGCCCGTACCAGTGTCCAGTCTGCCTCAGTCGCTTCACTACCCGCGGCAACCTCAAAGCCCACTTCCTTCGTCACCGTGAGCAAAATCCCGAGCTGTCACTTTCGCTCCTGCCACCTGCTCTGTCCGAGCAAAGCCAATCAGGATCTAGTTCAGGGCCATCACAGAGGCGCAGAAAACGTCGAGCTGAGGACGAGGAGCCTTTTGGGGTTAAGGGTAGTGTAGGTGTGCCAGACAGTTTAACCCTGGGTTTCCTATCTGGGTCATCTCATCCATCTCCCTCCTCCCTACCATTGCCACCCAGTGTTGATCTAGCCCTGCTTTCAACCGCCCACTCTTTGCTACAGCTTAACCGTGCCTCGGCTGCAGCCGCAGCCTCCGTTTCCACGAGTGTGCAGTCGTCTTCATCCATCACCTCCTCTGCCATGAACGGTCAATTCAAAGGTGCGAAGCAGCAGAGGTTTGATGAGAATACACCACCACACCCCACCTTACATCCTGGTTCTCCATATTCTCAGCTGGCACATCTTCCGAAGATCCTCTTCCCATCAGGTCCCTCTGCCCACCATCCTAGTCTTGCCCTTCTTCGCCCTCACCTTCCCTCCCCTCACCTCCCACTTACCTTCCCTTTCTCCTCTTACCCCAAACCTCAAAATTCCTCTTCTCCTTCCTCCTCTCCATCCCCATCCTCTGCCACCTCTGACACCTCCAAGCTACAGAGACTGGCACAGAAGTTAGAGAAGCAGCCTTTCCCAAAAAGCACAAATGAAGGCCAGGTGAACTGCAATACTCAGGCTAATGACATATCCACAACCTCCAACACGAATGCTATCTCGGCTTACAGGAGGGAGATGATGGCGGCCTTAGGGCTGAACCCAAATCCCAGCAGTGAGCTGACTGGCCAAGAGCTCCAAGGGTCTACTGCCTCCTCTTTGGTCCCTAATCAGTGTGGAGTGTGCCTCCGTGTCCTCAGCTGCCCAAGGGCGTTACGTCTCCACCAGGCCACTCACTTGGGCGAACGTCCATTCCCCTGCAAACTCTGTGGCCGCTCCTTCTCCACAAAAGGAAGCCTTAGGGCTCATCTAGCCACTCACAGAGCACGTCCTGCCAATGCACGGGGCCAGAACTCATGCCCACTCTGTCAGCGCAAGTTTACCAATGCCGTGGTACTGCAGCATCACATTCGCATGCATCTGGGGGGCCAGTTACCTCCAGAAGGTAACGGAGAACTTCAGTCAGAGGACCACTCTGGTCAAATGGATGGAGTTTCCTTACCCACAACCCTTCAGTCTCTTCCTCTCAATATGAGCATGTCTTCCTCTGCCAGCTTACTGGAGTCTAGTGCAAGCTTAAGAGATGCTACAGCAGGTGATGCAGACCAGATCATGGAGTCAAATCAAGATCCCTATGACAACACACCTGAGACTAGTCCAACCCTCACCCTGGAGAAACAGGACCCCTCCAGAGAAAACAGCCCACCTGACAAGTCTCAAGTTGTCAATGGCTCTGCAGAAGAGGATGAAGACACACCTTTATCCCTCTGTACCAGGACTAACTCCCAAGACACCTTGTTTGATAAAAAAAGGCACATTGGAGCTTCACATAACATGGTGATCAATGGACCAAAACCTAGTTTAAGCTCTGAAGCTCTCGATCTGTCTCCTGCCCTAACTCCACCCTTCAGCCCAGGGTTGTCCACCGAGTCAAAATCCGACCAAAGCAGCGAGCAGACAGCACTTCATGTGAATGGAATAGACCATGTTCTTGAGCCAAATGATGGTGACTCTCGCCCAGCAACAGAGAAACCTTCTTTGCACCCTACAATTCCCGACAGCGCTGTAGAGCAGAAGCTGAAAGCTGAGGATGCACAAGAACCCAAAATGGAGGAGTCTGCAGAAGAGGATCAAAGGAAAGATAGAGAAAAGACTGAAATTACACCATCAGAGACTCCCGTGGCTCTTCCGCAACCGCAGCGTCCTGAGAAACCTTACAGCTGCACGGAGTGTGGAAAAGAGTATGCTAGCCGCAGTGGATTGAAGGTACAGAGATTCATGTGCATTTTTAAAAGGTGACATTTTATCCATGAACTGATATTGTTTATGTGAGAAACAAGACTTCTAATTATTGTGTTTCAACAGGGGCATATGAAAATCCACAGCGGGAGTACAAATCAATTGGCCAGTACTGCATCCTCACAGTCCTCTGAGGGAAAAGTTGTGGAGCACGCAGAGGAGCCGACCCATCGGAAACTGAGAGGAGATGATGCTAAAAACTTGTCAGAGGAGAGTAAAGATAAACAGACTGAGCATCCAGTGTCTACTACTGACAGAGACGACAGAACTGAAGACACCGCTTAAAAGAATGTGATTAGTTAGGTATTAGCACTATTCTTGTTTACTGATTTCTATGACAACTTTTTTTTTTCAATTTTGTGTTTAGGAGTAGTTTTTAATTGTTTGATATTGTAGAATGCTAGTGAATCAGTCCATATGTAATAGTAGTGCCTTTTCATGAACACAATTAAATCATATTGATAAGGACTTTCGACTTCAAATATCAGGATGCACTGAAATTGGATCTTGAAAGCAGTATTTGTGTATAACAAATGACAAGCAAATTAATTATGTGTCTAAGTGCAATTTCAGAAATCAATTTGAAATTCCAGGATATACATAAAAATACTTTACTACATAAAAAAGAGCAAACTTGAGGGGAAAAAAGGGACGGACCTTATGTGTGAGATGAGAGGGGATGTGAGATCATACCAAAACTGATCATCTGATGTGCAGCTGAATGTAAATATCCTTTTTTTGTTTTGTTTAATTTGTATCTTCTTTCATGCTGCTGTACTCTGTAGGTGTTTCTCTATAGCTGCACTATATCTGCTGAAACTCTTCTTGACAAGGGAGGTTTATAATAACAATGGATGGAATTGAAATGCTGAGAGTCAGATTTACTTTCTGCCCAATCGATGCCTGTGCTTCATCCTTCTTGATTTAGTTTTTTTATTTTTTATTATGAAAAACAGCAAATCAGATCAGTTTTCACAATGATGAGCATAAGTGGCTCGAATTTGCTAAAGATGAATGCATTACTTTCTGTTATCTTGAATGTTGAGACTTTATTGGCCCTGTTGAACTCTATCCAGCTTTGTTGTGTAAATTTCTTGGATGTAATGTGGTCCTAACTTGTCAAAGAGAGAATAAAGTCAGAATGAATGTTTCCAGATTGTTTTTACTTAACAATCCCCCCCCCCCCCCCCAAAAAAAATATTGTTATTATTGTTATTAGAATTGCATTGAACACAAAACTACCACTTGTAAAGTTGTTTACAGCATATACACAATTTTTAAGCCTTTAAAAAAAGATTTATGCATTTCAATAAATAATAAAATTCCATCAAATTGAATAATCCTTACACATTTTAATCGAATAATTGATTAAGGATAGTTCAATTAAAATGTGTAAGTATTATTCAATCGAATTGAATAGAATTTTACCATTAATTGAAATGTGTAAATCTTAAATGTATGAGGCATCTTTTTGTTTTCGCTCCATAAGGTTCTCTGTTCCGGAGCAATTGTCTTCATTCACCCCCCTTTTTTGAAAAGTCTGCTTCCTTTAATGTTTAGTCCCCCAGTTTGGTGGTGTGCATGTTGATGGCTGTATGTGTGTATGTTGTGTGTGTGTGTGTGTGTGTTTGTTCACACACACATATACTTGTGTAATGTGATTGAGTGTGCAGCTGTACAGACTTCACTCCCTCCCCTCAAACACCCTCTCGCTCTCTGTGTCATGCTCTCTTTCATATGCTCGCTCTTTCATTTTCTCTTTCATTCTTTGCCTCTTTCACTCTCTTTCTACCCCCCCCCCCTCCCTGTGTAATGCGGCTGACACACAGGAAGCTCTAATCCTCGCACAATGTCCCCCCTCATCCCCCCGTGAGCGTCTCTGCGCGGGATGAAGGGGAGGTGGAGACCGACCCGGCCAGCTGTCCCTAAAATGGCTCCTAATCCTGCCTCTGCCAGGCCCTCGAAACCATGACAACCTGTAACCAAGGAAAGAAATTTTGAGGTTGAGAGGGAGACGAACAATGAGCCAGAAACAAGGCATGTGGTAGAAGTTTGTCCACATGCATTCAGGGAGGGATAAAGACATGTCTCAATCAAAAATAAGGAAATCTTCCAGAGAAAATGCCAAATATGCAATAATATATAGCAAAAAAGCAGCAGAAGTGATAGTTCTTCAATGAGCAACTGTCAAATATATTTAAAAGATTTCTAATTTATTGAATCAATGGATGAAAAGTAAAGCATCTTTTCATTTAGACTCAACAGTGCAGGTGGTTCATGAACCAGTTATTCCCATATTTGTAAATGCTGTTTATATATATATATATATATATATATATATATATATATATATATATATATATATATATATATATATATATATATATATATATATATATATATATATATATATGTATATATATATATATATATATATATATATAAACTTTTAATATGTTGATTTACATACTAATAAAAAAAATTGTGCAATTTAGACAATATCTTGTTGTAAACAAGTTCCAAAAATAGCTAAATACTAGCTAAAATGTAATTAAAAATATGGTCGCAATCATAACAGAGATCATTTCAATGTGTTATAAAAGTACTGAAGTAGTGGGAGTAGGCTACAGCAACAATGGTAAAGTGTTTCATTTGCAAATCAAGAAAAGCAGATGTGGTGTAACATCCTACATTGACCAAACGATGGCGACACATGCACAGGTGTGCGGCGTGAATAATCCAAACAACCGCTCTCATTTTGAGTTACATACTGTAATAGTTTATGTTAGGTAGGCTGTATGATATATGAGGAAATAGAGCATTCAGAAGGCAACATGCTTAAAATTAAAACCAATCCTAAAACGTTTGCAATGGATTATTATCTTCATTTCAGAACTTCTCCAAAGCAAAGGCTATAGATCATTTTATGTTTTTTCATTAATTAATTAATTAATTAATTAATTAATTAATTAATTAATTAATTAATTAATTAATTAATTAATTAATTCATTCTTGTAGGTGACACCATGCTATCACAGAGAAAAAGGGTGTCAAAATTGTACCTTTAGTGGTACAACAGCTTGTCACTGGGGCAGTACCCTTAAAAGGACATATTTGTACCTTTTTTTTTCTTTTACCGCACTAAGGTTCATAGTAGTATACCTTAAGGTACGTATATTTGTACTAATATGCACCTTTTAGGAGTAAAAAAAACGAGGTACAAGCCCAGTGACAAGCTGTTGTACCTCTAAAGGTACAATTTTGACCTCCTTTTTCTGTGTAGTTGTGACTCGTTTTACTCCATTGAATATTTCTCAGGGTGTTTATTTTTTATTTTTAAGTCAGTTTCTGTAAATATGCTATGTGTTGTTTTTTGTATTGGCTACTATTATAGTATTATTATCTCAACCACCACCAATGTGCAGCATGATCCACCTGGATGATGCGACGGCAGCCATATTGTGCCTGAACGCCGACCACACACCTGTTTATTGGTCGAGAGGAGACAGTGATGAAGCCGGATGCCGAACCCTATTCTTTTATTGAAGGACATCCTGGGATTTTTAATGACCACAGAGAATCAGGACCTCGGTTTAATGTCTCATCCGAAGGACGGTGCTTGTTACAGTATAGTGTCCCCATCACTTTACTGGGTTGTTAGGACCCACACAGACCACAGGGTGAGCACCCCCTGCTGGCCTCACTAACACCTCTTCTAACAGCCTAGTTTGCCCAACAGGTCTGGTTTCCAGGTACTGACCCCCAGGCTCAAGCCTGCTTAGCTTCAGTGGGCAGCTGCCGGTGTGTCTGATTTTAAATTTTCTCAGATTTAAACACCTATTATTCTCAACCCTGTAACGGACAAAATGGAATTGGTTTGAAAAGGATTTACACAAAACTTGCTATAAAACAAACATTTACCTACTCCTCATGTGTCCCTCATAACAATTTAAAAACTAACATTTATGATAATTTTCACATTTTCATGGGATTGAAGTTTAAAATAGACCAATTGTGTATCAGTGGTCTCTTTATTTATGTAAAAAAATAGATGTTTAACTAAAACCATAATTATATTGTGTTAGTCCTTAAAATGGTGGTTTAGTGGGTTAAAGCTGAACTGATACGCAGAGGGTTGCTTGTTCAATCCCAGCAGTCGCAACCACCAGTGTGTCACTTTACTCCTGTCCCTGTATTAAGTTCACTATAATTTGTAAATTGCCCCCCCATATTTTTTTATATTAAAAAAACATTAATGTGACAAGGTTGGGAATAGTGCTATGGGGTTGAAGACTGTGACAGGTTAGAAGGGAGACATTGCCTTCAATTTTATATTTTAATTTTTTTTCTCTCTCTCATATTGTCTATCATCTCTCAACAACTTTCTGCTGTTGATGTGGATGCCATTTCTGACATTGGACGCGTGTCAACGTTTAAGTGGACACATTACATCAAATATTCTATTTATAACAAGATGAGTTGTTATAATTTTGGTAAGTATATATTTACTGAAATATATATACACTGATCAGGCATAACATTATGATCACTGACAGGTGAAGTGAATAACACTGATCATCTCTTCATCACCTGTTAGTGGGCAAGCCGGTGGAGGCAGTGATGCTTTGGGCAATGTTCTGCTGGGAAACCTTGGGTCCTGCATCCATGTGGATGTTACTTTGACACGTACCACCTACCTAAGCATTGTTGCAGACCATGTACACCCTTTCATGGAAACGGTATTCCCTGGTGTCTGTGGCTCTTTCAGCAGATAATGCGCCCTGCCACAAAGCAAAAATGGTTAAGGAATGATTTGAGGAAGAAGTTTGAGGTGTTGACTTGTCCTCCAAATTCCCTAGATCTCAATCCAATCGAGCATCTGTGGGATGTGCTGAACAAACAAGTCCGATTCATGGAGGCCCCACCTCGCAACTTACAGGAGTTAAAGGATCTGCTGCTAACATCTTGGTGCCAGATACCACAGCACACCAACAGCACACCCAAGGTTTCCAAGGTCTAGTGGAGTCCATGCCTCGACGGGTCAGGGCTGGTTTGGCAGCAAAAGGGGGACCAACACAATATTAGGAAGGTGGTCATAATGTTAAGGTTGAGTTTTTTTGCTCAAATTGGCCACTGCTTCTCGTGTAGTGTAGGAGAGTATGGTTATCAATGAAATAAGTACATTGTATATACTTACGGATTAAAATAAAAAAAATAATAATTTTCCATCTTAATTTTATGTGATGGGGTTGAGTTACCCTCCCTGACTATAATAATACGCCTAAAAAATATGAATAAAACCATGAAACCACTTACCATCTTCAGCACCACTATTAAAGAGACCTGAATGATGTCATTTGCTCATTCTGGTAAATGATGCCACATATGGGTGGAGTCTAAATTATCATGGGCGGAGAATGGTCGGCATGACGGGGTTGAGACTTTTTTATTATAAAATATTTCTTCTCTTTTAGATTTTTTTTTCACAAGTAACACAAATACAATATTGCAAAAAAAAAAAAAAAATATATATATATATATATATATATATATAGACAATGTGCACATTTTGTTAAATATTTTTTTAAGAATTATGTATTACATTGAATTTTTTTTATAACTTTCAATTTCAATTACCAAAATAAAAACCAACTAGTTTTAGTTAACGACAACAAATAGCTTACCTTAATGTCTCGACTACAACATATGTTTCATTTCGAGGCCTGTTTTAGACGGTATTTATCAAATGTCCCCCAGACATTGATTATAATGGTCCAGTGGTTTAG
Organism: Gobio gobio; assembly: GCF_949357685.1. Lineage (NCBI taxonomy): Eukaryota > Metazoa > Chordata > Actinopteri > Cypriniformes > Gobionidae > Gobio > Gobio gobio. The sequence goes on from NC_137098.1 coordinate 61,608,854, forward strand.
AGCGCTGTGTTCCGTCCCTTTTCTCCTCCCCTTACTCGCGCTGTGTTTGTGTGTCAGTGAGTAACCGAGAGCAGAAGTTCATCAGTCTGCTCCAAACGTCTCGAACGCACGAGCTGAACGGAAGCGCGAGCCGTGACAGAGACCATATGACAGACATCTCACAGGGCCAAATAACATGAACTGCACTTTGACTTAGATCGTGTCTACGAAAATGAACGGCAGATAAAGCACCAGTACAAGCTGCATCCTGATGCCATTTCAGCACCTGGAGGAAAAGGTAATGCGAATCCATTCAACTCGGCTCTTACTCATTGCCATCAGAATTATTTCATCACGCTTTGATGAACTTAGACCCCATTATAAAGATGCATATTGTTTTATATGAGCTAGATTTCAACTTACATGAACGCATTATCAGTATAAACCCTGTCTCTTACAATTTTTTTCTGTTAACTATAAAACATTGCAAGCAGGTTCTATACAGTTAGCTTCTAATCACTTAAAGGGACAGTTCACCCTAAAATTACAATTCTGTCATTACTTGCCCTCATGTTGTTACAAACCTGAATTGGTATTTTTTCTTATGCTGAAAATAAAAGAAGATAATTTAAAGGATGTTAGTAACCAGGCAGGGCACCCATTGATTTCTATAGTAGGAAAAAAATACTATGGAAGTGCCGTCAACTGTCTGGTTCCCATTTTCTTCAAAATATCTTCTTTTGTGTTCAAAATATCTTCTTTTGTGTTTTGTGAGGACAAAATTTGGTAACACTTTATTTAGCAGTGTTCTTGTTACATATACTATAGTAATAACAGTAAATGATGCATGATTACATGCAACTAACCCTCAACCAAACCCTAACCTATAGTAAGTAGATGTTGTTAATTAATATTACTCAGTACTTAAATATATAATTACACACCCTAAAATAAAGTGTAACCCAAAATATTCATTTTTTGGGTGAACTATCCCTTTAACATTCTCCTTTGCATGCAAGGCTATGGTGGCTTAGGCTGTAACCTTGAGTGCTTTTGTTTTATAGTTGTTTTTTTTATCAGAGTGCTTATCAGTACGTCCTGAACCTTGCTCTTCGGTACAATGATCTCGCATTGGTGTGGCTTTTTAATTATCACGTGCAGTAATTGCCAATGTCCACCCACTCAGCTCAGCTCTTTAATCATACTCTCTCTCTCTGTATCTCTTTTGTCTTTCCTGAATGTAACATTCTTCTTTTGTGATAAGACCTCCCCAACCATTACACAAGGCAATTAATCAGATCTATATGGCTGCTGAGCTAGTGTGTGAAAGGTGGGAACGATTCGAAGGTCTGAGAGGTCGTGCAACGATTTAAAAATCAAAATATCAAAGTATCTTTTTTTCTTTATTTAGAATTTAAACAGTCATGGAACCCAGAATTCTGCAGCTCTAATGTGTGAAATTCCCATTTACCGCCTTTCAGATTTCAGGATGTAATTAAGTATTATTAGAGAAGATAACCTATGACAAAAATCATGCCTCGTCAGTGCATAGTTTGCCATAGTCAGCATCAATGGCTCTCAACTTTGAGCTTCAAATATACAAGCTGTCAATTAACTAGACATGTCCCTGTATGTGCATTTTTCACATCCTCATGTGAAGACGCTTCACATCTTGTGCTTTTGAGCGTGGCTCTTTTGAGTCCATTGAACCTTGAGGAGCATGTGACAGATCAGCATGCTTGCTGACACACCAAGAAGTCCCCATACTAAAAGTGAGAGAGAGAAAGTTGAATTGGACTTGACGTATTAAAAATCCCTCCACTTGGTCTTGGTTGACTAGCGATCAGGTGGATCAATGTCCACGTCAGGGATGGTGATTGAGTAAGCTGTTCACCAAGACACACAATCCTGTCTCACGCAGTAAGGAATATGAGCAAGCCGATGTTTTTCTTACATGTAGACCTCTTTCTCCGGGTCTGTGTTTACACACCTTTAAAAAAGCCATTTGCCATGACGTCTAATGGATCAGTAATAGCCTTATGTACGTTTGAGAAGCAAGAGTGTGTATGTGAGCTCTTTATGATTGCCCTGTTTCTTTGGAGATTATTATATGTGCATGCATGTGTGTGTGTGTGTGTGTGTGTGTGAGTGTTTGTTTAAATACTGAACACTCTCCTTCTATCTTCCCCAGATGTCACCTCGAGATCTCAAGAACTAGCTGGGAATTTCTGAGATCTTCCTTAAACTGACTGTAGAACTGATTTAGACAGTCTTATTTGTATATCTACCAGCGCTTTAAAACAATGGCGTCTTACAGTCCTGCACCCACAGAAGAGCCGTCCACAGAGGTCTCGAACGGAGACCTGAAGGCAAGCGGCTCGCAGGAGTGCATGAAACTGAAAAAAGAAATATCTTTGCTCAATGGCGTGTGTCTCATCGTGGGAAACATGATCGGCTCCGGGATCTTCGTCTCACCCAAAGGCGTGCTGATGTATAGCGGCTCCTACGGGTTATCCCTGGTAGTGTGGACAGTTGGTGGGATCTTCTCGGTGTTCGGTGCGCTCTGCTATGCCGAGCTCGGAACCACCATCACCAAGTCGGGCGCCAGCTACGCCTACATCCTGGAGGCCTTTGGAGGCTTTTTGGCTTTCATCCGTCTATGGACTTCCCTTCTGATCATCGAGCCCACCAGTCAGGCCGTGATTGCCATCACTTTCTCCAACTACATGGTGCAGCCCGTCTTCCCAACGTGTATAGCGCCCTACGTGGCCAATCGTCTGCTGGCCGCAGCCTGCATCTGTGAGTTGGTGTGTGTGTGTGTGTGTGGATGTATTTGGGAGGTGCTTTTGTTCTTCAAGTCATCATCATTTGAGATATGAGAGTTAAAAGAAATAGTTCACCCAGAATCATTTATCCACCATTTCAAAACCATTTGACCATTTGACACTACAGTTCAAAAGTTTGGGGTCAGTAAGATTTTTTTTTTTTTTAAAGAAAATAATCAGCAAGGATGCGATGCATTAAAGGATTAGTTCACTTTTAAATAAACCTTTGCTGATAATTTACTCACCCCCATGTCATCCAAGATGTCCATGTCTTTCTTTCTGCAGTCGAAAAGAAATTAAGGTTTTGGATGAAAACATTCCAGGATTTTTCTCCATATAATGGACTTCAATGGGCTCCAAACGGTTCAAGGTCCAAATGACAGTTTCAGTGCAGCTTCAAAGGGCTGTAAACGATACCAGATGATGAATAAGGGTCTTATCAAGCGAAACGATCAGTTTCTGCGAGAAACCGAGCAGTATTTATGCTATTATTTTACCTCTTATCAGACGAACGTGATCATCTCTGAGCTCAGCCATAACTTCCGCTAAGTGAAGTCAAATACGATTGTGGTCATAGATGTATACATAGATGCCTCATTAGCGCCTGCACTGATCAGTAGAATGAAGGATCTACGATCGATATATCTATGACCACGATCGTATTTGACCTCACTTGACGGAAGTTATGGCTGAGCTCAGAGATTATCACGCTTGTCTGAAAAGAGGTCAAATAATAGCATAAATACTGCTCGGTTTCTCACAGAAACTGATCGTTTCGCTAGATAAGACCCTTATTCATCGTTTGGTATCGTTTAAAGCCCTTTGAAGCTGCACTGAAACTGTCATTTGGACCTTGAACCGTTTGGAGCTAATTGAAGTCCATTATATGGAGGAAACCCCTGGAATCTTTTCATCCAAAACCTTAATTTCTTCTTGACTTGAGAAAGAAAGACATGGGGGTGAGTAAAATATCAGCAAAAGTTTATTTAAAAGTGAACTAATCCTTTAAATTGATCATAAACGCTGTTGTTTTGGACTTTCTATTCATAAAAGAATCCTGAAAAAATGTATCATGGTTTCCACTAAAATATTAAGATACTGTTTTCTAAGGAGCCCCTAAAGGGACATTGGAGTGGGGGAAAAAATATGAGATGGGAGGAAAAATAATATAATAAGTCAATGCTTTTGCGTTCTCTTGCAAATATTTTGTTTTCCTGCTAAATTTTGCATTAACTCGAAAAAATGTTGCGTTCCCCCGAGAAACTTTGCGTTCGTTCTCAAAACCTTTGTGTTCCCCCGAGAAACTTTGCGTTCGTTCTCAAAATCTTTGTGTTCCCCCAAGAAAATTTGCGTTCGTTCTCAAAATCTTTGTGTTCCCCCAAGAAACTTTGCGTTCGTTCTCAAAACGTTTGCGTTCACAGAGAAACTTTGTGTTCGTCTCAAAACCTTTGCGTTCCCCCGAGAAACTGTGTTCATTCTCAAAACCTTTGTTCCCCCGAGAAATTTTGCATTCGTTCTCAAAATATTTGTGTTCCCCCGAGAAATTTTGCATTCGTTCTCAAAATATTTGTGTTCCCCAGATAAATTTTACATTCATTCTCAAAATCTTTGTGTTCCCCCAAGAAACTTTGCGTTCGTTCTCAAAACTTTTGTGTTCCCCCGAGAAATTTTACATTCGTTCTCAAAATCTTTGTTCTCCCAAGAAACTTTGCGTTCGTTCTCAAAACTTTTGTGTTCCCCCGAGAAATTTTACATTCGTTCTCAAAATCTTTGTTCTCCCAAGAAACTTTGCGTTCGTTCTCAAAATCTTTGTGTTCCCCCAAGAAACTTTGCGTTCGTTCTCAAAAATCTTTGTTCCCCCAAGAAACTTTGCGTTCGTTCTCAAAACTTTTGCGTTCACAGAGAAACTTTGTGTTCGTCTCAAAACCTTAGCGCTTCTCAGAGAAACTTTGCGTTCGTTCTCAAAATCTTTGTTCCCCCAAGAAACTTTGCATTCGTTCTCAAAATCTTTGTGTTCCCCCGAGAAAATTTGCGTTCGTTCTCAAAAATCTTTGTTCCCCCAAGAAACTTCACGTTCGTTCTCAAAACTTTTGTGTTCCCCCGATAAATTTTACATTCATTCTCAAAACCTTTGTGTTCCCCTGAGAAATTTTACATTCGTTCTCAAAATCTTTGTTCTCCCAAGAAACTTTGCGTTCGTTCTCAAAATCTTTGTGTTCCCCCAAGAAACTTTGCGTTCGTTCTCAAAAATCTTTGTTCCCCCAAGAAACTTTGCGTTCGTTCTCAAAACCGTTGTGTTCCCCCAAGAAACTTTGCGTTCGTTCTCAAAACTTTTGCGTTCACAGAGAAACTTTGTGTTCATCTCAAAACCTTAGCGCTTCTCAGAGAAACTTTGCGTTCGTTCTCAAAACTTTTGCGTTCACAGAGAAACTTTGTGTTCGTCTCAAAATCTTTGTTCCCCCAAGAAACTCTGCGTTCGTTCTAAAAATCTTTGTGTTTCCCCGAGAAACTTTGCGTTCGTTTTAAAAAATCTTTGTTCCCCCAAGAAACTCTGCGTTCGTTCTAAAAATCTTTGTGTTCCCCCGAGAAACTTTACGTTCGTTCTCAAAATCTTTGTTCCCCCAAGAAACTTTGCGTTCGTTCTCAAAACTTTTGCGTTCACAGAGAAACTTTGTGTTTGTCTCAAAACCTTAGCGCTTCTCAGAGAAACTTTGCGTTCGTTCTCAAAACCTTTGCGTTCCCCCGAGAAACTGTGTTCATTCTCAAAACCTTTGTTCCCCCGAGAAATTTTGAATTCGTTCTCAAAATATTTGTGTTCCCCAGATAAATTTTACATTCATTCTCAAAATCTTTGTGTTCCCCAGATAAATTTTAAATTCATTCTCAAAATCTTTGTGTTCCCCCAAGAAACTTTGCGTTCGTTCTCAAAACCTTTGTTCCCCCAAGAAACTTTGCGTTCGTTCTCAAAATCTTTGCGTTCCCCCAAGAAACTTTGCGTTCGTTCTCAAAAATCTTTGTTCCCCCAAGAAACTTTGCGTTCGTTCTCAAAACTTTTGCGTTCACAGAGAAACTTTGTGTTCGTCTCAAAACCTTAGCGCTTCTCAGAGAAACTTTGCGTTCGTTCTCAAAACTTTTGCGTTCACAGAGAAACTTTGTGTTCGTCTCAAAACCTTAGCACTTCTCAGAGAAACTTTGCGTTCGTTCTCAAAATCTTTGTTCCCCCAAGAAACTTTGCATTCGTTCTCAAAATCTTTGTGTTCCCCCGAGAAACTTTGCGTTCGTTTTAAAAAATCTTTGTTCCCCCAAGAAACTTCACGTTCGTTCTCAAAATCTTTGTTCCCCCAAGAAACTTTGCGTTCGTTCTCAAAACTTTTGCGTTCACAGAGAAACTTTGTGTTCGTCTCAAAACCTTAGCGCTTCTCAGAGAAACTTTGCATTCGTTCTCAAAACCTTTGTGTTCCCCCAAGAAACTTTGCGTTCGTTCTCAAAACTTTTGCGTTCACAGAGAAACTTTGTGATTCGTCTCAAAACCTTAGCGCTTCTCAGAGAAACTTTGCGTTCGTTCTCAAAATCTTTGTTCCCCCAAGAGACTCTGCGTTCGTTCTCAAAATCTTTGTGTTCCCCCGAGAAACTTTGCGTTCGTTTTAAAAAATCTTTGTTCCCCCAAGAAACTTTGCGTTCGTTCTCAAAATCTTTGTTCCCCCAAGAAACTTTGTGTTCGTTCTCAAAACTTTTGCGTTCACAGAGAAACTTTGTGTTCGTCTCAAACCCTTAGCACTTCTCAGAGAAACTTTGTGTTCGTTCTCAAAATCTTTGTGTTCCCCCGAGAAACTTTGCGTTCGTTCTCAAAATCTTTGTGTTCCCCCGAGAAACTTTGCGTTCGTTTTAAAAAATCTTTGTTCCCCCAGGAAACTTTGCGTTCGTTCTCAAAATCTTTGTGTTCCCCCGAGAAACTTTGCGTTCGTTTTAAAAAATCTTTGTTCCCCCAAGAAAATTTGCGTTCGTTCTCAAAATCTTTGTTCCCCCGAGAAACTTTGCGTTCGTTCTCAAAAATCTTTGTTCCCCCAAGAAACTTTGCGTTCGTTCTCAAAATCTTTGTTCCCCCAAGAAACTTTGCGTTAGTCTTAAAAATATTTGTTCCCCCAAGAAACTTTGCGTTCGTTCTCAAAATCTTTGTTCCCCCGAGAATCTTTGCGTTCGTTCTCAAAAATCTTTGTTCCCCCAAGAAACTTAGCGTTAGTCTTAAAACCTTTGCGCTTCTCAGAGAAACTTCTCAAAACCTGTGTTACACCGATAAATTTTACATTCGTTCTCAAAACCTTTGTGTTCCCCCGATAAATTTTACATTCGTTCTCAAAACCTTTGCGTTCCCCCGATAAATTTTACATTCATTCTCAAAATCTTTGTGTTCTCCCAAGAAACTTTGCATTTCACGAGTTCACACTTACAAATAAGTCAGATAGAATAAATGGTATGCGTATTTGGCGTGCTGTCCGAGGAGAGGGCTCCGAGCTCGGTATTTGGCCCGAACCCAGAGTACTCCCCCCGTATGCCTGGTTTAGGAAGTAACCAGGTGAGTGTGAGGAAGACGGGGTGGTGGAGGGATGCTGAAAACCTGTCAAGGAACTTTGTTGAGTTGACTGGGTATTTATATGATCCTCCACTTGTGCTGATTGGGTAGACATGTTGATTACTGATTGCTGACAGCTGGTTTGAATGACATCATGATTGGATAGATCATTTGAACATGCTCCTCCCGAACTTTGTTAATGAAACATCATTTGTTCTCAAATTCTTTGCATTCCTCCGAGAAACTGCATTCATTCTCAAAATCTTTGCATTCCCCAAGAAATGTTATGTTCGTTCTCAAAACTTTTGCGTTCCCATAGAAACTTTGTGTTCGTCTCAAAACCTTTGCGTTCCCCCGAGAAACTATGTTCATTCTCAAAACGTTTGTGGCCCTGTGAGAAATTTTATGTTCGTTCTCAAAATCTTTGCATTCCTCAGAGAAACTGCATTCATTCTCAAAACCTTTGCAGTCCCCCGAGAAATGTTATGTTTGTTCTCAAAACTTTTGCGTTCCCCCGGGAAACTTTGTGTTCCCTCGCAAAATCTTCTTTGAGCTCTTTGCGGGCGACGTCGCAAAACATTTGCGAGAGAATGCAAAAGCATTGTCTAATTTTTTACTTACCCTAAACATTTGAAGGTCATGTGCTTTGCCACTCTGAATCAACTGAGTCCGTTTCTCAAATATTATCACATTTTTGCATCCGCTGAATGTTTGTTGGTAGCACTTGAAAGAGTGTGTGAACAGTGAAGGAATTGGCAGCAGGAAGTGGGTAGTTGGTTATCATTACACAAACATAAACACAGTGCTACATTTTCCACAGACAGGAAGAGTGAATGAAGTGGCATTAAACATAAGAGAAATATATTGAGTTCAAAAGACACTCAAAAGTTCTATGGTATCACCAACTGACACCATCACTCCTACTAGTGAGAGAAATTATGAAAAAAGTGAGAGAGAAATTATGATGTTGTGAGAAATAATGAAAGCCTGTCAGTGTTTAATGTTGAAATAAAAAAGGGAAGAAGGAAAGAATGCGTCAGACGAGTGCTGCTGATGTTGAGGGTTGATTTCACGTGATTCGTCTCGCCTAGACAGACATGCATGATGGCACAAAAACTGCAAACTGATGCAGAAAGTGACGATTGAACTGGCAGTTGTTTACATTCTTTTTGAAATCTGAGAAAAAAAAGAAGTCATATTTGTTTTGTATCACCTCAAATAATCAACACATCAAATAATCTAGATCAGTGGTTAGTGGTTAATCTAGATCAGTAGTTAATCAAGTTCATTGGTTAGTGGGTAATCTAGATCAGTAGTTAATCAAGTTCAGTGGTTAGTGGGTAATCTAGATCAGCGGTTAATCTAGATCAATGGTTAGTTGTTAATCTAGATCAGTGGTTGATCTAGTTCAATGGTTAATCTAGTTCAATGGTTAGTGGTTAATCAAGATCAGTGGTTAATCTAGATCTGTGGTTAATCTAGATCAGATCAATGGTTAATATAGTTCAATTGTTAATCTAGATCAGTAGTTAATCTAGATCAGATCAATGGTTAATCTAGTTCAATGGTTAATCTAGATCAGTGGTTAATCTAGATCAGTGGTTAATCTAGATCAGATCAATGGTTAATCTAGATCTGTGGTTTATCTAGATCAGATCAATGGTTAATCTAGTTCAATGGTTAATCTAGATCAGTAGTTAATCTAGATCAGATCAATGGTTAATCTAGTTCAATTGTTAATCTAGATCAGTGGTAATCTAGATCAGATCAATGGTTAATCTAGATCAGTGGTTAATCTAGATCAGTGGTTAATCTAGATCAGATCAATGGTTAATCTAGTTCAATGGTTAATCTAGATCAGTGGTAATCTAGATCAGATCAATGGTTAATCTAGATCAGTGGTTAATCTAGATCAGTGGCTAATCTAGATCAGATCAATGGTTAATCTAGTTCAATGGTTAATCTAGATCAGTGGTTAATCTAGATCAGTGGTTGATCTAGATCAGATCAATGGTTAATCTAGTTCAATGGTTAATCTAGATCAGTGGTTAATCTAGATCAGTGGTTAATCTAGATCAGATCAATGGTTAATCTAGTTCAATGGTTAATCTAGATCAGTGGTTAATCTAGTTCAATGGTTAATCTAGATCACTGGTTAATCTAGATCACTGGTTCATCTAGATCAGATCAATGGTTAATCTAGTTCAATGGTTAATCTAGATCAGTGGTTAATCTAGATCAGTGGTTAATCAAGTTCAATGGTTAATCTAGATCAGTGGTTAATCTAGATCAGTGGTTAATCTAGTTCAATGGTTAATCTAGTTCAATGGTTAATCTAGATCAGTGGTTAATCTAGATCAGATCAATGGTTAATCTAGTTCAATGGTTAATCTAGATCAGTGGTTAATTTAGATCAGATCAATGGTTAATCTAGTTCAATGGTTAATCTAGATCAGTGGTTAATCTAGTTCAATGGTTAATCTAGATCACTGGTTAATCTAGATCACTGGTTAATCTAGATCAGATCAATGGTTAATCTAGATCACTGGTTAATCTAGATCAGATCAATGGTTAATCTAGTTCAATGGTTAATCTAGATCAGTGGTTAATCTAGATCAATGGTTGATCGTCAATTGAAGAGTGTGCTACGTCAAAAGCTTTCACACACATATTTCAAAATAAAAGTGTTTCATCAGCCGCAACCCACTTTTGTGAACAACACACATTTTAGTTGCGTCCCAATTCAGAGGCGGCATCCTTCGAAGGCCGAGGGCGTTGCTGAAGGCTCCTTCGAATGTGGCCTACAAATGCGTCTTCTTTCCCTGGGCCATAGAAAGAGTGGATCCTTCACAGCCTAGCCTACCCCAGGATTCATTCCACGCCAGTGAAAAATCCCAGATTATGAATTTTGGGTTTCATTTTACCTGAATATCTAATGATACAAATGTTAAAAAAACACGGTTGCACTTTATTTTACAGTACGTGCACGTATATGTACTGGGTAATGTAAGGTAACTACATGGGTTAAGGTTAGGTTTTGGGATAGGTTCAGGGTTAGTACCAAGTTATTACCCATGTATTGTAATTATTATAATAAGTACACAGTATGTACATGGGGAACAGGACAGTAAAATGAAGTGCTACCAAAAACACTTTATAAAGAGGTTCAAATGTTGACTTGTGATTTTATAGATAGTTTATACTCTTTATTATGTGCATAAGACCAGTGTTGGGGAAAGTTACTTCTAAAAGTAATGTGTTACAATATTGTTTTACTCCCTTAAAAAAGAAGTAATTGCAATACTTAGTTACTTTTTATGGAAAGTAATGCTTCACGCTACTTTTGCTAGTGTTACTTATTTGAAAAAGTAACTCAGATATTTTGTTGTAAATTTAAAAGTAATGCGTTACTTTACTGATTACTTGAAAAAAGTAATCTGATTACAATCTGAACCCCCATTTTGTTTTCAGACAGTTGAATAACACTTTCAAAATAGTCCAGTACAAACGTAACTGCCGCTCGTCAATGCTAACACTGCTCGATTCGACCTTTGTGGACCTCGAAGGTCTGACCTCTGAAGTCCACGTTCTTGGAAGTAAGCAGCCTCTGAATTGGGACACGCATTTGTATGCCCCCCCCCCCCCCAATCAAACACACAGACGTCATGACCTGGAATATTGACCTTAAAATGTTCTACATCTGAGAAGCACTTATCTGACGATCAATTGTGCCATAGTAATAAAAAAGTTAGTCTTTCATATAAATATTACACCCTTAAATCTAAAAGAAGTTCATCAGAGTGTACCACGCATATGCATGCTTCGCTGAACGATAAGAAGCACTGTGAACTTGCTGATTCCTGGAAGGTAAAGTCCTCCGATTAGCAATCTTGTCCATATGACTATTCATTTTTGGGTGAACTATCCCTTTAGCCTAGATATGCTTAATATTTACACCCAATCATCTGAAATCAAATATAATGAATTAACCACATGATCACATGGACATTTTCCACAAAAAAGAAATAGTTCACCTTAAAAATCTACATTTTGTCATCATTTGTCATCGTTTAATCACAAAATGAGATATACAGTGAAAGTGAATGACGTTAGTTTAATATTTCCATTGTATATTCATTGTAAAAGATGAAATAACCGTACAGGAATGCTTCACATATCTGCCCTCCATAAGCAGTGAGACTGTAGATTAGAAACGGGTGTGTGAGCAGTTTATGAACTTGAGGCAACATTGATAGCAGCCATAACAGATAAGATGAAGTCAAGGCAAGACTAGAAAACATTTCCCCCCCTAGAAATGTGAGTCAAGCTCAGAGAGAGAGAATTGTAGCATCCACATATTAGCCGATATATTCCTTTCCGTTGTTTAATGACTTGTAAGAGTTAGTCATGTGACTCTTTGTTACTTCCTCTTTGGTGTCAAGGCT
>NC_137098.1:61625672-61635672 GCF_949357685.1 Gobio gobio
ATTAATGCATCATAATATACACATTTTCATACAAGTTTGGTCAGAAGGTGTTTGCTATGTATAAATATTTAAAACTATATGATATTTCATACTGTGTGGCTTTAAAACAAATTAAATGTCGTTTTGTCAGTGTCATACCCCTCAAAAAAGAAAGCCAAAACAAAAGGCTGTGCTGATGGGGTAAAAAATACTCTTTTAGAAATAACTACCGGTATATTAATTTCAGTAGTGTTCAAGCATTTTAGTATAAATATCCATAAGTATCCAAACCATAAGTATCATCATTATTTATCATTTTATTTTAGATTTAAGGCCCGTTCACACCAAGGACAATTAAAGAAAAAATATTTCTCAACATTAAAGAATAGCAGAGTTCTCATATAACGATAACGGCACAGAGAAACAAATCACTTTCAGAGCGATTTTATCCAGCTGAGGAACGATAAAAACATTGACAGCCAATCAGAATCCATCCTGCTGTAACGAGCTCGAGCATTTAAAGTGACAGACAAGCGAACGCTTAGAATGAACACAACGATATCCTCCGCTGGTGTGGACCATAGACTGTAAAAAAATATGTCTGTGACGTCACCCATCAGTTTTGAAGTGTAAAGTCGGCCGTTGCCATCACGATAACTGAAAATGGGCAAAGAGGTGGGACGTGGGCGGAGCTCAGGTGACGCGATGACTAACAGACAGCAGACAAACGGCAATCCACCTGTCACTCAAAGTGGCCACGCCCTTAATTATGCAGAACTTTAAGGCTTTATATAATGTAAACGAATGAGCTATAAAAAAATCACCCCCCTCACTGTTGTCATGAAGGGCAAAATTACCCATTTTGTACCAAAACCACAATTTGTCCCAGACTGTAAACATGTTTTTTTTCTGCTGTAAAGTTGGGCATTTTAACATGGGGCTCAATGAGATTCTGCTCCTTCTGGAGTCTGTCTCTAGTGGCCAGTTGATGAATTGCAGTTTAAGTCACTTTCGTATTGGCTTCAAGAGAAACTGCGGGAGGTTCCCGCTTGGTGTGGACCAGAGGCGGACATTTTTACTTTCTACTCCAGTAAATTTGTCAAGTATATATTTTATCAGTGTTTTTCTTTGGAAAACTTTTAATTCATTACATTCCAAAGCATAATTTATAATGTCATACTTTTTACTGCACTATATTTCATAAATAAAAGTTGTTGCTTTTTACCTTGAATACTTAATTACATTAAAAATATAGTTCTTTCTTACTTGTACTCAAGTAAAATTTTAATTACTTTTACTTGAGTAAAAGTATACAATACTACATTTTTAATGTAATTAAGTATTAAATGATATTCAATATGAAACATAGTGCAATAAAAAGTACAATATTATGTTTGGAAGGTTGTGAATTAAAAGTTTTCCAAAGAAGAACACTGATAAAGTACATATACTTGAAAAATAAAATTACTTGGAAAGTAAAAATACTTAAAGGGATAGTTCACCCAAAAATGAAAATTAGTCCATAATTTACTCAGCCCCAAGTCATCCTAGGTGTATATGACATTCTTCTTTCAGACTTATAAAATCGGAGTTATATTGCACAAGTCCAGGCTAATCCAAGCTTTAAAATTTGATTCATAGTTGCTCTGTTTTTGAAGTCCATAAAAAGTGCATCTGCCCATCAAATAACTGCTCCACGCAGCTCTGGGGTGTTAAAGGAACTCTCCACTTTTTTTGAAAATAGGCTCATTTTACAAGTCCCCTAGAGTTAAATAGTTGAGTTTTACCGTTTTTGAATCCATTTAGCCGATCTTTGTATCTGGCGGTAGCACTTTTAGCATAGCTTAGCATACATCATTGATTCTGGTCAGTCCATTAGCATCTCATTCAAAAAATGACCAAAGACACTTTCAATATTTTTCCTATTTAAAACTTGACTCTTCTACAGTTACATCGTGTGCTAAGACCAACTGAAAATTAAAAGTTGCGATTTTCTACACCTATATGGCTAGGAACTACTTGATATTACAGCGTCTGAAAGTAGCCCAGCTAGGTAACTTTCAATGTGACCGGCACTAAGTTTGTGTAGTTGCAGAGAAAGTTTCAGGCTTGCAGCTGACAAATTGTGTTGTGGATTTACCTGTGTGATTAGCCATGGTTCTGTGTGTTTTAAAGGGCTGTGATAGTAAGTCGAAGGTGTAACTACCACGTTTCACAGAATACCAACGAATCATTGCGCCGCTGCAGCCATGGTACGGCCGCGAAGATCCGCGACTATTACGCAGGAATGAGAAAGTAGTTCCTAGCCATATAGGTGTAGAAAATCGCAACTTTTAATTTTCAGTTGGTCTTAGCACACGATGTTACTGTAGAAGAGTCAAGTTTTAAATAGGAAAAATATTGAAAGTGTCTTTGGTCATTTTTTGAATGAGATGCTAATGGACTGACCAGAATCAATGATGTATGCTAAGCTATGCTAAAAGTGCTACCGCCAGATACAAAGATCGGCTGAATGGATTCAAAAACGGTAAAACTCAACTATTTAACTCTAGGGGACTTGTAAAATGAGCCTATTTTCAAAAAAAGTGGAGTGTTCCTTTAATAAAGGCCTTCTGAAGCGAATCGTAAACGTTTGTGTAAGAAAAAAATCCATATTTAAAACTTTATAAAGTAAACTTTCGACCGACCGCCTTCTGTGGAAAAGTGTTGAATGTTGAAAGTGAAACTCAAGATGCGTACGTGACGTCATGACAAGTGGACCTGGTCGCGTTTGTCTTTCAATCGGCAGGGGAACTTTCAACCATTTTTCCATAAATTGAACAGGGAAGGCGGTCGGCTGAAAGTTTATTTTATAAAGTTTTAAATATGGATATTTTTCTTACACAAACGCATCGATTCACTTCAGAAGGCCTTTATTAACACCCCAGAGCCGCGTGGAGCAGTTATATGATGTGCAGATGCACTTTTTATGGACTTCAAAAACAGAGCAACTATAAATCCAATTATAATGCTTGGATTAGACTGGACTTTTGTAATATAACTCCGATTTTTGTAGTCTGAAAGAAGAATGTCATATACACCTAGGATGACTTGAAGGCGAGTAAATTATGGGCTAATTTTCATTTTTGGGTGAACTATCCCTTTAAGTACTGTCCGCCTCTGGTGTGGACCAGGAGTGATGCGCAGCCAAGATGGCGACGGTCGGCTCCGCCCACTTTAGGCTTCAAAAATGCTCTTCAGACACTACGTCCATATTTTTTTAGTCTATCGGGAGGCTGATATTATCTTCTAGTTGTCATTCTTGGTGTGAACGGGCCTTTAGGCTTCCCAAATATATAAAAAAAATGTGTTTTGTTTCAAACGTGGTTAAAATAGTTGGTTACTACGCTGAGCGTCAAAAGAGCGAAACAACAAATTCCTCTAAAAAGTTCACTCACCAGAAGTAATTTAATAATAATAATTCGCACTGTCTAAACTCTCATTTATCTTACCTATTTTCTTTTTTTTTCAGCTCAGCCTGTTCTTCCCAATTATATTCTGCCTCTGCACTGTATTTCTTGTGGTGGTGCCTTTATATAGCGACACAATCAACTCATTAATCGGCATTGGCATTGCCTTATCGGGAGTTCCTGTCTACTTCCTGTGCTGCCATCTACCCGCCACACGCAGGCCAATGTGGCTCCGCAAGTTTATTGGTATGTCTTCTAATAGTGGTTCAGGTTTACTGAGTAAAACTGGATATAACTCCTAACACTTTTCATTCCCCTTTCCCCAGCATCTTCAGGTTTACTCATACAGAAGGTGTGCTTCTGTGTTCTTACTGAGATGGACACCGACGATGTAAAGTCAGAGTAGAAGAGGACGACGCACTGACAGGAAAACTGTGCCCTACCTGGAATAACCCTGGACATGCAACACACAAGCTGCTGATGTGATTAACCTAGTTTTACACTGGTTTAGTTATCATTTTAGATTGATCAGATATCTTGTGAAAACTCACCCGCAAGTTCTTTATATTTATTAGAAATATTTATGTAGAAGAGCTGCATTTTGACTAGTTGAATGCTGGTTTGATGGGGACCAGTAAACTAACTCCTTGGCCTGGTTTCCCAGACAGGGTTTAGGCATTAGCTTTTATAAACATTACTGGTGTGTATCTTGAGACAAAACAATGGCTCTGACATGTTTTAAGATATTATACCACCAGTGCGAGTTGCTTTCAGTTAAAACAGCTCAGCATTTTAGTCTGGGACTAGCTTAAGCCTTGTCTGTGAAACCGGGGGAGAATGTGAGACGAAACTACCTTTGGACAGGGGTTGGAGAGATGATGAAATGATAGCACTGATAACAGAGGAATTATTATATAGACAGTTGTACCATTGCTTTGAAACCCCTATAAACCTAAATCAATCTTGCACATGTTAATTTAACATAAATTTAGTTGCTTGTACACTGAACTTCTATTTTGAAGGAATTGGCATCGCCACTCTAGCATGTTTTATCTTTACAAGTTTATATCTGAATATCAAAAGCAGTATTTTTCATTGTTTTTGTAAAGACTGAAATGACAAGGCAGTGTTATTATGGATTTGTGATAAATAACTAGTTGAATAAGACAAAATAAACCAAATAAAGGACAAACAATGCAAAACCTGTGTGCATTAATCATGATATTTTGGCTTTTAATGTTTCTGTGCTTATACATGTGTGTGTGTGTGTGTGTGTGTGCATGAATGAAAGCACTTCAGCAGACTGTAAATGAATGAAGAGGGTGGTAAGGCAATAAGATTGCTCTTTAATGGCAAGAAAACACCTTTTCGTCAAATGTCTCATTTAGTCTTAATATTACCACCCATCCCTTAGTCCTTCTCATTACATATATGTACAACGCGATCGCAGAATTCTTCATCAAGGCGTTAGCCAATAGTCTCTTCCCAGGGTCTTTTCTTGTCTTGCTTTGGACTAGCCGATTTTCCTGTTGACATTGGTGATGCTGACTGCTGAAGGGGGTTATCGGTAAAAGTCTGCCTCAGGGGACCTTGGAGAGTGGAGGAATAAAAGAAAATTGTGAATGGCAAGCATCATCTGTAATACACAACCTAGCTTCACAAGCGCACACACATTCACAGTCCACAAATAGAGGCGAACCGAATGCAATGATTGGATGAATATTGGAAGATGTACAATTTTTTTAAAATATTAAGACCACTTCTATTCATTTATTAAAAGATGTGAAGAGAGTTTCAACCAATATAACAAAAAGTGTTTATAAAAATTAGGGATGCACCGAATCCAGATTTTTGGGGTTTGGCCGAATACCGAATCCATTGGTTAAGATTCCAACGAATCTGAAACTGAATATCAAACCCTACCCCCACCCTCAGTCCATTATCACAGTAAACACATTAATGAAGTAAACAATGTCCACAGCAGTGTATTTTTAATTTAATTTAATTTTAACTGTAAAAAAAAGAAAAAAGAATAGGCAACATTATGTCAGGATTACCGTCCTTCCTTTGCCGTACCTGAAGTTGCTGAATTTTGGCTGCTGTCTGTATATTCCTTCATGCACAACTTCTTTCAGATGTTTCATATGCAAATGTTTTAACAGCGGCTATTGTTTAGGCTCCTTGCCATCACGAGACAAATCGGCTTTGCAAATTGAACATGTAGCTCGACTTGAATCGCCTTCTTTTGACTGAAAGTACTGCCAAACAATAAGTTTTCTGTTCACGAGTTCCATTTCCACTTTCTCACAGCCTGCATTCGAACGGTCCACCTAGTAAACACCTTCCCATAATCAACGGCGGCGTCATCACGTCGACCAGCGGAGCGCGCTCCTAATAGCTTCTAATAGACCGTTCAGTAGGTTTTGAAACCGAGCTATAGAGAGCGAACCCTCACCTTTGGCTGCCATATCCAGATGTCCTTTAATCCTCTTTTCTCTCTCCTCCAGCTGCTGAGCTAACTGGGCATTCTTCCATCCTGAGGCGAACAGATACAGAAACATTATATAGAGAGAATAAGACAAGGACATGGAGAGGAGATTCAGATACAGAACAGTGCTGTTCGGTGTTGTTAACTACAACTAAGGCCCTGTTTACACCTGGTATTAAGATGCATTTTGGTCGATTGGATCACAAGTAGAGACACATTCCCGTTTACACCTGGTGTTTTAATCCGTCTCTTTTGTCCACTTTCATCCACTTCTGATTTCTTTGAGTGGAGGGTCTACGGCCGGGTAAGTGTATGGACTTTTTCAGATCTAAAGAAGGAATTTATTTATTTATATGAATGCTAGATGATGGAAAAACATACAGAGAGCAGCAGTTTTCATTTCTGCTCTGACAGCAGCTAGTGTGTTAGAAATCAGGAATGGTGAGAGAACATTGTGCTTGGTACGTTTTTCATCTTCAAACCAAACTTGGTTCTTCAGGCAACAACAAAAAAAAAAAATCAAATCCCGAATGGATAGCGTGCTTCCCATAATGTTTACGCATTAGGTTAGTAGCAGCGAGTAGGCGTCTTTTGTGGTTGTTCAAACACATTTGAACAGATGAACGTTTGTTTACACTACGAAAGCACTCTGGCCGAATGTGTTTTTGACTACCCCTGTGGCCTGTTGCACAAAGCTGGTTTCAGTTGCTACTCGGGTAAGTTTGAGATTAGTTTGAGCAAACTCTGGTTTTTCGGACTCAAGAAGGTGGATTGGTTTTTAGCAGTGTTCATCACCCTGGTAACTTACACTACACAGCTAACCTGCTCTGGAGCAGGGTTTATTCTGGGTTAGAGATCGCAAACCCAAACTGGACCAATCAGCTGCAAGTAAAGATGCAATAAAGCCACACCCCCTGTATCTCTCATTCCAAATTAAAGCAGTTTATCATCTTTTGGCGCTAATTATTTATTATATTTAAATTATATGAATTATAATTACTTTTAATTAATATCATATATTCATGTAATTATTATATTAATTGACAAGAAGCCAAATATTAATATAAATATAATACATACATTCATACTTCTTTTAAACAACGTGTATTCATTTGAGCTCTTTGTGAACCTATAATTATTAGGCATATTTCTTTTATTCACATCATGCATTGATATAGTCAGATATTCTTTCAGCTGCCTTCTCAAACTGTCGCTGCAGCAGAAGTGTTTATTCCTGCTTTGTAAACGCATTTAATTTCATGAGAAATTTCTTCTCTTTCAAATTTCTTCTCTTTCTTCAGAAGAGAAGTGAATTGCACCGTCTCTCTTGCGAGAAGGGAATCGGACACTATGATTGACGTATCACACTTTCAGGCGCATGCGTTTCAGAGTTAATCGCACACTCTGGATTAAACCTGAGTTGACAGAGAACGTTTATACCAAGCTTTGAGAGACCGTAGAACTTGATCTAAACCAGATTAGATCTGGATTTCTCAACTCTAAACCTACTCTGAAACTCAGAGTTTGTTCAGCTAGCTTCATGCAACAGGCCTCTGGGAGTGTTGAAAGTGGACAAGCTCAAAACGTTTTAGACCCCGTCCACACCTGTATTTGGTGTCGTCCACTTGTGATCCAATTGACCAAAATGCATCTTAATACCAGTCGTAAACATGAACTACAAAACAGCATTTTCGGTAAATTGAAATAAAGCAAAAATAAAATATATATATATATATTATATTATATTATATTATATATATATATATATATATATATATATATTAGAGTAAATTGGCAGAGGCCATTTACACTAACTCTGCCCCCATTGCATGATTGAGCCAGACAAAATTACAAAAGAAATGAGGTGGGTGGCATTACTTCTTGATGCGACCAACCCAAGTTCGAATCCACACGTTTCCAAACTCATTCTTCACATATCAGCTCTGAGACGCATTTATTTTAAATAAAAATGAAGAAAAAAATGTGAAGAGTAGAAATAAAATGCTTAACAGGTATTTAATAGTGGTACACTGAAAAAAATGCTGGGTTAAAAACAACCCAAGTTGGGTTAAAAATAGACTAACCCAGCAATTGGGTTAAATGTTTGCATAAAACAAACTCAATCTTTGAGTTAAAACAACCCAAGTTGGAATAAAAATGGACAAACCTAGCAATTGGGTTGTTTTAACCCAGTAAATGGGTTGTTTTAACCCAGTGGTTGGGTTAAATGTTTGCATAAAACAACCCAATCTTTGAGCTAAAACAACCCAAGTTGGGTTAAAAATGGACCAACCCAGCAATTGGGTTGTTTTAACCCAGTAAATGGGTTGTTTTAACCCAGTGGTAGGGTTAAATGTTTGCATAAAACAACCCAAGTTGGGTTAAAAACAGACAAACCCAGCAATTGGGTTGTTTTAACCCAGTGGTTGGGTTAAATGTTTGCATAAAACAACCCAATCTTTGAGCTAAAACAACCCAAGTTGGGTTAAAAACAGACAAACCCAGCAATTGGGTTGTTTTAACCCAGTGGTTGGGTTAAATGTTTGCATAAAACAACCCAATCTTTGAGCTAAAACAACCCAAGTTGGGTTAAAAATGGACCAACCCAGCAATTGGGTTGTTTTAACCCAGTAAATGGGTTGTTTTAACCCAGTGGTAGGGTTAAATGTTTGCATAAAACAACCCAAGTTGGGTTAAAAACAGACAAACCCAGCAATTGGGTTGTTTTAACCCAGTGGTTGGGTTAAATGTTTGCATAAAACAACTCAATCTTTGAGTTAAAACAACCCAAGTTGGGTTAAAAATGGACAAACCCAGCAATTGGGTTGTTTTAACCCAGTAAATGGGTTGTTTTAACCCAGTGGTAGGGTTAAATGTTTGCATAAAGCAACTCAATCTTTGAGTTAAAACAACCCAAGTTGGGTTAAAATGGACAAACCCAGCAATTGGGTTGTTTTAACCCAGCGGTTGGGGTAAATGTTTGCATAAAACAACCCAATCTTTGAGTTAAAACAACCCAATTGCTGGGTTAGTCCATTTTCAACCCAACTTGGGTTGTTTTTAACCCAGAGTTTTTTAGAGTGTAATACCTGTGTTTAACAGGTAGGGTTAGAAGTAGGTGTAGGGCTGGGCTTTAGGGACAAATTATGCATCCATTTATGATCTATGATCTAAATATAACAATATTACACTAAATGTGTTATTATTGCATACAGTTTTTATAATACACTACAATACACTGAGGTGCACAGATATAGTTTATCACTATTTGTGCTATTTTTGTTTCGCTATTTACACTTGCAAATGGCCACTGTCAATCAAATAAGTACTGAAATGGAAATAAATATAAAGCTATACAGAATATAAATACAAAAACGCATAGTTCACATGTCAAAATGACTAAAACTAAATTTTTCTAAATAATAATAAGTAATAAATTAATAAATACTACGATGACCAAAAAATCCTAAACCCATCCGCACCTTTCTTGATGCTCTCTATGAAACCTTCGTTCTGAGGTAGTGCCGATGGTGGGTGTGTGATGCGCTCTGGGATGTTTAGCTTCTGTCTCACTGCGGGGTGCTTCAGCAGGGCCACCTGACCCAGCGAGAAGAGGTTAGAGGTCATCCAGTAGGTAAACACCGCCTGTAAAACACACAGATCACATGACACTGAGGGGAATCATGACAGCAAGACAAGAGAAGCCCGATCCTACCACAAATACTGCATGGCGAGAGACAATGTCGAGAGACTGACCGTGGAGAAGTGAATCGTCAGAGGGAGGATAACAAAGGGCATGATCCTGAAG
This sequence comes from Gobio gobio, assembly GCF_949357685.1. Taxonomy (NCBI): domain Eukaryota; kingdom Metazoa; phylum Chordata; class Actinopteri; order Cypriniformes; family Gobionidae; genus Gobio; species Gobio gobio. Next base: position 61,635,397 of record NC_137098.1, read on the forward strand.
ACGGTCTTCATGGTCCTCAGATTGGGGTTGTCTATGCCAGATTCAGCTCCCAACTAAAAACACATTTCAAATTGTTGCAATACCTCAAAAATGTTGCTTTCAAGCTCCACATTAATATGGTCCATACAACCCATGGCTAAGTTTCAAGTCTCAAAGACATACAATAACGTAATGTAAGATACAAAACAAATCTAATTTTTTTTTTAAAGTGGTCATATGGTGACTTTTATCCCTGGTCACAATATGCTGTCATTGCATCAAAAAGAGCCTCTTCAA
>NC_137098.1:61640672-61735089 GCF_949357685.1 Gobio gobio
GTAAGAAATGAAAAGCTACACACTCCATCAGTTAGGGTTAGAAGAACTGTTGCCAAACTGCATCACTGCAATGATTCAATCATAGACTCTTAAGCATTTGCCAAATTAAATACAAACAGCAACTTGCCAGGCAGTGTATATGGCAGTAGTAGAAACACTCTCCACTGAAAGAACATCCCTTTCCAGCAACCCACCTGTGAGCTGTTGTGTCTGACTGACACAGCACTGACCAGCAGGAACTGGCCATGATTGGGACACCCAAGAAGTGCCCGAACTAGAGGACCCCTACTTCCTCTGCCAGTGTGTAGATGTGATCTCGGGACAAACCACTGCAACAAGATGGAAGCCAGGAAAAAAGTCAGATTGCACTATCAAACACAGGCCTTTTTAAAAATGCTATAAACTACAATCAAACGGCTGTTCAGGAGGATATTTATTCATCTTTAGTAAACAATGCTATATGCAACTTACAGATGAAGAACATCACAATTATTTGATTGCAAGAGTGATTGTAGAGTGATACTAACTAGATTTGAACAAAGGCGAAATGCAAAAAAGGAGAAAAAGAATTTATGAATAAATGAATGAACAAACAAACAAGTGTTATTAAAAATAACATTTTCTTGAATATCTCAGTCAGTGGTTCTCAACATTTTTGACTTGAAGCCCACCACAGTCCAACACAATAATCATAGACCCCTACATAACATATTAACAAAACTAGAACTACGAATATGATTAACTATAATATTTATTAATAGAAACTGTGAGAGTCAGTACAGGCAAATTAACCACAATCCATTTTGTGATTCCAGAACTCTTTGCAATAAAAACTAGATGAAAAAGTTTGCAGACAAACTTTGATGTTGGCTTGATGAAGACTAGCCAGAAATTTTGAAAGTAGTTTTGAAAGTTTTGAGTTTTAAAAAAAGTTTGAAGTTAGAAGGCTTTGCAGTTAAAGTAGTTTTAAACGTTTGAAAGTTAAGGCCATGCTGTTATATATGGGTTCAAGGGCATTGCTACATTGTTGCTAGGGTATTCTGGGTGGTTGCTAGGGTGTTGCTATGGTATTCTGGATGGTTGTTAGGGTGGAAAAAAAGAAATATATATTTTTTTGCATTTTAATTTAGTTTGATCATTAAAATCAAATATTAATGAATAGTAAATAGACTAATATATTAATTAAATACTGTAGTAATTTTATGAATATACATCATTTAAGTCCCCATGGAAGTGTGCTGAGGGCCCAGGGCCCTGGTTAAGAAACACTGATCTAAACTATAAGACAAATTGTAAAGAAAATGAGTAGTAAGTCAGAATATGCTGTTATTTTAAATACAATTTACATAATAATACATTTTGCAGCCAAACACAAAAATATATATACACACAACCCAAATTAAACCTATTTATAATAATCTCACTAAATAAACCAGATCATGACACCTTGTGACCAGGCAACATATACATTTAGCAACCAATAACCAATTAGATAAATTATTTTATGTGAACATTAATCCTGGTGTTTTAACAGCTTTATTTTGGATAGTTTTGAATAGCCGCTCTGAACTGCACAACCTCAGCTATGCTATCTAGCTTCTGTCAAAGTCATGTCATGTGAAGTACAACGTTTTTGCGGACTTTGGGGAGCGAATTGACAAATTACAAACCGCCACTCACCTTATTCCCTGTCGTAACAATGGGAAGAGTGGAAATGCTCGCTGTGCTTGTTTGTCGAAACATACATGTTGTAAGACATTCTGTGACCACTCTGCCCCTGAGCGCAGCCATCTTGGATCGACCAAATGCATTGTACGGCGAGCGCAAAGGGACATCGCGTTTCCGCTCCGCCCCCTCTCAAATAAAACCGCACATCTGTAGCTGTGTCCCAATTCAAGGGCTGCATCCTTTGAAGGCCGTGTCCTTTGAAGTGCACGGCCGACGCAGCCTTCAAAGGACGCTCCGAGACTCGTTTACAGTGGAAGGTATAGCGGATTGCGTCACCGCGGCGCGACGAAGGCTGTCCCAATTCGTAGGTCCTTCGAAGGCTCCTTCAAAATACGGCCTGCAAATGCGTCCTTCTTTTCCCATGAAATGAAGGATACTCGGATGGATGCTTCGCAGCCTTGCCTACCCCAGAATTCCTTGCGCGCCGCGACGTCAGAGAAATTGCCAGATTACACTTTTAAATGCAAGTATTGGGTTTCAATTTACTCCAGTAATCTAATGTATCTACTGATAAAAATAAAATGTTGACTAATATGTTACCAACATACGATTTTATATAGGCCTAGTTTATATTCTTTATTATGCACATAAATGGGCCGAGGTAAACATCTTTAGTTGTTTTGTTTTTAGGCAGTTGAATATAACTTTAAAGTCCAGTATAAATGTTCATTTCAGTTCTCTTCAATGGCAGCTGTCAACAGTTGCTAAATAGTACATATAATGTAACGAAATACATTTACTCTGTATTTGAGTATAATTGTGAAGTACCTCAGATTTTTATTCAACTTCATCTCAGAGGCAAATATTGTGGTTTTATGAAAAACTGACTTTTAACACATGGATATTACATTTTGATATTAGTTATCGTTTAAAAAAGAATCTAAAAATAAAATACACTAGAAATATGTCTTATAGAAAAGGGATAGGCACCGTTGGTCTTGGAGGACCACTGTCCTGCAGAGTTCAGCTCATAGAACAGTTATGCATCTTAAAATATTTTGTTGTGTGCTTTGAGGATGTGAGTTAATTTAATTTATTCTTCCCTCTTTCTGAAAACATCTTAGCGACATGGCAGCCGTCGAATAAGTCAGCACTGCAAACCTGTTGGTAGACAGTGGAAAATGCACTGATCCCAGATGATGTCCCGCTGACCCAGAAAGGCTTCACCAGGGTCAATAAAGCCCAGCTCAATAAAAGTCTACATAAAAACATTTTCTTCCATCTGTTTTATGTACTGTTAATTTTAAAATGTATTTAGTTTTTCTAATCTTAAACGTAACTTATGTAAATAGTTGTAAAAAGTACTGTAAATAAAAATGTATAGAACAATTTATTTTTTTATTTACAAATTAATTGACATGACAAAAATAAATGTACAGAATTATTTATTTTATTTACAAATTATTACTTGCATAACAAAAATAATGTGTAGAACAGTAATATTTCATTTACACATTTTAATTTACAAAACCAAAATTTTAGTTCTCAACAATCTCTCAAGAAGAGAAAACAATCAGTCCATTCTCTCCCTGCTCTCCTCTGTCTCTCGCTGAAACTTCCTGTCCTCCCTCAGTATCTCCATCAGCTCATCCTCTCGTCTCGTCTCCTCTTGGCTGGAGTTGCTCCTCCTCTTGGTCATCCACTGCTGAACTTGGCCCTGGTGTGTCCTCAAGGATGGAGTGGGGTTGTCCCAACACCTCAATCATGAAGACAAACCATGGCCAAGTTCCCCACTCCCTCACCTGTCCCAGGACACTTTCAATCCTAAGGCAGAGAAAATAAACATGTCTGTCAACAACAAACACAACAGCACAATACATTTCAGTAAAGATGTGTCTATTAACTTGAATATTTTTTTTTTTTTTTAAGTTGTAATACGTTTTTTTTTTTTTTTTTACCTGCAAGGCAGGGGTGCAATCTTAAGAAAATTAAAAAATATGAAGCATCAGTAGCCTACAACCATACAAAATACTCCAGAAATCATATTTATAGATACTCAAATTCTATATTCTCGATTTTTCCGGCCTGGTAAATAAATACTAATTTGCTGCCCTCATTTTAATAAAGCTGCTAAAAGTAACTTGATCCATAAAACAAAACGAAATATTAAATCAGATCACCTAACGAATAAAGCTGTGCCGTGGTAACACAGAAATAAAGACCACCGGCTTTTAAAACGTTTCGTTGGTTATTTTAGTAAATTAAAACACAATAGGCTACTTACAGTAGGTGTTCTTCGGCCGCGGGATGGGCAGAGGAATACACTGCGAAGAATCCACTTGTTCCGGTTGGTTCTATCCTTCGCGGCCGGGGAGACGGATGGGTTGGGTTGCCAGGTCTCTGCAACAAAAGTAGTCCAAAACTCCCAATGCGATTTTCTCCATCGAGCGGCCGAATTCTCCACTGCAGTTGTACGTTTAGGGGTGTTGGAGCGGCGAAAACTTATTATGGGGTAGAAACAAACCCGCGGAAATAATTTTTCACCCGCGGCACCAACTTAAAAGTAGCCTAATTCGGCTGAAAAAACGGGGACTTGGCAACACGGACGGCAGGCTGCATTTGAAGGCCCCTTCGAATTGAGACAGCCTTCGTCGCGCTGCGGTGACGCAATCGGCCTTCAAATGCGGCCTTTGAAGGATGCAGCCCCCGAATTGGGACACAGCTTGTGAATGCATTCTGGCTGAGAGAACGCCATTAGGCTTGCGTTTTTCATCCCGGTAGTTTAGCATAGGAAACACCTGTAAGTACATTTTAAACGTAAAAAATGACGGAAGAGATGGATAACTGGGATGAAGATTTGGAAGAGGACGCCACGATAGCAAGTGTCTTCAAAAACTTGAGTAATCTGACATTTTTTCACATTTTTAAAATCATTTTAGACTTTTCCCTATGTGTATAGTGATAAGAATTAGACAAGATTAAAGATTAGGATAAGATAATTCGATTGAATTAAATTATAGAAGGAAAAAAAAACAACAACAGAAAAACCGAAAGTGAAACGGACCAACATGGATTTTGAAAGGAATTCAAACCGAAACCAAAACAGAAAAATATGTCTTATTTTGTATTTTTATTTATTTTTTTAATCCAGATATAAAGAAACAACATCTTATTTCCGAAGTACGGCCATCAACTGAACAAGTGGACTCTGGTGAGTTGACCATTAATCAAATAGATCAGCATTCTGATAGAAAGTGTGATTTTAACATTTAGCTTATGTAGTAGGCTATGTACTAGTATAAGTTCTTAAAATTATGTTTTGTTATCAGTTGCATTGCCCTGTGGTCATCAAATGCCAGCGGACTATGTTGTTGCATTGTTCAAGTATTATCTTAAACAGGTTAGTCCCTATAACACTGTTTATATTGTTTATTTACTGACACATATGCTACCATTTTATGATCAACTGGTTCTTGTCTTTTCAGAAAAATACAGATTTTTCCTGCCCTGGTTTTAATGAGATTCGGAAGAAAACCTGCGGTGCAAAGCTCTCTTATCAGGACATCTGTCGGCTGATCCCACTGACAGACAAGCAACGGGAATTCCTAGAGGAGAACCTCGCTGCACTTGTTGCTCGAAGGCTGTTTGACTTTAAAGCTGTAAGATCATTCAGTTTGTCTGCTGTTTGCATGACCTCTTAAAGGGAAAGTTCACCCAAAAATGTACTCACCCTGGAGTTGTTCCAAACCTGTATGAGTTTCTTTGTTCTGCTGAACACAAAAGAAGATATTTTGAAGAATGTTTGTAACCAAGCATATAGAGCAACCATTGACTACCATAGTAGGAAAAAAAAAATACTATGGTAGTCAATGGTAGCTCTATCTGCTTTGTTAACTGTTAACAGTATTAGTTGTGTCTTTATACTTAAAAATATAGAACTACCTTTTAAATTTTAGGACAGGGGTCCCCCGCTTGATTGCAATATTTGGGGGAGTCCGTGGCATATAAAAGATTGAAAACCCCTGTCCAGAATAATGCATCTGTTTGTCATTACCGCAGTGCCCAGGATGCCAGTCTCATGTGGAAAGACGAGATCGAAGTAACCTGTGTGTACACTGCACTATCTGTACGGCCAACATGAAACGCACGTACTGCTTCTGCTGGAACTGCCGGAGGGAATGGAAGGGGCCGACCAATAATGCTGTGCGGTGTGACAATAATGGCTGTGGACAGAGAGTGGTAAATAAAGTCTTATTTTGACCACAATAATTCAATTATTTAATCTTATATTAACATTTTGTTGCATTTGAACAGAAAACTTCAGATCCTCTTAAACCATGCAAACCCGAGATTAAAAGGGAAATTCTTAGACAAGAGGGAGAAGATGTAAGTGATAGTATAATACAATATATGTTTAAAATCGTTGAATAGTAGCATTGAAACAATTAAAGGGATAGTTCGCCCAAAAATTAAATTGACCCCATGATTTACTCACCCTCAAGCCATCCTAGGTGTATATGACTTTCTTCCTTCAGACGAATACAATCGGAGTTATATTAAAAAATGTCCTGGCTAACCCAAGCTTTATAATGGCTGGGAATGGCAGCCCAAAATTTGAAACCCAAAAAAGTGCATCCATCCATTATAAAGTAAAGTAACGCTTGCGCTACGTCTGACGTCATTGTCGCGCCAGTTACACTTTTTCCGTAAGTTGAATACAGAAGGTGGTCTGGCAGAAGCTAGATATTTTACTTTATAACATGTTAAATATGGATATTTTTCTTACACAAACTCATTGATGCACTTCAGAAGGTCTTTATTAACCCCCTGGAGCCGTGTGGAGCACTTTTATAATGGATGGATGCACTTTTTGAGCTTCCATTATAAAGTTTGGATTAAAGTGATTGTATTCGTCTGAAAGAAGAAAGTCATATACACCTAGGATGGAGTAAATTATGGGATAATTTTTGGGCGATCTATCCCTTTAAGAAACACATGCTATTGTGGTAATTGTCCTAAGGATGTGGGAATGTACTCTATATTTTTGTGTGTCTCTTTCCACTGCTCTGTCAAGATTTACCCAATAAAAGCCAAATCCCCTGACAGAAAACGTCTGGCACTGCTCATCAACAATGTGGAGTTTAAATTCATAGATGACAGGACCGGGGCAGAAAAAGATGAGCTGAGTATGGAGATGCTGCTCAATGGTCTGGGTTACACTGTGGTGACACTCAGAGACCTCACTGCACAGGTGCGTACAAGTGTATTTAAGCCAAATCTACTGGAGCCAAGGACCAAAATTGGGGCTTTTTTTTAGTATTAGTTCACTTAAAGGGTAACTAAACCCTAAACCAACTTTTTTTAGTTAATGATCTGTAATACTGGGGCTTTATTAATGCTGTTCATTGATTCAAGTAAATGTTTTGACATTTGAGTATAAAGTGTTTTAATTCTATAAAATATGGTGTAAAACCGCCAAAGTGCTGCCCTCTTAAGGTTGAACGGGGGCTACTGCAGTTTAATTTTCCTATTGGACGTTGTGGTACATCGTGACGTAGGATGGTACCTCCAACGGCTCTCTATCCGCGCCCCTAGCACGAGCTCACCACGCCCTCAGAAATATTTCCCCCAATCACATGATGAGAGCGGCTACACTCCAGTATGAACTGTCATATTACATGAAGTAAACATTATGAATGAAACTCACTTGACACTTGCTTTAAAATTGTATTGAAGAAAATACGGTTAAATAATGCAGTTGTCAGTACACGTCAGGCTTTTCTTGTGATATTATTGCCGCCCGTCATGTGTTCAGATAATTTTCATACTTGAGACGCGCTTTCAAACCCTGACACGCAAGTGGTTGCCGCGGACGCAGATAGATTAGGTCAGTTCTCTTGCGCGGCTGCTTCACTATTATCGTCGGCATCGGGAGTTAACGCAGTTTGAGCAGCGGCTCGCATTGATAAGGCTCCGGGTTTGTGTCTGTTACAGACAATCCACCCTCCTCCACTTCAGGTGAAGGTAGGCGAAATGACCGCTCTGTTGCAAAGCTGGCGTCACTCCAGTCATTCTCCATCTTTGCGACTCGCGAGTCTGACAGCTGTCAAACAACCCGTCCCTGAGGGTCTCAGGTGCACACCCTCCGCTCAGCCCCGCCCTCGGTTTGTCCCCTCTGTGTCCGCCGGGCTCTGCCCACTTTTCCAGCATTTTTTAAAAATTGCCAGTGGGTGGAGTTAAGCTCTGAGCAGGGGTTTAGTTACCCTTTAAAAATGAAAATTTCCTGATATCTCATCCAAGATGTTCATGTCTGTCTTTCTTCAGTCGAAAAGAAATTAAGTTTTTTGAGGAAAACATTCCAGAATTTTTCTCCACATAATGGATTTCAACAGCAACCAATGGGTTGGAGGTCCAAATCAATGCAGTTTCAAAGGGCTTCAGAGGCTCTGCACGATCCCAGCCGAGGAATAGGGTCTGGGATCGCGCAGAGCCTCTGAAGCCCTTTGAAACGGCATTGATTTGGACCTTGTTGATTGCCGTTGGAGTCCATTAAATGGAGAAAAATCCTGGAATGTTTTCCTTAAAAAAAACATCATTTCTTTTCGACTGAAGAAAGAAAGACATGAACATCTTGGATGAGATGGGGGTGAGTAAATTACAGCTGGAAATGTTCATTTTGAAATGAACTAATCCTTTAAAGATATTGATGGTCTGATGTTCAGGGCATGTTTGCTGCCATGCAAGACTTCGCCCAGCGCGAGGAACATGTCCAGTCGGACAGCTGCTTCGTGGTGTTGATGTCTCATGGAGATGCCAGCGGAATCTGTGGAGTTTTCGCTTCCCTCAGCAGTGATGATGAAGAGGACATCTTTCCAACAGATGACATTTTTAATTGCTTGAACACTCCAAACTGTGCTGGATTGCGGGACAAGCCAAAAATCATCCTCATCCAGGCGTGTAGGGGTGGTGAGTAACAAAACAATATATTAGAGAAGTAAAAGTGTCTAAATATTTGATTCGGTTAAAAGCCCATCCAGAGCTCTGATATAGCAACATGCTTTGACGAATGTTTATAGAAAAAGAAGGCAGTGTAGATGTCCAGGATAGTGTGCCAAGACATAGAAGAGGGAAAGAGCACCGTGAAAAAGACTTCTGCTGCCTGTGGTCCTGTACTCCAGGTAAATAATAGTTCTGTATACCCGATTCCACTATGTTTACTAGAGCTGCACGATTCTGGAGAAATTAAGAATCACAATTTAATTTAGAGATCACGATTCTCCCACGATTCTGAACAGACAACTAAGCAAAATAACATGCAATTTACAAGAGATTTGAATTTTTGAGTAACATTAAATGATGCTGAGTCCTGGGTTTATTGTTTTAAATATGTGTTATTTGTTTTACAAGGAGTGAGGATCAGTCACACTGTACTGTATATCATAATTTGTATTTTTTCGTACAGACACGGTGTCCTATAGAAACAAAGAGAAGGGCTCACATTTCATCCAAGACATTGTGGAAATATTTAATGAGCATGCCTGCCAGGACCACATCGAGGAGCTCTTCAGAAAGGCAAAGTCACATTCTTTAGCAAGACATTAAATTCGACATTATATGTGTTTTTTCAATGGTTGATGTTTACTTCCTTGTATTGTGTTTTATAACCTTGTATGTCAGTTTATATCGCACTAACCAGTCAAATACAAACAGGCCTAGAATAAAGAAACATTTTAGGTTGTAATGTGTGGTTAGTTGTATTTTAATATTTATTTTTATTTTTGAAACAGGTCCTTAAGAAGTTTAAGGAGAAACATCCAGATCAGATGCCATGCAAAGAAAGAACAACATTATCTAAAAGATTCTACCTCTTCCCAGGGTTGTAAAACTTCTGCTTTCCTTATTAAATTAGAAACGTGATGTATGCATCTTTATCATGTTTGGAGAAAACATGCTGTCTATCGTGAAGCTTGACTTGAGCACTAAAGCACCTGATATTGAAATATATATATATATATATATATATATATATATATATATATATATATATATATATATATATATATATATATATATATATATATATATATATATTACTCACTTAAAAATGTTGGGTTAAAATAACCCAACAAGTAACCCAACTGTGGGTTGGTATAGCACCTTCCCAACTGTGGGTTATTTTAACCCAATGCATTGGGTTAAAAAACAGTTGGGTTAAAAGTAACCCAACAGTTGAGTTAACTTTTTATTTTTATTCATGTCATTATTTTAATAAATAAAATACACATTTTCAAATACAGATTGTTTATTTTTAAGAAACAATACATACATTTTAAAATATACATTTTAAATGTCAAACTAAATATTGGGGAGTCTAGCATTTAATGTAAATATACATAAATGTGTACATATTAAATTGTGTACATAACAGCACAAATACATTCAAAACCTATTTAAAAAAATGTACAAACAGTACACATTCAAATCAAAACATATATTTGAAACATACACACAAATGTACATAGAGTAAACATACATAAAATGTGTCCATACAACACACAAATTAATACTACATTTAAAACTACACAAAAGTGTACAGAAATATTACATTCAAAACCTATACAACAGAATACACAAATTCATAATATTAATATATATACAATATCATGACCATCAGGAAAATCAAGAAAAGCAACTGTATTGTGAACATACTGTATTTATTTCATTGTTCTTTTTAAATATGAATACTGGACCTGTTAGGTTTGTGAAATCTGCTGACCTAGATTGCTGATGTCATTTCTTGTAACTGCTCAGCTGTAAAGTTGGATTTCCTGTATTTGAAAACAGAAACCAGCAACACTGTGATCCCTGAACTTTATGTTCATTGCACCAAACCTGGGAGGCCGTGTGTTATCTGTCTTTACATTTATTTTTCACAAATGGAATAAGTCATTGAGGGTTATATGCTGTACTTTAGGCAACAAATAACCTCTGTCTCACTCAAATAAGCATTAGATGCACTTGAATGAAGGCTTTGTCTCAACTCACTAAACATATATATATATATATATATATATATATATACATGTGTGTGTGTGTGTGTGTGTGTGTGTATTTTTGCTATATGTTATGGAATGTCTGAATATAGATATCATAGGATTTATTTGTGAATTATTACTATGAAACAATACTGTATAGGCCTACTATAAAGGTAAAATATATATTCACAGTAGAAATATGAAATAATTTGTCCACAGCCAAAGCCACATTTTTCCCTCTGAGGGACCTGATACTAAATTATAAAATCAATCGAATGCATAACTATAAATAATAAAAATAAATAAATAAAATATTTATTCTCTAAGAGGAAAGAAGACCATTGGTAAGATTATCTTCTTATTGCTGCTGTCCAATTCTTCGGGCCGGTTCTGATTCACTGTGGAGTACATTGTTGGAATCTTGGAATACATCATCTAACTGTTCGATTACAATTATATAGCCTAGGTAACTTTTATATAATAATAACTGCATTTAACTGCATTGTTGGAAAATTGGAATCTAATCTGTTCGATGAAAATTATGTAGGCTAGACAATTTTTATATAATAATTTAACGTGCGCATTTAAATAAATTACTTATTTCAAATATCCATCGATTCATTATTTTTAACCGGTTAATTTAATTGAACTGTCCAAAAGTGTTGTCGTCGTGATATTAAGTGGTTTTCCTTAGAGTTAATGCCACTGATCTATATAATGACCAGTGGTTAATGCACTTGTACTGAAGGCTAGTCAAGAAAATAGTTTGTTTAAAAAAAAAAAGACTGTTCCCACCTGGTGGAATTTATAATTATTTTTTTTTAATTGTTCTGTCCTATGTGTTCTGTAGATTAACTGAGACTTGCCTGTTTTAGTTGCTTCTATTGCTCTCATTTGTAAGTCGCGGATAAAAGCGTCTGCTAAATGACTAAGTTACATGTAAATGTAAAAAAACAAACTAGCTTGACACTTTGGAGAGATGCGTTTGTGGCAGCGCAACAATGGACGTCACATCATCAACCTCATGTTGTTTTCAAGTAAAATAGTCCACGGTTGAATTAGTAACTTTTTGGTCTAAGCTATTAATTAAACATATCAGGTCTAAAACATATGATAAATGCCTTTCAATATGTTGGACACGACGTGAAGTAGGCCTACCGCTCAAAATGCAAATACATGCAAATTTGCTGCCATCTGCTGCTGCCGCAGAGGAGGATTCCTTCAGTTCGTCGAAGTGTCCAGAGATTGAGTTAATTTGTTAACTTTGTTTTGACGATTAAGCAACTGGAATCAATCTTTGAAGGGTAAGTAAAACAGAGGTAGAGAGAATGAATTTGACTTTACTTGTCAAGGTTTATGGAGGTAGCCACATTTCTTGCATAGCCTATTGTTTTGAATTGTGTTGAATTTTTTTTTCTAACGACCTTTATGTAGGCTATTTTCATTATAGTGAATATTAGGCTATCTGTGTCACAATATGTTGCATACACAGGGGCTTTGATTCCTGATTTCTGTATATGCTACAAACCTGAAAATCAGGTTTGACTGAAGTTTGATATATGGCCCTAAGGCGAAACTGAAACACACACCCAAAGACTCGCCATCACAAGAGGTAGATGACTTTACGATGATTTCAATTTTCAAATCCATCTTCAACACTATGAATTGCAATAAATAGTTAGTTTAAACGATCCAAAACATTTACCAGTGAGACAATGTAAGTATCAATGCACTTTGACATTGTTTTGTTAAATTAGTTCACTTTAAAATGAACTTTAAAAGTCATACACCTAGGATGGCTTGAGGATGAGTAAATCATGGGGGTAATTTTCATTTTAAAGTGAACTAATCCTTTAAGTTTTATCATAAAATGTATGATTGACTATATACAGTTTCTATAAATGTCATTGAATCATATAATGCTAATATACTAACCTGTTACAGGCTACATTTTTTATATCTAGATTTTTAGGTCTACATTATTTATGGGGAGGACATTTTTCCAATTAACAGTGTTTACTGTAGCATTTTTCTGTTCTTATAGTATTTTTTAGAAGTGTACAGTTATTTGAAATTCTTGAGCTCATGAATAATTTGTAACTTTTGAAGTGTTCAAGCAAATCTTCAAATCTTTTTTTTTTTTTTTTTTCTCTAGTTGACTGCTAAATTTAAACACTGTGTATATCTGTGTTTGTGTATGATTTTAGCTGTAAAGTCATGGCTGCCCTCAGTGATTTGTCTGAAAGATTCACATGTTCCATATGTCTGGACGTGTTCACTGACCCTATAACTACTTCCTGTGGACACAATTTCTGTATGGCCTGCATCAGAAGCCACAGGGACCGCAGTCCATGCTCAATGTGCCCACTGTGTGGGAAGGCATTGGACTCAAAACAAGATTTTACCATAAACAGAACAATTAGAGACACTGCAGAGGACATCAAAAGAAAAAGGATCCAGGAGAACCCTGAAGTGTCCTGTGATAGTTGCCCAAAGAAGAAAATGCGGGTTGCAGTTAAATCATGCCTACACTGTGGAACCTCTTTCTGCGAGACTCACTTGGAGCCCCATGTAACTGCAGAAAAACTCATGAAACACAAACTAATTAACCCTGTGAAGAATCTTGATGAATACATTTGCAAGAATCATGAAAGACCTCTGGTACTTTACTGTAGAGATGATCAGACAGCCATCTGTCAATTCTGCTCAGAGAGTGACCACAAGAATCATAATACTGTCCATCTGGAGGAGGAGAGTTTGGTAATACTAACTAATGGTCGTTAAAGGGATAGTTCACTCAAAAATGAAAATTCTCTCATTATTTACTAGCCCTCATGTCATTTTAAACCCAGAAAGCTTTCGTTCTTCTTCAGGAACCCAAATGAAGATCTTTTCTGATGAAATCTGAGAGATTTCTGTCCCTCCATTGACAGCTACACAACTTCAACTTTGACGCTTCAAAAAGTTCATAAAGAGATTGTAAAACTAATCCATATGGATTGAGCGGTTTAGTCCAAATCTTCTAAAGATACTTGATCGCTTTACATTGATTCTTGCTGAAGCTCAAACGTTCTGCGTAACACGAGAATGAACCTCATTGGTTCTCACTGAAGCTCAAATGTGATGCGTAACACGAGAATGAACCTCATTGGTTCTCGCTGAAGCTCAAATGTGATGCGTAACACGAGAATGAACCTCATTGGTTCTCACTGAAGCTCAAATGTGCTGCGTAACACGAGAATGAACCTCATTGGTTCTTGCTGAAGCTCAAATGTGATGCGTAACACGAGAATGAACCTCATTGGTTCTCACTGAAGCTCAAATGTGATGCGTAACACGAGAATTAACCTCATTGGTTCTCGCTGAAGCTCAAATGTGATGCGTAACACGAGAATTAACCTCATTGGTTCTCGCTGAAGCTCAAATGTGATGCGTAACACGAGAATGAACCTCATTGGTTCTCGCTGAAGCTCAAATGTGATGCGTAACACGAGAATGAACCTCATTGGTTCTTTCTGAAGCTCATATGTGCTGCGTAACACGAGAATGAACCTCATTGGTTCTCACTGAAGCTCAAATGTGATGCGTAACACGAGAATGAACCTCATTGGTTCTCGCTGAAGCTCAAACGTGATGCGTAACACAAGAATGAACCTCATTGGTTCTTGCTGAAGCTCAAATGTGATGCGTAACGCAAGAATGAACCTCATTGGTTCTTTCTGAAGCTCAAACGTGATGCGTAACATGAGAATGAACCTCAATTCATATGGATTAGTTTTACAATCTCTTAAACTTTTTCTCTATTTAATTTTTGAAGCGCCAAAGTGGTATTTGCGTAGCTGTCAATGGAGGGACAAAAAGCTCATCAAAAAGATCTTCATTTGTGTTTCGAAGATGAAAAAAAGTCTTACAGGTTTGGAACGTCATGAGGGTGAGTAACTAATGACAGAAATCTCATTCTTGGGTGAACCATCCATTTAATAGCAACTCTGAAAATATACAGAATACTTTTCAACATTAAAAAATGACTAAAATTTTAAGATATATTACAATCGACATTATTTTCACAGAAATTGCTGATGAATAAAAAGATTCAGGACAAGTCACGGAAAATGAAAGAAATTAAACATTCTACAAGGTTTAACAAAGTAAGTGGTATTGATTCTGCCACCAAGCAGATTTTATTTCTGTGTTCCTTCTATTTTGTTTGGTTTAAGTATGAATTTTAAAGGTCCACAAGAGTTTTATTAGTTTTATGTTGTGGTGATTTTTCAATTAATATTTTCTTCCTAAAATTCACAACAGCAAGCCAAAGAGAAGGAGATTGAAGAGAACATCAAGTTTTTCAAGGAGATCTTTGAGAGAAGTAATGCGGAGCTACTTGAGCTCATGGAGGAAAAGCATAAAGAAACAGAAAGACGAGGCGAGGAGCTCATCAGAGAGCTAGACAAAGAGATCAATGAGCTAAAGAGAAGACAAACTGAACTGGAGCAGCTCTCAAATCCTATGGATTTCACACAAGTCAGTCTTTCTCACTAAACCATGGTAAGAAATGAAGCCATGTGTACACTTGACTTGAGGGCCTTTTCTCCTCTATCCATTCTAGATTATTAACCTCCTGCGCAACCCCATATATACCAAGCGCTCAAACAACATCAGCATTGATGCACATGAACATGGGCGTATTCTGAGGAATACAATATCATGGCTTCAGGGTGTCTTGGATGAGAAAATGAGAGAAACTGGTAAATATTTACTATGTAACCAATCATATTTACACTATCATATACTCTTTAATCAGACAGAAAAGCTTATTTAGTTCTTTCCCACTGTTCTTACCGATGTAGTTGGCAGAGAGCTGCGGAGTGTACAACGTTATGCAGGTATGGAAAAACTACTAAAATTTACATTTAGTACACTAAAAATAAACTCTTAAAAGGATAGATCACCCAAAAATGAAAATTAGCCCATGATTTACTCACTCTCATCTATAGGTGTATATGACATTCTTCTTTCAGACGAATACATCAGAGTTATATAAAAAATGTCCTGCCTCTTCCAAGCTTTATAATGGCATTGACTTGATGGGTCGTTTTTGAAGTCCATAAAAGTGCATCTATACATCATATAACTGCTCCACACGGCTTCGGGGGATTAACAAAGGCCTTTTGAAGCGAAGTGGCACATTTGTGTAAGAAAAATATCCATATTTAAAACTTGCTTCTTGCAGTCAGCGGTCTGCAAGTCGACTTACGGCGAAAGAGTAACCCTCGAGTAAATCGTGCTAATTTACATTTTTGGGTGAACTATTCCTTTAAGGGCCAGATTTACTAACAGCTGGCACCAACACAAACCCTCTTTTGCTGTTAAAAACTGATTTACTAAAGGTAGTGAGGGTGAAATTAGCGATGAAAAGGCTGAACTTACTGCATATGCATTGTAGAAGTTTCTCATTCAAACACAACATTTATGGGAGAGTATTTAAATAAGACACGCAACACAGTTGCTACTACACTCTCAGAAATGTATTTTCAATCTTCTTGGCTCAATTTTAAAGAACCCTTTATGCCAAAAAGGTTCTATATAACAGGGTTTCTACGCATATAGGACAATGCACACTGAGACACCTATTTTAAAGGATTAGTTCACTTCAAAATGAAAATTTCCTGATAATTTACTCACCCCCAACTCATCCAAGATGTTCATGTCTTTCTTTCCTCAGTCGAAAAGAAAATACGTTTTTTGAGGAAAACATTCCAGGATTTTTCTCCACATAATGGACTTCCATTGCAACCAAAATGTTGAAGGTCCAGATCAATGTAGTTTCAAAGAAAGAGCTTCAGAGGCTCTGCGCGATTGCAGACAAGGAATAGGGTCTTATCTAGCGAAACAATCGGTCATTTAAAAAAATTTAATAAAAATGAATATAGTTTTTAACCTAAATTGCTCATCTTGCGCTGCTCTGCGGCTGCCAATCACGGAAACGTCACACTAGACGTAGGCAGAAGTACCGCCCCAAGCGAACGTGCAAGGACTAATACAAACTCCCTTTACCAGAAAACACTCCATCTTCATCTTCATCTGACATTGTTGTTTTACCCTTGTTTTTTTTTTTGCTACAGGGCGTTTGTATCAGTCTTCGCATGTGCTCTTTGTAAACACGGGGGCGGTACTTCTGCCTACGTCTAGCGTGATGTTTGCGACGTGATTGCGCAATCACTGGTGAGCTACAGAGCAGCACAAATTGAGGAAATTAGGTTAAAAAGTATATTCATTGTACTTGTTTTTTTTATGATCGATGGTTTGGCTAGATAAGAACCTATTCCTCATCTGGGATCACACAGAGCCTCTGAAACCCTTCCTTTAAAACTGCATTGATTTGGACCTTCGACATTTTGGTTGCCATGGAAGTCCATTATGTGGAGATAAATCCTGAAATGTTTTCCTAAAAAAAAATATTTATTTTTGACTGAAGAAAGAAAGACATGAAAATCTTGGGTGAGATGGGGGTGAGTAAATTATCAGGAAATTTTCATTTTTGAAGTGAACTAATCCTTTAAGGGCTCTGTATGTTGTCAAATCAATGAAAAACCCCTTAGAAGATACAAATATTAACAGAGTATGTACTAAATATAATGCTTTATAAACCATTTATGTTACACATGGTCTGAAAATGGTTTGGTAATTTGAGTCTGGAAAAGTATGGAATTTTAAAATTGAAAATGTGTAGGAACCCTGATATAAGGAGAAATGTCTTAAATGATTGCATAATACTTGCATGGGTAACACTTTACAATAAGGTTCATTAGTTAACTACATTAGCTAACATGAACTAATAATGAACTGCACTTATAAAGCATGTATTTATCTTTGTTAATGTTAACTTCAACATTTACTAATGCATTATTAAAATCTTGCTAACATTAGTTAATGCACCGTGAACTAACATGAACAAACCATGAACAGCTGGATTTTTATGAACTAACGTTAAGTAAGGAATAATTTTCCCATGATTTACTCACCCTCAAGCCATTCTAGGTGTATATGACTTTCTTCTGATGAAGATGAGCACAATCAGAGTTATATTAATAAATATCCTGACGCTTCCAAGCTTTCTAATGGCAGTGATGGTCCATTGAGTTTGTAGCTCATCCATCCATCATAAACATACTCCACACGGCTCCAGTGGGTTAATAAAGGCCTTCTGAAGCGAATCAGTGGAAAAATATCCATATTTACAACTTTATAAAGTAAAATATCTAGCTTGCGCCAGACCGCCTTTCATATTCATTGATTGATGTGCTTTTTTGAGCTACAAACTCAATGGACCCCGTCACTGCCATTATAAAGCTTGGACGCATCAGGATATTTACTAATATAATTTATTAATATAAATATTAATATCTGGTCCTAAATGTACAATTTACTATCAAAAAAGAAAAATAATCTACTTTAGATTACTGGTCAAAAATGTACATTTCCCCTTATATCCTTTATTAGTGGATGTGACACTTGACCCTGACACAGCTTATCCTGAACTCATGCTGTCTGATGACGGGAAAGAGGTCTGGAATACAGGCGAGTCACAGAAGATTCCTGACACCCCAAAAAGGTTTAACCATTGCTCGTGTGTCTTAGGAAAGGAAGGGTTCTCCTCACAGAAATTCTATTATGAAGTTCATGTCAGCAGGAAGACAGAGTGGGATTTAGGTGTGGCAAAAGAATCCATAGACAGAAAAGGGGAAATTGGGCTCCACCCTGAAAATGGATATTGGACTGTATGGCTGAGGAACAGGGAAGAGTATGCAGCGAACGATTGCTCCCCTGTCCCTCTCACCTTGAAAGAGAAGCCAGTGAAAGTGGGAGTTTTTGTGGATTTTGAAGAGGGTCTGGTCTCTTTTTATGATGTTGAAGCCAGGTATCATATATATTCTTTCACTGGACAGTCTTTTCCTGAAAAGCTCTATCCATATTTCAGTCCTGGAGAATACGAAGAAGGGCAGAACTCACAGCCTCTGATCATTACACCTGTTGACTCAATCGAGTAAATCAACTTTTAAATATTAAAATTAATTGATATGTCTTCGTATATAATACCTTCAGACCTAAAAGATGTTCAATGTGACCTTTCTTTATTTATACTGTATATTCATCCATTTATCAAAACAATCAATTTATGCTTCTTTTTTAAAAAAGATATGTATTTTTATTGTCAATTTTAATTTGAATTCCATTGCTAGAAGCAAATATTCTAAACGTGACATGTAAAACAGTATATTACAAATTCATTACATACATTTTTATGCTTTTATCCAAAGTGACTCACAAATAAATGTGTTTAAAACCATTATATATATTGCAAAATTTTCAACAAGTGTTTTATTGTATTGATCTGATATATTAACTTTTATGTCAGAATTTAATGTACAAGAAATTTTAATCATTTTCAGTATGTAAGTGACAAAACACCCATACACTCTAAAAAAAAAAAAGGTTCTATATTGCACCAAAAATGGTTATTGGCTCGTAATCATAGGGGAACCTTTTTTAGTGCTAAATAGCACCAATTTTGGTGCTTCAGTGGTTCTTCACCGGTTCTTTGACTAAGGTGCTATATAGCACCTCTGAAGAACCGCTGAAGAACCACTGAAGCACCAAAATTGGTGCTATATAGCACTAAAAAAGGTTCCCCTATGATTACGAGCCTTTTTTTTAGAGTGTAATATCAGCTAAAAAACATAATCCCATTCAAAACATTCTACAACCCCAAATCAGAAAAAGTTGGGACAGTATGGAAAACGCAAAAAAAAAAGAAAAAAAGAAGTGATTTCTAAATTTACTTTGACTTGACGTTTTTAAAACACAAAATTGCTTGCTGAAAATATATATTCATATTTCAAAATATTTCATGTTTTGTCTGGTCAACTTCATGTCATTTGTAAATATGCATCCTTTCCTGTCATTCAGACCTGCAACACATTTCAAAAAAAGTTGGGACAGGAGCAATTTAGGGCTAGTAATGAGGTAAAATGGTTAAATAATGATGTGATTTGAAACAGGTGATGTCAACAGGTGATTGTAATTATGATTTGGTACAAAAGCAGCATCCAAGAAAGGTCTAATCCTTTAGGAGCAAAGATGGGCCGAGGATCGCCAGTTTGCCAACAAATAAGTGAGAAATTTATTGAAATGTTTAAAAACAATGTTCCTCAAAGAAAGATAGGAAGAGATTTGGATATTTCACATTCAACAGTGCATAACATAATTCAAAGATTCAAGGAATCTGGAGGAATTTCAGTGCGTAAAGGACAAGGGCTCAAGCCTAAGCTGAACAACCGTGATCTCCGATCCCTCAGGCGGCACTGCATCAAGAATCGTCATTCATCTATAAGCGATATCACCACATGGGCTCAGGACTACTTTGGCAAACCTTTGTCAAGTACCACAATACGTAGTTACATCCACAAATGCCAGTTAAAACTGTACTGTGCCAAAAGGAAGCCCTATGTTAACAGTGTCCAGAAGCGCCGTCGACTTCTCTGGGCTCGGAGGCATCTGGGATGGACCATCACACAGTGGAAACGTGTACTGTGGTCAGATGAATCAGTATTTCAGGTATTTTTTGGGAGGAATGGACGCCGTGTGCTCCGGACCAAAGAAGAAAAGGATCATCCAGACTGTTACCAGCAACAAGTCCAAAAGCCAGGGTCTGTCATGGTATGGGGTTGTGTCAGTGCCCTTGGCAAAGGTAACTTGCACTTCTGTGAAGGCACCATTAATGCTGAAAAGTACATAGAGATTTCGGAGCATAATATGCTGCCTTCAAGAAGACATCTTTTCCAGGGACGTCCATGCATATTTCAACAAGACAATGCAAAACCACATTCTGCACACATTACAAAGTCCTGGCTGCGGAGGAAGAGGGTACGGGTACTTGACTGGCCTGCCTGCAGTCCCGACCTGTCTCCAATAGAGAATGTGTGGCGCATTTTGAAGCGCAAAATGCGACAACGAAGACCCCGTACTGTTGCCCACCTTAAGACTTGTTTGCAGGAAGAATGGGACAAAATTACACCTGAAACACTTCATCACTTGGTGTCTTCAGTCCCTAAACGTCTTTTAAGTGTTGTGAAAAGGAATGGCAACATTACAAAGTGGTAAATGCTTTACTGTCCCAACTTTTTTTGAAATGTGTTGCAGGGGCCCGTTCTTCGTACCTCGCTAACTCAGTTAGCTGGATTTGATTGTTGACGATTTGGCATGATCTTGGATTGTTTGGTTCTTCGAAGCTCATCCTGGACTTGCTGTCATAGTAACAGGTCCGTAAGCTTAAACCTGCTCGGGAGCAGCTTATTTCATGTAAACAGGATTAGATTGCATCTTGAGGTGATACTTAAAATCTGTCCCAGCCACTGCTACTTTATTACAAGAGTGCATTACTGAACCAGGGGCAATAATAATAATTTTAAATAATAATATAAAAATGTTATATTGTATATGTATATGAGAATGTATAATGTTGTGTATAATACTATAGACACAGCCACTTGATTGAGCAATTTATTTGTGATGGAATAATTACTTTATATAATTTTGTTTTTATTGGTTTACACACATGTTGTACAGTTACTCTGAGCCATGCATTAAGTGATTACGTATATTATGGGATGGCTTGATGCAGCGCAATAGAGGATAATTTGATCTTGACCCATAAGAAACTTAAATACTGTCACGTTACAAATCTGCTTCAAATTTAATTAAAAATTAAATAACAACATTGAAATAAAAATGTAAAGGGTGTACAAATACTGTATAAAATCGTGAATATAAATAATTGGTAATCATGTAAAAAAAAAAAAACATTTATAATTTATCTATTATAACTTATGTTGGTTTGGTCGTTTGGCTGTTTCCTTATAAAGGTTCAGAAATTCGTGGGTTTTTTTTGTGTAATTTGTCAAGTTTTTATTTTTTATTTTTTATTTGTCAAGTTTTTTGCCAGGTGGCTTTTTAATTATATGATGTCATTACGTTGCTGTCTTGACGCCAGCCAATCGCTGCATTGCTGATCGTGGTTTCGAGTATCGATGCATCGGCCCTCTTCAGGGAAAAAAAGAACGCTCAGTAATCTTAGATCATTTAATCCAGATATTTTAATCCAATCCGCAAATTCGTTTGAAGAACCAAATTAGCCAGACATCAGTTATCACGATTAAAAGATCTGGGATCTGTCAAATCATCTTAGATGTATTAAGCGAGGTACGAAGAACGGGCCCCTGGTCTGAATGACAGGAAAGGATGCATATTTACAAATGACATGAAGTTGACCAGACAAAACATGAAATATTTTGTGTTTATATTGTCTGCAATGAAATACAAGTCAAAGTAAATTTAGAAATCGCTTCTTTTTTTATTTTATTTGCGTTTTCCATACTGTCCCAACTTTTTCTGATTTGGGGTTGTATGATTCACCACATTTTCAAGCTTTAATTTTCTCATTATTTACCAATTTTGTACACATTTTTGTTACTTTTGTGTTTTTTGTCTTTTTCTTAAACACTTGAATTGCCTTTGTGTAATTGCAGTAGATTTTTTTGATGTCACCATCTCGCTAAGTTTTTCGAGCAGTTCTGACGTGTAATTGTGACCATCATCGATGTCAACGACATGGTATCTGTTCTGACAACAACGAACCACTTTACAGAGCTTTATGTGATCTGAAATAAATTTGTCAATGGGTTGCCCAAGTTTTTTAAGATCTCTGCCGGTGAAGATAATCATCATACGTTTTGTGGTTCCTGAATCTAGTCGGTTTTTGAAAGTGTGGAAAAGACCTTGTTGTTGCTCACTGAATTTAGATATGGGTGTTACCCAGAGAATCACATTGGGGCCAGGGTTGGATAACTTAACACACTTCTGCATTTCCTTGGCCCAACTCGATTGGTTGAGGGAAAAGAGATTTGGAGTGTCCACTACAGTGACCTTTTCCACTGTCTTTGCCATGGACTCTTTTGTCACAGTCCCAGATCCATTTTTGGAAGGAAAGTAATTCCCACCAAGGATGATGTTGCCAACTGTACTTTTCCCAGCTCTGGAAGGCCCTATCACAAGGACCCTCACAGGATGAGGAATGCTGCCAGGGCTCAATGCTGTCATTTTGATGCTCCCAGGGTTCAACGCTGCTGTTTTAAACAATAATAAAGCAGAAACATTTTTAACTTTGGCTTTGACATAGCATCCCATTAAAAGCTGGAGTTAGGGTATTTCACCTCAACTTACATTTTCTGTACATCAGCATGTATGGTAAGCTTGAGCTGTCAAAAAATAAAAGACTTTTTGAATATTTTTTTCTCATTCTACAATTTTTTTTTAACACATCACGAGGGAGAGAGAGAACAACACTCACTTTTCCAGTGATGCTTCTGAACTCTGTAAGATAATGCCAATATTAAATAATAAAATGTACTGACTTGTCATATAAATTTGCTAGTGATATAATGCTAATCAAACAAATGTACCCGTGTTACATTGTAGTCATCGAAACGGTACCATATCCCATTTTCATAAGATCTGATGATTGTATTGTAGTGTCCACTACTGTATCCACCCATATGATTGATAACGGCATACAGTTCATATCCAGGCCTATTATCCTGCAGGGAAAGGTTTATTTCATAAATGTTTAGATCATTTTATACTTATTTTAAATAGCATTTTTCTTTTGGTATGATGAATTGATGAAACCTCATTGGGTAGACTAAGAGGTACATCCAGACGACATTCATTCTTCTTGTGTATCATCTGTATGTAATCAAAGTCAAACCTCTTCAGATGTAGAGTGAGAACAGTGGGATATTCATCTATTTCACTCCACTGCAAAAGTAGGGGAAAAAAGATGTTAGAAACTTCTAAATACTCCACTACTCATAGGCTGATCATATGTTTGAGTGGATGTTGAAAATCACAGTTTCATTTACTCACAGTTTCTGTTTCGGTTTTGCGGTCACATCCTTCACAATACATCCAGTCATCCTTTTCTAGTATTGAATGTTCAAAGAAGGTCTTCAGGCTTTTTTTCTGTAGGGTCAGAAAAATAAACCATGCTGTTTTAGGGGAAGCTACTGTCTCCATAAAAACAAAACATATGATAGTCTTCATACCATATCCCACTTCTCATCATTTCCTGCATCAATAGACAGCAGTATTGAGATGAAGGTGTTGGTTTCTGTGGTTTCTTTGCCACATTTGCCACATTTTGTAATGTTGTTCATTTTCCCTTCAAATACCTGGAACAAATACACTGTGCTGTCATTGGCTGCTTCTTAATGTTATTGCATCACCATAAATGATAAATGATGATAACAGAAGCTGTGTCCCAAATGACGCACTATACACTATGCACTTATACACCATGTACTCATCCGTGTAGTGTTTGAATTTTACATGGTTAATTTGTCATTCAACATCGGAATCTGGAACCCAAACATGTCAACTAATTATGTCCAGCCTGCCTGCCATAGAGCTTGAAAGATACATCCACACACTTAATTTGGTCAATTTAAAAACATGCCCCTTCATTCTCCCACTGTCAAATTGGTGCAACAACCCTAGGACATTTACTCGTACCTCATCGAGTCGCCAGGTAAGCCAGTGAATGATTTAACTTCGTTTTTATAGTAGCCTAGTGTTGTATTTGAGGTAAAAAAAATTATATAATTACTGTTCGGTTTCTCACACAACTTTCCTTTTTAAGTGCACTTTTTCTTTTTGGAATTTTAAGTGTGAACACACTACTTTATACTTAAAAAAATTATAGTATGCGATTTGGGACGCACCTAGAGACTTATTTGTCAGTCGTTTCCCACTTGAAACAGACTTAGCCTACGTTTGTGACATACCTTAGAGGCATGTGTCTCCACTTCTTTTAAAATCTTCCTATAGTACTCCACTGCATCTTGTTGCTCAGAAACTTTAAGGTTAAAAAAAAAGAATTATAAAAACAAGGTTCTAAATTGTGTGTGTGTGTGTGTGTGTGTATATATATAATTACCATATTAATATTTTGACCTGTAAATTAAACTAACCTACCATGTTTAATGCCAAGACTCCTGGTTATACCTTCAGTTGTGGCTGCATTTTTTATAAGCTGTGTAAACAGTTTCTGAAGTTGTAGTAACAGATTTTCCTCACCACAATCTTCAGAAGCTTTAAAACTAAATTGAAATTAAGAAGTAAAGAAAAAAATAATACAATAAAGTGGGACATTAGTAAATAATTGTATCATTAGATGCAATAATCAAAATATCTTCATTCATTCATTCATTCATTCATTTATTGTATACCTCCCCACTGCCTCTCTGAATTCTGGGGTCATGTATAGACACTGCAATACTGCATTCAAGTAGCAGGTGGCGCCTTGATTTTTCAGTCCATTGTATTGGACTTCGTTCCTGAATACAAACGTAACACACGTGAATTAATTAGTTAATTGGGTTGTAGACTTTTCTACAAGTGTCCTCAAATAAGCCTCTAGAAAACGGAACGTCAAAATTGTGTTTTAAGATTATTTCACAATAGCATGCATCAAGTGCACCAATGCAATGAGCAGACAGTTTGGCCTTGATGTTTAGATAGGCTACTTTAAATTGATTTTGTAGGCTATGTGGTGATGTTTTAAGATAAGTAAACCCACCTGTCAGGAGATTCACGTGAACTCTTCGGAGATGTAATAAAGGTGCCGGGGTTCTTCATGCTGTTCGCGGACATTTTAATTGCACCTGTTGTCTTGGCTGATCTGGTTAAACGCATGTGATTAATTATGCATGGGAAATTCTATTTTTGTCACTGGTAGGCTATTTATCACAAAGAAACTACCCAGCAAGCAATTTTGTGTTTAAAAAACGTCAAGGCAAAATTTGGGCTAAACGTGAAATGAAAAACTTACCTTAGAAAAATAACTTTCACCGATATCTTCGGACTGGAGAAGCGCACGTAGGCTACTTCAAATTCCCCACGATCGAAGGGCGCTATACGCATGTGCGAAGCAAATATCACAGATCCGATATCATGCGCACGCAAGTTATTTGAGGTGCCTCAAATGTACCCCTGTACCAACAGCCTACTCGGTCTGCCCCTATCTCAAAGAAATGAAACCAAACACCTTAATCACTGTTGACTTACTTACAGATAGATGATCTATCGCGCAATTCATTTCGGCAAAAACGACAGAACCAAAATCCAGGGCTTGAAGTGGACCCATAGCCGGACTATATATCAGGTCCAAGTTAACCGAGACGGTGAAATTACGGATATTGCTTGCTGGGTATAGGCTAGCTAAACTATCCCACTTAAATTAACTATAAAAGAATATGCAACAGCCTATTGGCATCAGAATTTACCTTATTGAAACTCTTCTTCTGGAACACAGAGGAAATATAGGGGAAACTATATGCGCACGTCCAATTTCGCCAGGCAATTGGTAAATTATAGTTTTACTTTCGATTTTCTTGTAGGCTAGAAATGACGACGGAAACTTGGCTATCAAATGGACTGCACATAAATTCAGAGACAATTATTCAAAACTTATTTTGTTTGTAGCATTCAAATTTTATTACAATATTTTAGGTAGGCTATATATATATATATATATATATGTAAACAGTTATGGTTTATTTATTGAAGAAAAAAAAAAAAAAAAACATGCCAAAGATTCACAAGTCAGAGCCAATTTTCTTCATCGATAAAATATCGGAGACTGTTTTCAAAGAATGTTCTCCGTTTATCCCCGATATATGACAGATAAACCACATTTACAATAGCATGCAGATTACACACTCATCATTATAGTAAGCAACAATTGTCTCTGTGGGTCTGTTTAAACGGTGATGTTGGACATGATCCCGATAGCGACTCGATCTTCCTAACCTCCAGGTAAACGTAAAACCATGAAGAGAGTGGAGCGATCCTTAATCTGATGGTCTAAAAACGTGTCATTGTCCTCTAGTTGTTTATCGGTGTACAGCAGTCTCAAGGACGATGGATCATCCCCTATGGTAAAATAAAGGCAGGTTATTTTACATGGAATTTATTTAATACATTTCATGGCTGGCCTAAATGCCGTCGTCACGATTCTGAACTTTCATATGATATTCTCTTTTCTCCACAGATGCGAACATTAAAATACTATTGGCTATTAAGCCTATTATAGTCTCTAACATATTTTTGCGATGCGGAAATCACCACCGATTACAAATGTGACCAGGAAACATGTCTATTTGCACAAGTTACTTTCACAAAGGCATATTACCTGCGGCACCTGGCAGTTTTTCTGCAAGTTTCTTTTTGAATTCCAAAATAGTCATTTTGTTGAATTCTTCCTCCGAGTTCGCAACATCAACCGTTTTTTTCTCCCCCTTTATTCCAACCACCATAATCTGGAAAATCTTTCCCATTTTAGAAGAACACCTAAAACAAGTTAGCCTACAGCAAAACGTCTTATAAAATGTGGACGTTTCACTTTCTGTTTTTATGCTTGCGAGGTGTTGACGCCTACATCTGATAAAATACTCTGACCTGGCTATACGCCTTTCTTTATGCTGTCTTTAAATAGGCTAATAGACAAGCCTAACGTGGCATTTTGACTAGCCTATGATAACAAAATGATTTTTTCTCAGATAATAAAAAAAGCAAACCGTAGCCTAATATCCAAGGCTGTTCCTTTTTAAATAGGCTACCGTTTGACTATTATATGACAGTTAATTTTGTCGTCCAGATTTAATATTTGATCTGCATGTAGAATTAAATAGCCTAGATCTACAATTAGCTGCCTCTAATTGTAGATCTAGTAGGCTAAGAAAACGACGCATCTCAACCCATCAGTCGGGAAGTCATGTGACAAACTGGAAAGAGAAACACTGTCAACATTTAGTCTAGGTTTCATTTCTGAACCGACTGGAACTGCTGGAGCAAAAATGACGGAACAGCACGAAGAAAAACGCTACGACCCCAATGACAAAACACTGAAGTTTGTAACGCGCCAGGATGACATAAGTATGTATTTATTACTGTTTCTATATTCGTTCTTATTTTAGGGACGCAGAGAGTAACCGAAACCAAGTGCGCTTTGTCTCAACAAATCCCAACGTTTGGCATTTAGACATTCGGTTTCCTTTAAACTCTTTGTGCATTTCATGTTTTCAGCCCAAACAAACTACAAATGCCCTTTGCATAGCACACGGCTTAATTTCAAATAGAAAATATAGTAATTAACCCTGTCAATTTAACAATTTAATGACAACCCAAACTAATAGTAGGCTAAAATGTTCAGAAAAATATAAATTTTATTGCACAAAGCTCTGTTTTGGAATTAACATTTCATATGTTTTATGATAATTTTGGAAATTTAAATGTATAAAATACTTTAGCTAAATCCATTAAATACAACACAGTTTGGCCTAAATGTATTAAACTAGCTGTAATTGACTTATTATTCATTTTGCAAAAGGCTTGTTTCCCCACCAGATTATTAATCTGATATTTTCTGTATTCAGAACTGATTTTAAATCTATTAAACTAGTTGGTTTGATACCTCAAGGCAACAGTGTTGTAGTTGAATGGATTTACAGTATTGCATTAAAGTTCCTAAATTATTTTAAAACATATGAAAAGCTAATTCCAAAATTGATGACAACAGAAAAGCTAATTGCCTTGTACAACTATTAGTTTGAATAGCATAATGTCATAAAGTTAAATTGTTTCATTGATTTATAGGTCTAATTAATATACATTTTATTTTTTGAAATTAAACTTTGTGCTATGCAAAGTACATTTGTTTATGTATATCTGAGTTGGTTTGGGCTGAAAACATGAAATGTTGAGAGTTTAATGAATGTCAAATATAAACTGTACCGCGCCGTTTAATATTGGAAGCTTAATGGCTGGATGTGAAGTGCATTTCTGCAATGGCATTGTTTACCAAAACTTTCTTTTTTGTCAGTATAATTTCAAGTTGACGGCTATATTGCCCAACGAAACCAAATTTACCAAGTGCACCTTAGCTATTTTAGAGCAATCTAACATGCTATTAAAGGGATAGATCACCCAAAAATGAAAATTAGCCCATGATTCACTCACCCTCAAGTCATCCTATATGTGTATATGACATTCTTCTTTCAGACGAATAAAATCGGAGTTATAATAAAAAAGTCCTGGCTAATCCAAGCATTATAATGGCAGTGAATTGTTGCGTTGTTTATAAAGTCCATAAAAGTGCATCTATCCAACATATAACTGCTCCACATGGCTCCTTGGGGTTAATAAAGGCCTTCTGAAGCGAATTGGTGTGTTTGTGTAAAAAAAAAAACTACCATATTTAAAACTTTATAGACTAAAAAAATAACTAACTTCCGGCGGAAAGCCGTGCGCAATTCGACTTACGGCAAAAGAGTGACCCCTGACGTGATGTACAGGAGCATCGCACGCTTTGCTGCCTCTCGCGGATAGGGCAAGGCAACAAACTCAAGCCCCTCTAATATCCAAATCCTCTGCCATTTCTCTTTAAAGGGGGGGTGAAATGCTGTTGTATGCATACTGAGTTTTTTACACTGTTAAAGACTTGGATTCCCATGCTAAACAAGGAAAAGTTTCAAAAAATAAGTTGGACGTTTGATGGAGTACTTGTGTGCCAAAAATACTCCTTCCGGTTTCTCACAAGTTTCTGAAAGTTTTTTTTTCGAGTATGGGTCTGTGTGACGTCAAATGTATGGGGCGCCGTTTGTAAAGCGACTCACGCTGAAAATAACAGCAACATTTTGACACATTTAGCTTCAAACAATGTTTAAAAAACTGGTATGAATTTTTGGCGGTCACTTTTTTAGCACATTTACAACAATATTTATCAACTTAGAGATATTTTAAATAGTTAAATCTAAATGTTAAATCTAAATCTAAATGTTAAATCTAAATCTAAATGTTAAATCTGTTAAATCTAAATCTAAATGTTAAATCTAAATCTAAATGTTAAATCTGTTAAATCTAAATGTTAAATCTAAATCTAAATGTTAAATCTAAATCTAAATGCTAAATCTAAATGTTAAATCTAAACGTTAAATCTAAATGTTACATCTAAATCTAAATGTAAAATCTAAATGTTAAATCTAAACGTTAAATCTAAATGTTAAATCTAAATGTTAAATCTAAATGTTAAATCTAAATACTAAATCTAAATCTAAATGTTAAATCATTTTTTTTGTTAAATCATTTAAAAACATTTAGAATTAACATTTAGATTTAGATGTAACATTTAGATTTAACGTTTAGATTTAACATTTAGATTTAGCATTTAGATTTAGATTTAACATTTAGATTTAGATTTAACATTTAGATTTAGATTTAACATTTAGATTTAGCATTTAGATTTAACATTTAGATTTAGCATTTAGATTTAGATTTAACATTTAGATTTAACATTTAGATTTAACATTTAGATTTAGATTTAACATTTAGATTTAGCATTTAGATTTAACATTTAGATTTAACATTTAGATTTAACATTTAGATTTAACATTTAGATTTAGATTTAACACTTAGATTTAACATTTAGATTTAACATTTAGATTTAACATTTAGATTTAACATTTAGATATAAGATTTAGATTTAACATTTAGATTTAACAATTAACATTTAGATTTAACATTTAGATTTAACTATTTAAAATATCTCTAAGTTGACAAATATTGTTCAGAGGTGGGTAGAGTAGCCAAAATCTGTACTCAAGTAAAAGTACAAGTACTTACTGAAATATTTACTCAAGTAAAAGTAAAAGTAACAATCGTAATATTTACTTGAGTAAGAGTAAAAAAGTATTCGATGAGAAAACTACTCAAGTAGTTAGTTACTAGTTACTTTCGATCTGATTGATAAGCGAAAACCCTGAATTTCAGGCTACTTGGAGAGCTTTCACACACCTCTCTGTAACACTTTACAATAAGGTTGTATTAGTTAACATTAGTTAATGTATTAGTTAACATGAACTAACCATGAACAACACCTCTGTTCAGCATTAGTTAATCTTTTTCAACGTTAGTTCATAAAAATCCAGCTGTTCATGGTTTATTCATGTTAGTTCACAGTGCATTGACTAATGTTAACAATATTTTAATAATGCATTAGTAAATGTTTAAATTAACATAAAGATAAATAAGTGCTTTATAAGTGCAGTTCATTATTAGTTCATGTTAACTAATGTAAGCTAATGAACCTTATATATATATAATATATATATATATATATGTGTGTGTGTGTGTGTGTGTGTGTGTGTGTGTGTGTGTGTGTGTGTGTGTGTGTGTGTGTGTGTGTGTGTGTGTGTGTGTTTTTGTGAAATATCAGGACACAAATGTGTATAATGACATGGGTATGACATAGGTATTACAAAAAGAGGGTGAAATATGAGGACGTTCCCCATGTCCTCACTTTTCAAAATGCTTATAAATCACACAGAACAAGTTTTTTTTCACAGAAAGTGAACTGCACAGTCTCCTGTGAGGGCTAGGTTTAGGGGCAGGGTCAGTGTAAGGGGATAGAAAATACGGTTTGTACGGTATAAAAACCATTACGCCTATGGAATGTCCTCACATTTCACAAAAACAAACATGTGTGTGTGTGTGTGTGTGTGTGTGTGTGTGTGTGTGTGTGTGTGTGTGTGTGTGTGTGTGTGAGATTAATGGTTAAACAGTGTAAATAAATGGTGTGCTGGGCTAACTAGAGCTCTTTTTAAAACATACTTTGTTCTTATATTTGTATAAGTATATAGGCTATTCTTTAGGTAGGAATAAAATACAATACCGTTTTTATTTGTATGTATTTTCTACACTTCAGACAGGTGTCTGTCCGGATTTGTGTATAAATGCAAGACGTCACATTAGGCTATTCAATTTGTTTCGTTTTGTGAAGAAAAGGATATGTAAATGTGAAGATGAGAACGTTTGTTCGTGGACGTGTATTGTTTGGAGGATTCAAACGATTCATTGCTTGCACAAGAGCGCATATGAGGAAAACACTCGGACAGTGTGTGAAATAGTATTATAATAAGGGAAAATTCCCCATAGTTACCAAATGACCGTTAATAGTGTTCAAATATAGGCATCATTGTGACACTTACCGCTACATGTTCTTTTCAGGGTGGAATTCTTGTATGCTGAGAGATGTCAGTTCGTTTTGGTGCACACAACATGCATCGCATTATGAAACTATTCTTTTTGACATCTTGGAGTGAAAACATAGACTGAACTTGAGGCCACGGGCAATCTGCCTCCCGTAGCTCACACACATCTTCCGACTAAACGCGCGCTAATTATAAGCGGGTGATGCGTAGCAACCTCTCGCGAAGCAGCCTCTCCAACGTTTCGCGAGACTTGCGAAAGTCATATTCACTTATTTTAATATATATAATATAATTATTACCATTTGACAGTAACGGAGGAACGCCACCGAATGTAACTAAGTAAAAGTACAGTTTTTTCACAAGAAATTTACTTGAGTAAGAGTAAAAGTTCCCATCTTTAAATCTACTCTAAAAGTACAAGTTACCCAAAAAATGTACTCAAGTAAATGTAACGAAGTAAATGTAATTCGTTACTACCCACCTCTGATATTGTTGTAAATGTGCTAAAAAAGTGACCGCCAAAAATTCATACCAGTTTTTTAAACATTGTTTGAAGCTAAATGTGTCAAAATGATGCTGTTATTTTCAGCGTGAGCCGCTTTACAAACGGCGCCCCATACAAATGGGGCGGAATTTCCTTATACGGGTCCTAAGGGCACTTCTCCCGGAAGGGCGCGCGCGCACCCGGTAACCAGAGCGAGAGAGCGAAAGCAGTACGCTCATCAAATCGCTTTGCTCGGCCGCGCTGCAGTCACAGGACTTCACGACATCAACAATGTCACCAAAAATGTGTGTTTTTGGTTGTCAGGGCTAGACAACCCTGTACAGCTTCCCAAAGAACCCAGCGTTAATGGGACAGTGGATGGAGTTTGTTTTACCAGAGCAGCAACGGAGTTGTGCAAGTGTTTTGTTTGTTCCCTGCATTTCGGTGACGATTGTTTTATAAACAAGGTCCAGTTCGACGCCGGATTTGTAGCTCGTCTAATGCTGAAAGATGGAGCAGTCCCAGCGATAAAGGTTCACGGTCGTGACTTGTGTTTTGGAAGCAGGCGGTGAGTTGTTAACTATTGACTCGTTCATTCAAATGTGCTACTATTCCATTGTTTTTCTATGTAAACACGCACTAGTCTGACGTGCAAAACCGTTCCGCTTGCTACTGCTAACATTAAATCACATATGATAGTCCATAAACCAAATTATATCCTCATAAACCATGAGTCAACGCACACAAATGTTGTAAAACTAGCGCATGACAAGCCTCTAAGCAAGTATATAAGTTACAGTTACAGTACATACCATTGAGACATCCTGTTGTAGTCGTCTTTGCTGCTTCTCCGGTTCAATTTCAGCCTCTAGATCTGATTCTGGATCATATATGTATGGCTGAATCTGATTGATATTCAGGGTTTATTTAGGATAACTTTTTTTCCCTGACGTTTAAGGATGTCACAGCTTTCAGACGCTCTCAACGCAATAGCTGTGCATGCTCGTGATTCTTTAGCTCCGCCCACACGACACGCCTCCAGCCGCTCTGCTTTTTTCAGAAAGACTCAGTACAGCGTATCTTTCTTTTATAAATATAATAAAACTAAAGACTTTTCGGAGATATGAAGGATGCAATACTACTCTACAGGTACTCAAGATTGACTGAAACTCAGTTTCACCCCCCCTTTAAAAATTCTCTTTTAGACTCTAATTCATGATCAGTGTTTTGTTTGGCTCTATCCTCTGCGTTCGTCAATAGGAATGCTTAAAGGGTTCAAGGGTTACTCTTTCGTCCGTAAATCGATGCGTACGGCTTTCCGCCGGAAGTTAGTTATTTTAGTTTTTTTAATATGAATATTTTTCTTACACAAACGCGCCACTTCGCTTCAGAAGTTTTTTTTAACCCCCCAGAGCCGTGTGGAGCAGTTTTATGATGGATAGATACCCTTTTATGGACTTCATAAACAAGGCAACAATTCACTGCCATTATAATGCTTGGATTAGCCAGGACTTTTTAAATATAACCGATTTTATTCATCTGAAAGAAAAATGTTATTTGTGAAATAAACAGCTATGGAAATTTAGAAATTAAAGTTAAAGCTCAAATCTTCTCCCGAAGACCCCGAAAAAAGTTTTTATAGCATCAGATAACTAACTAAAGCCAAACTTATTTAAAGAACGAGCACTTGAAAGTACATCAGCGTGACAAAAACGACATAAAATGACAGAAACCATCTTTGGGGAAAAAAAAATATTTGAAGTGTACTTTGATTGTTTAGTTTGTCTGTGCCCCATTACATTACATGGAGAGGGCGAGGTTTATGACCTATACTGCATCCAGCCACTTGGGGGCGATCAAGACGCTTTGGCTTCACTTTTCAGGACTTGTGTGGCACGCTTGGTTAGGGCAAACACATTAGAAGTAGTGAACACACACACACATGAAGCCCACACAGAGAGCAGTGGGCAGCTACCCAAGCTCGAGGGCACAAGTGATTTCCTGCCGTTATTGAAAATTGAACCCGCAACTTTCGAGTTACCAGTCTAACCAGTACAACTGCCCCCCAATTAACTAATGGACTTTCAGCCGGGGATGATGACCCTGACACTCGTCGTGCTGAGATGTCATGTGGCCATGCTGTCACTCCACAGTCACTGACTGCGTGGTGTCGAAGTCTACTAGACCAGGTATTTAGAATAAAGAATCAGTACTTGTTAACAGGCACAGAATTACATGAATCTATAATTATTTCTGCCTTTCATTCTCAGGGTCAGCACAAGTTTATGTGCCCTGCACTTAAAGATGACACAATACAAAGATGCAATGCAGAATGGCCCTATGTGGAGGTGCGGAGGTTGGCTGTACTGACACAAGAGGAACAGAGCCATTTTGAAGAGACAATGGCTGTCCTGGCAGCAGCTGAGTACTGCGAACACAAAACAGTGAGTTACTACCATAAATTATGCATGTATCCAAAAATAATTGCATCCTTATATTCATCTATGTTTTTCAATTAAAAAGTTACTTTTAAGATAGCATATATGCTTATTTTTGTTGAATTTCTAATCTAATTATCTTTGATCTATTTATCTTCAGTGTCCTGGCTGTAAAACATTTGTTGAGAGAGATGACATTACCAACCTCTGTGCCATTTGCACTATCTGCACGGCTGAGATGGTTCGGACATTTCAGTTCTGCTGGCAGTGTATGAGAGAGTGGAAAGGTCCAGGCCCTCGATCTGACCGCTGTGACAACCCTGGCTGCACCAATCCCGACATCGAAAAGCTGTCAAAATGTCGTGATATAAAACTACCTGAAGTTAAAGATGTTAGCTGTCCTTCCATGCGAGCTTGTCCCACTTGTGGCAATCTTGTGGAGCACGATACAACAGGGTGCAAGAATATCATATGCAATCGATGCAGGGTAGAATTCTGCTTCGTCTGTCTGAAAGTCACTAAAACATGTTTACTAACAAGCAGTTACTTCATTGGCTGTTCAGCTGGGGTCGCGCCTCGGCAGACTTCTATTCCTACCTGGAACAGAAATGAAAACCATTGAAGAAGCCAAACAAAATGACGTGTTAAAGGCACAATATGTACGATTTTTGGATTAAAAGATCCAAAAACCAATGGAAACATGTTATTTTGTTTACTTACATTATCCCAAAAGTTTCCAATAAGGTTCAAATCCCAAGTGATTCTATATGAAAATCAACTATGTAAGGTGAAGGCTTTTTGTCCATGTCTGTACATTGTTCTTATTCTCTTAATAAAATGGTATGGAATTAAATGGGTATGGAATTAAATGGATTGTGTTCATAAGTATCATAACTGCACTACCATATGAAAATTAAGTCAGTTAGCTGAGGAATATTGTGCCATGGTACATTTAATCAGTACTAAAAAGTGATTTTTCAAAGTTGTAAATAAAACAAAGATTACTGGAGTACATTTGACAAGAAAACACTATTGAAGTATTGGACTTTCAATGTGCTACTTGCCACTCCTTAATTTCTGAGTAATTTCTGAGTGAAAACTGTTGCTACACTAAATCTTTTTCAGAGTATACGAGCTTAAGACATTAACGGTCACTGTTGCTACACTAAAACTTTTTCAGAGTATACGAGCTTAAGACATCAACTGTCAACGGTCACCTTTGAAATTGAATTTCCCTTAACTGCCCAATCCTTCCAGCAATGAAAGCGAGTGGAACCGAGGTGTACTTGTTTTGGTTTCTGTGATACTGAAACCGAATATCTTGGCAAATGTTCTCTGAGAAAGTACCACGAGATTTCAAAGAGGAAAACATTACCAGTGGGGAAATCTGGGCTAAACAGGGACAAGGCGAAGTCTTCAATCACAGGGGAATGATAGAAGACCCTCTTAACCTTGTTACCCATCTCAGTTCTTTTTTAATATTACTGAAACCTTTAAGACATCACCAGGCATTCATATAGTTTTTATTATACTGCAGACATCAGAATATTATAGTCATTTTAAATGATGCATATATAGAGACATTTTTAAGTGAGTATGTGTTTATTTAGCATGAGGCAATGTATTTCACTCTAAACAAGAAAAATTTATAGTAAAATTTTACAACAAAATAATTGGACCCATCTCTTAACATTGATGCAAAAGAGAAAAAAAACTCTTAATAGGGGCTATTCAGATGCAGAACTTTGACTGGACGTCGTCTGTGTTGAGCAGGCGCTCTGCTGTTGAGACTTGAGCTTCTTGTAGTATTTCTGAAGGAGAGAAAGAGGAAAAAGGTAACTTAAAATAGATGCAAGTGTTCAGAATGGACTAAAAACAGTACTTTAGGTTAGGGATGCTCATTTCGGTCATTTTCATGACCGACAACCACTGCTCATTATCCGATTATTAACCGTTAACTGATAAGATTATAATATTGAATTGGCATTAAATAAAAATACAATTGACGAGTGTCTCAAACCCGTGTAAAAAGTATTTTTATCGGGTTAATTTAACCGTTCAAACAGCCACATACAGAACAGAATCAACAACAGAACCTGGGTTCACACAATCAAATTTTCACGTAACCTGTGCGTTTCTGACAACAGAGAAAAACAGAATTAAATATACATAAAAAGAATAAAATAAATAGGCCTACACTAAATATTTTCCACTTAAATGATTACCAAATTAAGATGACAAAAAATACAGAAAAAATACACTGGATCCGTTTGAAGCTTTGAAGAAGCGGAATAGTTTTTTTCGTCAAATAAAAATAGCAAGCCTACCTCAATCCACACCTTGATTGGTTTTTATTTTTTTTAAAGTAATATGTCAAAGTTATGTGGGTTAGTCTGGAGCGCAGCCTGTTGACAGTTAGACCCGCTGCAGAAAACACCCTCTCAAGCCTTGTTTATACTTTAATCGGTCTCGTGTCTCCGCAGCACGAGCCTCCGCTGATTGCGCGCGTGCCTTGTCTGTTTGGGGAAGTGTTTATACTCAGCGCGCTCACCGTTGTGCTGTTCTTTGAAACGACAGAGCGCGAC
This sequence comes from Gobio gobio, assembly GCF_949357685.1. Taxonomy (NCBI): domain Eukaryota; kingdom Metazoa; phylum Chordata; class Actinopteri; order Cypriniformes; family Gobionidae; genus Gobio; species Gobio gobio. The sequence goes on from NC_137098.1 coordinate 61,678,044, forward strand.
TCTGCGTAATTGTTCTATAAACTATCAGGAAACAGCGGCGAGAAGAACATACGTGACAATGTTTACTTTAGTAAACTTGACCAAAGCCACACTACGAAAAGCCTTAAACAAGGCTTCAGATGGCACTGATGCCCTGGGAATACAGAGATAACACCTCTCTAGAGCGGCCAGCCTTGGGAAGCATCTTTCATTTGCTTTCCACCAGTCAAAAGGTTGTACTACTGCTGTATTTTAATACCGCGTAGCATATTTTGCAAGAAAACCTTGTCGCCCTTTCTGTCGAAATGGTCCCACACAATAGGCTTCTTCATTCCCATTGCTTCATGTCTCGACATGTGGTTGCAAGTGTCGACGCGCCCTGAGAGTTAACAAATACATTTTTCTTTAACCATGCCACAAACAAAACAAAAAAAAGCGTTAAAAAAACCCTTTAAACCGTTTAACTGATTTTAATAGTATTAATCGGTCAAAGTTCTTACTATCGGTTAACGGTTAAACGTTCAATATGAACATCCCTACTTTAAGTATCTATACACTGATCAGGCATTACATTCTGACCACTGACAGATGAAGTGGATAACACTGATTATCTCTTCATCACAGCCCGTTAGTGGGTGGGATACAGGGTTTGAAATTAACACCCGTCAATCCGCCAAATGCGGGTAAAAATCAGCTGTGGCGGTAACTTATGGCGGGAAGAAAAAAAAAAAGATACAGCATAGTATCGCGGATGGCAAGTATTGAGATTTTCAGGAACTGAATTTCAGCTCGTATTGTGCAAAATTTTACCATAAGCTCCACTGTGTGTGCAGGAGGGGCATATTTCTGTGAACCGCTCTCTCCATGTTTATATGTTAGTTAAACGTGTTGATGTGACACGCAAGTGCAAGCCCTGCAATACAACAGAACTTCACTCGCAATTACAATCAAAGAAGCTTGCCACTTCCGCCGTAAAACCGGTAACATCACTTGCCTACCGCGGCACTGGCAAGCCTAATAAATGTTGAAATTGATATCGCACTTCAATTATACTCTAATGTCGAATGTCTCTCATTAATGTTTAAAAACAGTTTCATTGAGACAGTATCAATGTTAGTATCAGTGATACTGGCCTTCATTCTTAAAAAGCTCAAAAAGTTCATTTCAAACCCTGGTGGGATATATTAGGCAGCAAGTGAACATTTTGTCCTCAAAGTTGATGTGTTAGAAGCAGGAAAAATGGGCAAGCGTAAGGATTTGAGCGAGTTTGACAAGCGCCAAATTGTGATGGCTAGACGACTGGGTCAGAGCATCTCCAAAACTGCAGCTCTTGTGGGGTGTTCCCGGTCTGCAGTGGTCAGTGTCTATCAGAAGTGCTCCAAGTAAGGAACAGTGGTGAACCGGCGACAGGGTCATGGGCAGCCAAGGCTCATTGATGCACATGGGGAGTGAAGGCTGGCCCGTGTGGTCTGATCAAAGAGACGAGCTACTGTTGATCAAATTGCTCAAGAAGTTAATGCTGGTTCTGATAGAAAGGTGTCAGAATACACAGAGCATCACAGTTTGTTGAGTATGGGGCTGCATAGCCACTGACCAGTCAGGGTGCCCATGCCGACCCCTGTCCACAGCCGAAAAGCACCAGCATGGGCAAGTAACCATCAGAACTGCCTGATCAGTGTATTTAATACCAGTAAGAAAATAAGGTGCAATTAATATTCAGAATTAAAAAGTAATTTGTACCTCCATGTTCTGGTAATGCCTTAGGCTACTACAATGACTTTTCTTAGCCGTTTCCTCATTGCCGTAGAACAGAGAGCAGAGTCTGCAGAAGAAACCTGTCTTGGGCACCACAAAGTCAACCCCTATGAAACACAGATAAGAAAATATCAGAGAAATTACTTTTCTTGTGTGATAATGCATATGAATCAGTCATTTATCATAGCATTATCAAACAAAGCCTTTTTGGTTAGAGAAAGCAATAAATTAGTGCTGATGTCAGTGTCATTTGTAGTGGATCTCTTACCAATGGGGTTGTCTGGGATAAATGGGGGCAAGGTGAAGTCTTCAATCACAGGGGATTGAGAGCGGGCCTTTTTAGCCTCTGGTTCCTCTATCAGCTCCGTCTCCTGACATTGCTTGGATTCTTTTGCAAATGAAGAAAAGGAAAAAGTAAGAACACAATAGTACAAAAACAGCTGAAATATATTAAAATGAGATGTAAAACAGTTGTCTATGAGATTGAATACCTTTTATAGTGGATTTTTTATCAGGGATTGGTGCGCCAACAATATCGCTTTCTGACTTGGCAGAGTTGTCATCGTCTTTAGCTTTAGGCCTGTCCTCTTCTGACTCTAAAGAGACCTCTGCACTCAATAAATCTGAAACGATTTCAGCCTTTTGCGGTTCTGACTTAACATCAAGATCCACGGATTCTAAAGCTGCAGGAGGACTCTCGCTTATGGAAGCAGCTGCTGTTGGTTCACACTCCTCATTGATCTCTGGCTCCTCTTCTTCTTCTTCAGCACTCTTTGTCGCCCCTCTTTTACCCCTTGTGGATCGCCTCACTATAAAAAGAGCAAAAAGGGGACAACAGTGATTACAAAACTTACTTGCCATTTTAGACTTAAAAATACATCTAATCTGAGGGTGCAACAAGATTCCCCTTTCTATCTTTTACTTACCTGGGGTCTGACGAGCCCTCTTTTTGGCCCTTGTAGCCCTCTTTTTAACTTGCTTCTCCTCTTTGACCTCTTCACTAGGTGGTTGTTCCTCTTCCTCCTCTCCTACTTCGTCCACAGTTACAAAGTTCATCTTGCGGATCTCTTCCAGGTCACAGACATCCTCTTCTTGGTTTGGTGATTTCACAGGCTCCTCTGGTATGATTGGTGTTGTGATTCTGGGACTGGTTGGCTTGGCTTCACTCTGCTGCAATTCCTCAATCTCCTCATCGTCTCCTTTGGCCTCATCCAAGGTTACAAGAGTCTGAAAGGACAAAAAGAGGCCATGTTAGCATACAGGAAAGAACTAAACCAAACCAAGATAGCCTTAATGAGGGTTTAAAACACAAAAAAGAACTGACCTCAGGGTTGAATGAATCAAACTCCTCCTCTTCATCAACAATCTCATCCAGCGTGACCAGGCCTTGAAGCTCTTTGTCCAACTGGTATTCTTCACCCCCCATTTCATCATCTCCAACCTCATCAACTGTTAAAAGTCCCTCAGGTACTTCATCAGCCTTTGAACACTGATCCTCATTTGATTCATCAGGATAATCTTCCTCACCCTCACTGACCTCATCAAGAGTAACCAAAGCATCATGGGATGGAAGTTCAGAGATCACAGTCGCCTCATCTTTACTGTCCGTCTCTGGGGCAGATGTTTCAGGCTGCTCGGGATGGCCATCTTTTTCTAAAGGTTCTGCAGAACTTGGAGGGCAGCCTTCCTTCTGTGAAGGAGAGGAGGAAACTGGCTGGCTTGGCTCAAATTCATCCAAGACCCCAATGTCAGTGCTTTCTTTCTCGGTTGAAAGGGTCTCAACATTGGCATCCATTTTGGCTGAAGCACTTTCTTCTACAGTACAAAGCTCTGTTGTCTTGATCTTAACAACAGCAGTTTCCATACCATCTGTTCCCAGTGGTTTATCAACACTCTCTTTCTGAGGCTCCTCTGGCTTTTGAGATGCGTCCACTTCCACACCTGCCGTGATTTCTTCAGTCTTAGTGTCCAAACATTCAATAACACCAGGTTCCCCTTTCTCAGAAGGTATAGTCTTGTCAGTATGTTCTGGTGTATTAGCTTGACTTGACTGTGCAATAGGAGAGATGATAGAATGGGGATCGGGTTCATCCTTACTCTTCTCGTCCCTGGCTGAAGACTCAGTGTTTGAGGACACAGTGTCCTCTGCATCATCCCCTACTTCGTCAACGGTGACAAACTCATCAAAGTTAAATGGAAACGGTTCTTCGTCGTTTTCCTGGAAAGCACAAATGCCTAATCAGAAACGTCTATTTTTCCAGTTATTAGACAGCAAATATGTTAAATGTTGATGCTTACCTTTTCGGTTGTCCTTGTTTTTGAGCGACTCCTTGAAGGCTGTGAGTTTTTGCTATGACTCTATATAAAAAAAAAAAAACACGATCAAGGTAAACGATCAAGGTAAAACAATTTTAAGACAACAGCTATATATATTTCGTTCTTCTCACCCTGCGATCAACATCATGCCCCCTTGATCGCTTTGATGGGGGGCTGGATTCCCGCCTACTTCTTCGAGATGATGATCCCCCACGCCTGGTGGTAGGACCATCCTCTTCAGAATTACCCCTGTTCCTGTACCTAGAAGCTGACTCCTTCTCTGGGGATGAGGTGTCCACAGGCCTGCTTTTGGACCCAGAGTTCTGAGACCTTTTCTCTTTCTCTGCCTGCTTTTTGTTCTCAGCTTGAGTGGCTTTCTTGGTTGCTTGAGCGGTTTTCTTGGTCGTTTGAGCAGTTGTCTTGGCTGCTTGAGCGGCTGTCTTGGTCGCTTGAGCAGTCTTCTTGGTTGTTTGAGTAGGCTTCTTTGAGCTTGATGGACCTTTTGTGGTCGTCTTCTCTGCAGTTTTTTTCTCCATCTCAGCCTTCTCTTTGGCTTCCTCTTCAGCACGTTTTAATGAAGACTGTAAGCGACATTGATGGACAGCTAATTCAAGGGCCTTCAAAATTTCTTGTGTAACCGGAGGAAAGTCCAGAGAATTGTCGTCGATCTGGAAGGGCTCAGGCACTGTTTGGGAAAGGTCTGAGTCACATTTAACTGTGACAGATGAATTACTGACAGTTTGATCAGAAGTGGAGGGCAGATCAGAGGTTGGAGTGGAGTCAGATGCAACAGCTGCAGGTTCAGTTTGATTACTAGACTCATGGTTAATGTCTGTCTCTAAAGTTTCAGTTGGTGTCAAGTCATTCGATTGGCCCTCATTGTTGATCTTGTGCTCCTGTTGTCCACATACTTCTTTGACATCAGTACCTTTGGTAGGTTCTTCTGAACTCTCCGTCTCCATGGGCTCTACTGCGGTTTCCTCGCTGCCAACAGCTGAAGCAACATCCATTTCTGACTTGGACTCAACATTTTTGTCTTCCGTTAGTTTTTCGTTGTCAATTTTGCTTTCTTCCACAGATGTAGGAACCAATTCTTTGGGAGCATCTTCAGCCTGAGAGACATTCTGATTGTTGTTGATGAGTGAAGTCCCTGTCTGATCAGTTGAGTCAAATATGACAACGGATTCTGTGGAAGCCAATTCATGCTCTGGTTTTGCAGACTCCGCTGAAACAGCAGATTCTCCTGAGGGAACTGAGGATGCCAATTCAATATTTGTTTTCCCAGATTCAACTGAAACTGAAGATTCTGAAGCGGAAACAGAGGATGTAACTTCAAGCTCTATTTTCCCAGATTCGGAAGCAGGAACAGAGGATGTAACTTCAAGCTCTATTTTCCCAGATTCGGAAGCAGGAACAGAGGATTCAACTTCATGCTCCGTGTTCATGGATTCAACTGAAACGGCAGATTCTGATGCAGGAACAGATGATTCAACTTCAAGCTCTGCTTTCACAGACTCGACTGAAATGGCAGATTCTGAAGCAGGAACAGAGGATTCAACTTCAGGCTCTGCTTTCACAGACTCAACTGAAACAGCAGATTCTGAGGATTCAATTTTAATCTCCTTATTCATAGACTCAGGTTCTGCACTGGGAGCTAAGGATCCAGCCTCATGCTCTTTTTTTACAGATTCAGTCTCCGGGGTCACTATGGCAGTTTCAGTAACAGCTTGGGTGTCCATCTCTGTTTTAATCTCAAGAGTAGCTGTTTCTGCATTAGCAGACGTCTCAACTGCAATGTCTTTGGGAGCTGCAGTAACTTCAGTTGCAGCTGTGTCAGCATTCAACTTTTCTTCACTCTGCATGGTAGATGCAGCAGAAGCTGCTGCCGCAGCCACTGGCTTTTTGGCTTTGACCGTATTAGGTTTACTTTCTGTCGCAGATGATTGACCAGGAGGCTTTGCTCTAAGAGGAGAATTAAACATGAGAGAGCAAATTATTTATTTTGACATTTCCAGAATCCTTTGGATAAAAAAATTAAAAAATTAAAAAGCGAAATATTTAGTTCTTACCCTTTTCCGTCTGGCTTCTTTTTCAGCTGTTAAATAAATAACAACATGTTTAGTTATTAATTATTTGCCACTGTGAAAGCATGAGATGCCGCACATGCAAATGGCAAACAAAACCTGCTAAACTACCTTGATTGGTTTGGCCAGTTGGAAGTTGAGAGTATTGTTCTGGACTACACAACGAAACTTGAGGAAGCGGATGAAGATTGTCCTAGCAATAGCAGCAGTCTCCATTTCAAAAATCATCTGAGATAGAAAGAAACAATAAATACAACAGTCAGCCAAGATCACATTTTTCTTTAATAATAGAAAATACATCTGCAGAGATATTATGCAATAAAAATAATATTGTTTAATAAATATAAAAGTTAAATTTGAGTTTCTTACCCTGCCATTTAGAGGCAAAACCTTCTTGAAGTTACCATAGCGTTTGATTACGGCCTGTACTTCTGTGATTGCCAAAAGTGTTTTTGGTACATTACTAACAATGAGAAGGCGTTCTGGCAATGTGATGATTTCCTGTGGTCAGAAGGGGAAAACGATTCACTACAAGTCTGAGACATGATACAAGTTATTTCATTTTAATTTAAGTAAGCATTTACTTACAGGTGATTTCTCCATGCCCATGAGCACTCTGAAAACTGACTCCTTTGGGAAGAAAAAGATAAAACAGTTAGTCAGTACTAACCAGTATTTATCAAGAGTATAAATGTTCTTGAGACGTAATGCACTCTTCTGTCTCTCAACAAAGAGAGTCCATTATGCATGTGTTGTTTTTAAATGAGAACAGTGTTTAAAGCAACTGTACATGAATAGGTACGAAATGTGGTAAAAGAGAGGATTGCTTTACAGCAGTACGTCACACCAACAGAGCTTGAATGAAGGAGTATTATTAGCACAAACATCATGAAGAGGCTAAGAGACCAAAGAGAACAATGTCAGAAAAATCTAGAAAGAGAAATGGCCGTGAGGTTGCAAACTTGACTGTTTATTCAGTCTTGACATTTGTTGTAGTTGTCCGTTTCGGGAGGGAAAAAAAACCCTACCTGCCAATGTTATGTCATCCAAATAAATACATCTCATGCAACCTTCCAAACCTATCTCTGCTAGTTTGTGAGAGTCCAGGGCCCCCATCAAACACACCTGGACAAGCTATTCAAGGCTTACTAGAAAGTTACAGGCAGGTGTGTTTGATCAAGGTTGGAGCTAAACTCTGCAGGAAAGTGGACCTTGAGGGACAGAGTTGAGAAACCCTGTAATAATCTACACTGTCAAATGTATATTGTGCAATGTGGCCTATAGTAGGGGCCAAACAAAAATAATAACAAAAATACATACAGTTGCTTTAATAAAACTGGGGCAAGAACCAAAACTTTCTGTTTCTAGGACATTTATAATGGAGTGCACTCACAGTGTAGTTCAGGTCTATAGGTTGCAGCATCATCTTTACGGTTATTTCTTTCTCTTGCACTTTAGCTGGGTTCTCAGCGCAAGCCTTCACCATTGCTTCAACTGCCTCGGTGTTGGGCAACTGCAGGTAGGCCTAAAGAAAAATCATAAAAATACTGTTAAAATACATAATGCAATAAGATATAAAATAATATAAATATTAATAAAAAAAAAAAAACTTAAATCAGGATTTTTATGTCATTTTTTAAAGGTGCAGTATGTAATATTGACAGCTGGCGGTTGAAATGAGTACTGCAGTCCAAATTCAAAATATCCGAGAGTTGTTTCTCCCGCCCTGTCCTCCTCAGATTCAATGCTTACATGGGTAGCCAGATTGAAGACATGCTACAAGAGCGAGTGCAATTGACAATGGAAAGCGAAGAGCCTTACACTGCAAGTTAATCAGCTAATGTATACGTTAGCAATGTTTTTATTGTTTGCAAATTATAAACCAGCTCATATACATTCCTACTAGTAGCCTGGATACATCAGCTAACTTAAGCAGAATATCAATGTTTACCTATCAAACCTATCCTGTTGGGTAAAATCTGCAATCTCTGACCTAGTTCCATGGCTGCAATATGCTGTGTTTTCACCAAACGGCAACTAGTGGTGTCAAAATACTATTGGGTAAACTGGCAGTACATTTCAAATTAGATTAAATGGCTGTAGCATTGTTTTTTCCCTAAATCTCTGCAACATTATCATTTTATTTTTATGCTTTAGTACTGCAGGGCTGTACGTTAACTTTTTTTGCACATAGCACTGGTGCTGCAGAGGTTGAAAGTTTTGTAGCACAGGCCACAAAATTGTAGCACATGTATAAAACGTCTGTTACTATGTCTGAAAAATGCAAAAAGTGCAATACAATAAAAATATTTAAGAATCAAAATAATTATTATATCTTACCGAAAACATAAATCATTAGAAAGGTCTAAAGTTTTACAATAAAATATTAAATTATGATAAAAAAAATGTGTGACTGTAATGTCTTATTATTTCTTATTTTATCTTATGTATTCACTGAGAAAGAAAAAGTACAGTACACGTCTCTACACCGCGAATCTATCACTGTATTGCAGAATATTATAAAATAATATAATTTCTGCCTCATTCTGTGATGTGAAGCCTGTCAGATTACAAAAGTAGTTTTTTTTTTTTCAAAACACTTGATTAAATGTTCTCTTTTGTTGGACAACAGGTTTGTAAACGCTTCTCATTACAAGTTTGGAAAGAGGTTGTTGCTTTTTTCGAATGCACATTAAGGGGGCTTTAACGCGGCACGTTTGCTGTGTGTCATGTCCAAACGCGATTGTTCCCGGCATCCCCCGCAGCGCTGGTCTGGTTTCACACTCAACTTGATTCTATCGAACCCTGGTGCACTTGTTCATCTTACGTCATCAAAAATGTGCACAGCGGATGATAGAAAACACACTGCTGTAAATATATTGTGTTTTTATTAATTTGGTGCTATTATGCGCAGCTGAGTAAACGACTCTTGGGTTTACTGTATGTGCGTCGCATGAAGTTCATTTGTTGTCCTGATTGCACGCATATGCGCAAATACACTCGTATCAAAGGTAAATCATCAACACCATCATCCCTTACATGTGTTTTATTGAACTAAATACAATGTAATATGCTAAAACACATATGCAAGTTACGTTTCTTCCTGAACAAATGCGCACCCGAGTCCGTGTTGCTTTCACATTCACGTGAAACGCGGGACAGTTCGAGAGCCACCTCCTTCAGAATCTTGGGTTTGGTACCCCGGTGCGCACCGAGCCCGCGATTGACAGCTTTTACATCAGCAATTTTTCATGCAAACCGTGCCCCCTTTCGAACTAAAATGCCAATGACTATCTCACAGTGCATGCAGCGATAGAGCAGCATTTATTGCGAACCGATCGATCCGCCCTGAACAGTGCGGCTTCTTCTGCACATATATTTATTTATTTAAAAAATTGAAGCAATTTTCATAATTTCACAAAGACAAATCTCGATTTTGGTTTCATTTCAGTCAATCGCGCAGCCCTAGATTAACCTCACAGGAGCACAAAACAAATTCTCCCTTCACTCAAACGAGCTCTGTCTCACATGCTAAACTGTATCGCACGCGTGCTACTGGGGTAAATATATTCATCGCACAGACCGATTTTTCTGTAGCACGTGCAACATATATGTCGCACTGTACAGCCCTGTACTGTCAAAAAAATTACATACTGCACCTTTACTGTTTTTACCTTCTGTTGAGTGATTGCTATGACAGGAGTTGCGTTGAACCCATATGGTTTAGCAAGGTTGATGAGGTCATCCTCAGTAACCCCTTCCTCTGGAAGATTCGTAATCTCGACTATATTTTTTCTCCAGGGTACTTCCTGTAGTCAAATAAAGAAGGTAGAAGTACTTTTTATTTGTAAAACAATACATATGCATATAGTTAAGAGGGAGAACACAAAACATACCTTCTTTACAAGCTTCTTGGCAACTGCGGTCTCTGCCAAATTACACAAACAAATGTTATCCAGATTGTCCAACATGAACACAGGAACAACTACAAAGGAAGATGCAGTCACTTACCTGAACCCTTAGCAGGTGGTTTAGCTTTAGCTGTCTGCACCGTCTTTTTGGGGTCATTCAGTTTTCCCTTGTTTACTTGAGGTGTCTTGGAACCTGGCAACTCTTTTGCTTTAGCTTGCTGAGATGCTTTAGCTGGCTGAGATGCTTTCACTGGCTGAAATGCTTTCACTGGCTGAAATGTTTTCACTGGCTGAAATGTTTTCACTGGCTGAAATGTTTTCACTGGGTTTGCACCCTTTATTTTCGCTGACTGAGTTGGTTTTGTCATAGTCACCTCTTTTCTAGAAGATGACACAAAAATGTTCAAAATCAGGAAAATCGACAGTTATTTCTAGTTGTGCTGTAAAACCACTGGATGCATGAGAACTTACTTCTTGACAGATTTTCTCCCATCATCCTCTCTTGCATCCTACAAAAGTGCACAGATCAGATTTAATGCCAGGGCTTGGTATAGTTCACATGTCTAAGCAGGCTTTACAGAGTCAAACATACCTTCTCCATGCAGATCTTAATGACCTGACCACGAATCGTCAGGTTCTTAAAGTTGAGCAAGGCTTTGGCATCCTCCTCTCTCTCCATACACACAGAGGCCTGAAGAAGGAAAGAAAACACAAATGTTTGCAACAGATATACCAACTACTTTTCAAAAGCACGCGTCGCATTGCACTGCCGTTCAAACTTTTTAAAAAACTTTATTCAGCATTTAATGATTAAAAGTTACAGTAGACTTCATCGTAAAATTTGCTGTTCTTTTGAATTTTCTATTCAATGTATCACCGTTTCCACAAAAATATTAAGCAGCGCTACTATTATCAACATTGCTAATAACAAGAAATGTTTATTGAGCATCATGTGACACTGACGACTGGAGTAATGATGCTGAAAATGCAGCTTTGATCACAGAAATAAATTACATTTTAAAATAAAATAGGAAAAGGTATGTTAAATTGTTATATTATTTCACAATATTACAGCGTTTACTGTATTTACCTCTCGAATCGCCTTCAGGAGGATGGCAGTGTATATCTTGCCAAAAGGTTCAATGGCATCATTCAGTTCTTTGTTGTTAGTCCCCTGTGGAAGTCCAATGAGCCTCAGCAAACAGGAAGTGCCTGGGGCATCCCTGCCTTTAGGCTTCACATCATGCTAAAACAAAGATGGTAGCAATTAAATTTCATATTATAAGTACAGATACTAGAAGTGTAACGATACACTCATGTCACGGTTCGATACAATTCACAACATTAAACTCACGATACGATATTAAACATGATATTTTATGCCAAAATGAAGAGATGTTTTTTAGTATTACTTTTTAATAACTGCTATTATCAGGACCAAAATATTCCTCCATTGCATTATGCATGATATTCAACATTATATAGCAGGTTAATGTAGTAATGTCACTGAAACTCATGCACTTTTCTCATGTAGTACTCACGCCGCGCGCACACAGACTCTCCCGGTGCTCACTATGTTCCGCCTCTCCTGCTATTAATGCTCTATACATATAAGAATAAACCATCTAAAACGCTTTGAATAATCACACTACTAAAACTAAATGTGATCTGGTGATTTAAATGATGTTTGCGCTTTCACTATGAGGAGTGCCGCTTTAAATGATGTTTGCACTTTTGAGGAGTGTCATTCCGGCAGTGCGTGCGCCTCAGATGATCAATGCAATCAATCACAGTTCTGATTGCAAGAAAGTGTGTCAAAATGACTATTCCTAAACTGAAAAGGGTTAATTCTGCGTGTACTCATGTTGTTTTAGCACAAGCATTTGAACGTCATCGTAAATCTGTTCGTCATATAAAGCCATCATATCTGTTCAGAAGACTTGGATTTGACCACTTGATTGATTATTTTTACGATGCCTTGTGATATTTTTTGGAATCTTTTAAGTTTGAGAGGAATTTTTTTTATATCGCAGTATCTTGATGTGTCATTACATCCCTAACAGATACTCGTATCTTTTATTCAAAAGCGTTTACTAATGACCCTGCAGTAAATACGACAATATAATGACCTTAAAGCCAAAGTAATGTAGGAACAAGCACATTTACAACTGCAGTTAACTGCTGTATGAAGATGTACCTTTGGAGCGATGGGGGTCTTTGGGACGGAGGGTCTGCTTGACTTGGCGTATTCAGTTCTCTTAGGTGATGAAGCCCGTTTCCAACTGCTGTTGCTTCCCTTTGATGAGGAAGTAGAGGAAACACCTTTCTTCTTTGCTAGCTCAGCCAGCAGAGCTGGTGCCAAGGACTTCACCACAGCCTTCAAAGTATTACTGTCCGTAATTGAGGAAAGCTCAGCTGCGGGCAAGAAAATAACTTAATGTAGTAGTACACCACGTGATTGGAAAGCAAAAAAATTATACATTACATTGCAATAAGTGATCTTACCTGATGACATGAGTTTCATGGCCAGTCGTTCACTACTGCTGGATCTCTGTTGCCGGGAGGGGCTGCTCCGGCGAGGACTCGACCTGCGTGCAGGAGAGCGCCTACTGTAAACTGGAGACCTTGATCGTTGAGATGGAGGACTACGGGACCTCCGTCTGTAAGGACTGCCTCGAGACTTCCTAGGGGGGGACCGGCTGTGACTTCTGCTACGCCGGTACCTCCTAGGGCTTCGGGATCGGGAGCGTGAACGGGAACGTTTACGACGGCTCGAAGATTCATGGTGCCGCTTCGGGCTGGGGGATCTGGAGTACGAGTGTGATCGGGTGTGCCGCTTTGAGCTGCTGTGTTCTGATTTGGGTTCAGGTCTGTGGATGATTGAGTGAATTTAAAATGCCATTTAAAGTCTTAAAGTATGAGATACATTTTATTTCTAACACCTAAATGTCCAAGATTGAATATGGTAGGGATTTACCTTGAAACAGAGACAGCCTCAACATTCCAGTCAGGGTATCTATAACAAAACAAAAAAAAGGCTTTTCGTTAGTTAAATGAGAAATTCTCCAAGGGAATTCTTAGCTAAAGGTGAACATGAGCAATAGGAGACAATCATAAACCACACTCACTGTTTCCTAAGACGCCTGCAACTCTCAATGTGAAGATTTGTGTTCTGATGTTCAAGCCAGTCCTGTGAACAAAACAAAACAAAAAATACTTTAACAATGTCTTTGCTTTTATAAATAATGCTTTAATTATTACGTGTTTTTTAAACAGTGCAATTGATTATTAAAAAAAATTGGTGTAACAGATGACCAAGATCTGTAAATACATCTTTAAAAAAAGAAAAATAAAGACATGAAATATTAGTCCAAAATTAAGACATGATATAAAGTTTGCTTTGACCCACTATAGTCTCAATAGTGCGTAACAAAAAAAAAAATGAAGTCCATGATTTTTCCACGACAAAACTTCTTCAAAATGAAAAACAACAAAAAAAGTCCAAAGGGTGGCTTCGGGTATTATGGCGATGGAGATCGTCATCGGCTTTTTGTCTTCAGCATTGTGGAAAGTCATCAGGTCTGCCTTCACAAGAGGTAGGGTATTTTTTTCAGCCAGTCCAATGTCTTAAACTAGGTCTCAGCCTTCCCGAAAATGGATTGATTAATTTTCTTCTTAAGCTGGAAACGGCTTGTAGTCAAGATACACATCTTTTTTTTTTTTTTCAGCCATGGTTTTCCAGCTGTATTATCTACTCTATTTACCAGCTTATTGGCTTTTTTTTTTTAAACCCACAACAAACTGCACAATTATTGAGCAACTGAACATTAAATTAAACATTAAAATTTCATTATAGGTTTCTGACATTTTATTTCATAGTTAAATTTAGTACAAAGTTTTAGCTCAAAGTTCTCCAACACATTGAAATGGATTAAACAGCAATCGAGACTCTTTACATACACCGAAAAATAATGCAAACATCTTTCAAATGAGGCACTACTGGGTAAGAAGATACTCACCTTAATCTGGACACATTCAATGTTACATAGAGAGCATGTATGAGGAAAGATTCTTGGAGTAGCTGCCGAGTAATCATTCATCATGGTAGGAGTCGGAAGCCTCTTGGTGGTGGGCACGCTGATTGGAGGCGAAAGGAACGGGATCCAGTTGGCATTCGGACCTCCGGAGATATTGTCCATGGCCATCATTGGAAGAAGACCAAGTTGAGGTGGCATCTGGGCTGGAGGTCGGCTGGCGGGTGGCATAACAGTCTGGGACGCTGATGGTCTCGCTGGGATCGGCTTCACGAGTCTTGCATCTACTGGTGGAGGTTTCTGAAGCTTTAGAACAGGGGCTGGAGCTGGCTGGCACTGCTGAGGATGCTTTGTGATGTCCATGCCACTGAAGGGTGGTCCAGAGACCTCACTCACATACTTTGGTGACTCTTTAGGCAGGTGTTTACTTGCATAGCCATCCGCGCTCTCATCGGGGTAGCCAAATTTACTAGAATGTCCATAGTCAATGACTTTGCTGTAGTCATTTCGAGCATCAACGTCCCTTTTCACTTTACGCATACGAATGTCCCGCAAAATAAACGGTAGGTTGTCAGGAGTCAGCTGATCATCTGGATAGTGGCTTAGAAGCTCTAGGTCCTCGTTGGAGAGTCCAAAGCTTGCTAGGATGCTGCTGGCACTTTCAGAGGTGTAACGTGAAGGCCGCTGCTCTGGTGGAGGTTGGAGGTCCAAACCGCTTGATCCTCCCCCAAAACCCGTCGACTGGAACAGCTGAGAGGAACTGGGCGGACGATCCAAGCTTGAAGATCCGAAGAGCTTTCCGGGGGCTTGGTATATGGACCAGTCCACCTGATCAGATCTCGAAGACCCTGAAAAGACGTTCCCTCCGGAGGAAAGCACTTCATCCCTTGTGTCCTTTCTCATGCGGGGATCTGCTTTTTTGGGTTGCTGGAGCATTTGAGTGAGAAGGCGCACTTCCTCACGGGCTCCCCGAAGGTTCTGGTCTATGGCGGCTTCAAGATCTGGGGAAATCTGCGACTGACGTGGTCCCATTGAGAAGGGCTGGTTGACCAATCCCCCACGCGGACCGGACATGGAACCTGGACCAAGACGGGGTGCACCCAGCTCCATTCGAGGCTGTGACCCAAGACCATACTGGCCAGGCACAACGGGTCTCTGAGCGCTGGGGAACAGCGCTCCACGGGGATTATATAATGGATGCGACATGGTGACCTTAAGCAAGTCGATCAAGGTCAGAGCAGGTGTAGCAATTGCAGACGGAGTGACGCTTGTGCCAGCAATTGCATTCAGCTGGTGCAGTGCCAACTGAGTCTTTATATGTGCCAACTGGAGGGAGACGGGGCCTAAGAGCGGCAGACTCCCAAAATGCCTCAGGGAATTTGCAACAGGGGGCACAAAACTTTCCAAGAACAATGAAAAGCTGGAAAAATTAGGGGAAAAAACACACAGAAAGGGTTATTGGCTTGTCGTCTTCATGTCCTCACACAAACTGCAAACCGGCAGCGACCATTTTCCACTTCTGTCTCACACTCTCAAATCTCCAGCTTCAAGGGATTTAAACAGGTTCCCATGTCTTCACTGAAGAAGAAAACAGCAAGCAAAAAGGACAAGACAGACAAAGGAAAATAATTCACAGTTTAAGAGCGTCTTCACACAACTTTCATGCACAAGTTTTAGTGGGTTTTCTTCTTTTTTTTTGGCCTAAATATGAACAGGGAGGGACAAACATGCCTTAGGACAGGACAACATGATAGGTCAGACTGTTAGTTCATAGACTTTAGACAACTGTATTTTATTAATACTGTCTGTAAGCAGTAACATGACTTTTTTTAATGTCAATGATGGCTTTTAAAAATAAAACTTAGGAGTCTGAACCGTCAATATTGTCCATCCCTGTCAGCAAAGATCTTCGTGAACAGTTTAATGAAAAAAAAAAATAAGTTAGAGACTAAAAGAATCTACTGCTGTAAAATAAACTACAGAGCTGCTGCACTAAACAAAACAAATAAACTGAACAAGGGCTGTGTTTTCCAAAAGATTCCTACAATCCACTTAGATGCTTTTGGGAAACGCAGTCCAGATAAAGCAAAGATATGAATGGTGAAGCCCTACAATTAATCTCACCCAATCAATCTCTTTATACTACTTTTTTCCCAACAGTAAGTGTCAAGACAATGAAATTAAAGGGTTAAAGTCAACAAGAAACGACATTCACCATCCATTTATCTTATCACATTTTTTTAAGTTAAAAATAAAAATTGTAGAGCAGGAAAATTATATTCCATTGAAAAATGTAATTTAAAATCTGTCCTTAATGGCCATCATAACCTTGGTTAAGTGGCATTGAAGTTGGCAAACTTGGCCATGAATTGAAAGTTTATCATATCTATGTTCCAAATGTGCGTTATTTATCTTGAGCGGTTTATTTTTTGTATACATCTCATAATCTTTAATCAAAATAACTTATGTCTGACTTTTCCAATCATTTATTCTGCTTAAGCCCTGCCACTACTAAGGCACGCATTAAAGGGATAGACATAAAAAAAATGTTGGTAATCAAACTGTTAACGGTAACCATTGACTTCCATAGTAGGAAAAAAATACTCCTATAAGTCAATATATCTACGGTCAACTGTCCGGTTACCAACATTCCTTCAAATATTCTCGTAAAATACCTTTTGTGTTCAACAGAAAAGGGTTTGGAACAACATGACGTGAGTAAATTACATCAAAATTTTCATTTTTAAGTGAACTATCCCTTTAATCTGCCTTTATTTTTGTGTATAATGCCCACACCTCAAAATACAATCAACAAGTCCCTACATTTTTCGATAAACTGTTACTCTTTGATATGTTACAAGATGGAAGAAAATATATATTTCCATTTAATCGTGGCTTTACATTGTTGCGTTAAAAATTAGCCTAAAACAATATAAAAAAAGATAGATATTATGAAAACATTTTCTCTCATGAATAACGTGCACAATGAGACCATTACGTGAATGAGGTCAAATTTGATTTCAGCATTCCTTTAAATGTAAAGGTCTCAAATAGCTGAATTTGAATCAACATAAACATGTATCATCAACCATGCACCTTGTATTGCATTTCCTGTCATGAAGCAGGAAGTGTTTTGATTTTAACGGGGAAATATAACGTTACTGCAAAAAAAAAAGAAAAAGAAAAAAAGGTGACTCAGGCGTGAGGCCGCCATCCAGCGACTGAACACAAAATGTCCACTGAACAGCAGCCATTTCTGATAGCAGGCCTACACCTGTATTAAATATCCACCACTGGACACGAGACAGAGCTATTTTTTCTGGGCATTATGAAGAAATGCACATGAACACAAGACGATGTTATAACCCAGCATGTGCTTCACTTCCCAACGTCACACAATTGGAGCACATGTAATACAGGTAAATCATGTCAAACAGCTGCTAAAACACATATTAGTGATGACCGTGACCTAAACAGACCGATTGACCGTGAAGCGTTACGTTATAGCCAAATACAACTAAGTTATAACGCTCCCATTACGAACCCGCTTGCACCGCAAGATCGACCGTCGATCATTTCAATGGCGTTTTTAGTCTGGGTGGGGTGTTTACGTGTTGTTTTTGTTGCCATTGTGTCCCATACAAAATGAAAGCAACGTTTAAATGCACGAATCACGCAATAGGAGTGATCTGAAGGGCAGATCGGCAGTGAAATCAACTGGATACATGCAGGCCCCAGGCCGCTCTGCTGCTTCGCATTGAGTTTCGTTTACCCCGCTCTTCGTCACAATCACTTTATTCGACGAAGAAATCGCCACGTTTGCATTAAAAGCGCCAGAGGACACTGTTGCGATGCACCACAATAACATACCTCGTATTTTAATATGTAAAATCTTACGATGGAAATGCATCCGATGAAGAAAACGCTCCGAGTTCAGGGGACGGTCCGCTTGCGTCTCAGACGTGAGCAGTTGATCGAGGAGTTGACCAACAAGACATATAGATAGGAAAACCAATCGAACCCGTGTGATACGGACAACTTCCAAACTTTCAATTATTACATGTAAAGACTAATTATTTAGCGAGAAGGTTGAATATTTTTGCACATTATGAAAAGAGAGATTGATAGGTTGATATTACGTCGTTTCTTGTAAACAACAAATAGTCCTTTCCTCCAAGGATATCCAGGAGATGGCAGTGTTTGCATTTTTTGAGACTCTGCTGGCTGCAGTGCTGACCGTTGAAACTACATCACGTGTAGGCCTACACACGTGTTACTTCCCATATATTTCAATATAAAGGCGTATATCTTTGTGTTTTAGCGTATTTTATGTTCTCTACGTAGTTTTGCATTAGTCATGGTTCACATTTAGTGTGACAAAGCAGCTGTAAGTTACTGAATAATTGTACTGCATTGCTATATTTAGGTTTGAGCCATTCATAATCGGATATGCTGAAGTTTATAGTTTGCTGCATGTTGATGTTCTTGACATCTAATACTTGTCACAAGGTCAGAGATTTTGGCACACTGATCGATGTCTTCATCACATTTCTGCAGCTGAACCTCTTTCTATCACACATCAACTGTCTCAACACAGTTTTTATAAGAAATGCTTGATTTTTATTAGGGGAGAGTGGGGTAAAGTGAGACATTTTTTTTTTTTTTTTTACATTTGCTTCCCTCTAAGCGAGCTAAAATGATATATCAGTAAAATTGACATTTAACATTTCCCATTAATTCAGGATGTTTCCTAGCAATGGAAATTATCAGAATGTATTCCGGATGAAGGTCAGTGAAAATATGATTGTTTAAAAAAAAAAGTTGTCTTGTGTCTCACTTTACCCCAGCTTAGGGGTAAACTGAGACAGAGCAGATAAATCAAGGGGGTAAAGAGAACCACTTACATTTCCACTCTGAAACTACCATAAAAACATGCCTGCCACAGCACCATGAGGTCCTCTCCTTCATGGCCAAGGGGAAATTGACAGGGCTTGAAAACTTAATGGTCATATGACCACAAATGTGTTCTGTTGACCAGATACAGGGGGTGTCTTACATTACCCGATGTCTCACATTACCCCGTTCTCCCCTACTTTAATTATTCTGTACATTTATTTTCATATTAATTACCGGTAAGTTACGTTCTTGTTAATAAGACACTGATGTATTACCTTGATCATTTGCAAAAGGCATTGCATTGTTGATTTTATGGTTTAGTCAGCTTGTAATTTAGTCGTGAGCTTGAGAAAGAGTTTGATTTGGGATGCTGGTAATGTCATGACTCAAAGAAAACTATTATTCGCTGTAGGTGAAATTTATGCCACGTGTTCTCGCTCAGTATTACCGTTTTTCTCATTCGATTTGGTACATTTCTCAGAACAGAATTGAAATTCTCAAAGCTACCTGTTCAATCTTCACATCATTGTGTCACTTGTGCACATCAAAAAAGCAGTTTCTCCTTTCTTTGAACAAGTTGCAAATGCTTTGGTACATCCATGCAAATGATTATGTACAATTCTCTGCTGTTTCCTACATTATCAATTGCTTATGTCATGTTGATCAAAATGTATTATAATGGGTCTCTGTTGAATAGTCTCACCCCCCACAACATTTAGGCATTAGTTCATAGCAGAAGTCTTTACATGCAAAATGGTTGAACAAGTTATAATTATGTCAAGCATATTTCTATACATTTCCATTAGCCTTTTTTTTTTTTACTAAAGATATTTGTTGTGATGTGGATGAGAATTTGTGGCCCAACAGACAGGAACGTCAGGAGGTGTAGGAAGACTGCACTGTAATTCCTATACAGCACTGTACAGTTTTACCAAAGGAGATTGTCCTATGTTCACATTTCTGTTTGTTTGTTTTTTCTTCTTTGTGCTATGCAGTGCTGAATTTTCCTTTCTGTATCGCAATGACATGGTCTGTCAACAATTTACAGTACAAACAGTAAAAGCGTAAATGCGAATCTTGTCCAGTCTCTTGCAATCAAACTCCCACATACACTAAGGTGTAACCTACAATTTACAACAACTGTCATCAAAACTTCAGCCATATTTACATCAGAACAGAGTGCACTGTTATATTGACAACATGACTAAGCAATTTGACTCTTATCCGTACACAATGACACAAGGACTTGTCATTCTGATGGCACTGACATGTTCATTGACACAGATATTTACTTTTAAGAGATGAACTAAGGCTTTTGAGCCTGGCTTTTGCAGGTAATCCATGGTGTTTTGCTATTTGTACGAATTGTTTTGAGAAATGCACTTACTGTTTTGCAAATGTCGAGGATGATTCGAGAAATGTACTAAAGCGACTGAGAAAAACTGTAATACTTGCTAGTGACAACTTTATTTAACCCTGACGACATCATGATGTACCACATTATTGTTGGCCTTTGCCAAACATTTAGTGATATGAATGAATGAATAAGGTTTGGTAACACTTTATTTTAGGTGATGTAGTTACACGTTACTACATGTATAGTAACAGTAAATTATGCATAATTACAAGTAACTATCCCTAAACCAAACCCTTACCGTAACTCTATAGTACATGTAGTTAATTGATATTACTCAGTACTTGTTTGAGTAAGTACAATGTAACGTCACCTTACAATAAAGTGTAACCCGATGTTTCGTGAATATTTCCAGCTCATTTTATATTAAATGCTTAAATGCTTATTTTTAATATTGAAATGATTTAAACAAGCTCATATACTAGGTCTCATCTGAGATGTAGATGAAATCTTATTTTAATCACTTAATATCTTTCATAGAAAGCCATTAGCTTTAGTGGAATCTGACTGCTTTTCCATTCAATTATGTTTTGTGTGTTTTTAAGGTAATGAGGAAACCCCCTGATCCCTCTCTGTGCATCATATTGCAGACCAGACTCCTTTAAGTACCCCAGAGAAGCTGTGTTATGTGGCTGACAACGTCAAACATCATGTAAAACACCTAATGAATACAGTAAGCCCCAACATGCTGATAAATCATGAGCCTGTTTTTCATACATCTTCCTCACTGCTATACTGTATACACTATTGTTCAAAAGATTATGCTTTTTAAAGCTACACTGTGTAACTTTTTTAGTTTATTCTTAGCTAAAAACACTTAGTTCTTTCAAAAATATATGTGCTCATTAATGTATTTACTTCTTTCAAGTAATAAAGTATTCTCATAAGTTTATAATATGCCATTGAAAATACATACGGGTGAGGGGTTCGAATGTCGGTCGCCATGTTGCCCCTCCATCTTGAAAGTACATTAGCCAAAGAGGGACATACCCTTAAATTCAAGCTTCGCCTTTCGCGTTTTAACACTCGATGGCACCGTGTCGAATATGGACGAGGTCGAACTGGAAGCCATGTTAATCTTGGACTAAATCAGCCACCATAGGAGTTAAAACGAAATCGGAATTGAGAGGAACAGAAACTAATATTCACTGGATGGTCATAAACCTTTTCACCGCTAGATGGGGGAAAATATCACACAGTGTAGCTTTAAAGAAATTAACACTTTTTCTTCAGCAAGGACTCATTACATGGATTTAAAGTGACAGTAAAGACTTTTACATTGTTACACTTCTTTTGAACCTTCTGTTCCTAAAATAATCCTAAAAAAAAGAGTGTCACGGTTTCCTCAAACATATTAAGCAACAAAACTTTAGAAGTTAGAAGTGTTTCTTGAGCAGCAAATCAGCATATCTGAATGATTTCTGAAGGATCATGTGACACTGAACACTGGAGTAATGATGCTGAAAATTCAGCTTTGCCATCACAGGAATACGGTGAACGGTGGCTAACAAGTTTGATCATTATGACATTTTTCGCCATATTGCCATACAATTAACATTATTAAATTCTTGTTACTTTCCATTAGCTTGGCAAATCCAAACTTACATCCTGAGTATTTACTATGCTTGACCACAGAACCAGAAGATCAAGTCTGAGCTGTGTTTCTTATAAAATCATTATAAGACTAAGAAGATTGTAGAAACCATTGACACAAATGGCTTCTACGGTCTATTTAGGCTTATGATGCTTTTGGCAAACCTGAACTGTTAATTGCAGTGCAAAGACACAGAATAGAATAATACTTTCACCCTTACTTCCAGTACTATCGCTCCTCTCAGTTTTCCTCTGTCCCTCTTTTCTTCTCCATGTCCTTCTCACTGGCTCTGGTTTATGTCCAGGTCCAGCATAGCATAGTGACAGACAGAATTAATTTAAGCACCAGAGGCCAATTTCAATCAATAACAGTTTGGGCACAAAGAGAGCGCGAGAGAGAGAGAGAGCTGGCCGCATTACAAACACTCAGACAGGAGCAACAGAAAGAAAAAGAGACATGATGATAGGTGACATTTGCACTTCAACCAAGAGCCCGGGACTTAGATAAACTGTTTGCCCTTTTCATCCCTCTCCCTTCAAGCATTATTGTAGTTCTTGCACGTACTGTACCTACATTATCGGCAGCTGGCATGCCACCATTTGTCCTTGTCTGGCAGACCAAATTATGTGGACAGTGAAGGGTCCCGTTAACAGATAACTAATTAAATATAACAAGAATAAATGCCCCCCATGGGTTGGGGGAATACCTAACACTCAGCGCTACAGGACAGACTCTCCCAGGAGCCCTTCAGTTCTTAAAAGGTCACGATAACATCATGTCCTCATGGCAGATGGAGCTCAGGCTACAAGTATTTTCGGTTTGCATGTAACCCGCTGGGTCTTATTTTAGACATCTAGGTTTACTGTGTCAGATCATAGAAAAATTTACATTAGGCTATATATTGTGCATTCTGTTTATTATATTAAAGAGGACCTATGCCCTTTTACAAAGTCTTGATTTAGTTTTTGGGCTCTACAGAATAGGTTTTCATGCTTGAATGTTCAAAAACACATTGTTTTTTATATATTCTCCATTGTTGCAGCTCCTCTCTTTCCAGTCTGTCAGTAACGCTCTGTTTAGTTCCTGTCTCTATGAAGCCCCGCCTTCTGAAAAGTGAAATGTGCTCTGATTGGTCGGCTGGATCAGTGTGCTGTGATTTGTCAACCGTTTTGAGCGTGTTTCTTAAATGTCATGCCCTTTACCATAACCGCGAGTTTCAACCAAGCGACAACCTCCCGCGGTCTCTCTTGAAGCCAAACACGGAAGTGACTTACACTGCAAAAACTGCTCCAAAAGGGAGTCAAATCTGTATCTCCCCCATGTTAAAAGGCTGTATATAGCTAATTGGGGGCAGAATCTCATTGAGCCTTATGTTAAAATGCCCAACTTTACAGCAGAAAAAAAAATGTTTACAGCCTGGTACAAAAAGGGGTTTTGGTCTATATAGCTGTAGATTTCCCTATTTTTCCCTTCATGACAACTGTGAGGGGGTGAATTTTTTTATAACTCATCTGTTTAAACTTTAAATTATATTACAAGTGGCGTGGCCACTTGAGTGACAGGTGAATTGCCACTATGGTTGAGCTAGGTGGGCGTGGTTTCAGCAACCAGGCACCTCAGCTCCACCCACGTCCCGCCTCTTTGCCCATTTTCAGTCATCCAGGAGTGACGCGCTGCCAAGATGGCAACGGCCAGCTCCGCCCACTTTAGGCTTCAAAAGTGCTCTTCAGAAACCTACGGGTGAAGTCACGGACACTACGTCCATATTTTTTTTTACAGTCTATGGTTTCACAACACTACTAATGCAACTCAACCAGGGCCGCCCCTTTATTTTGCATATGCCGTGGGAGGGAATTATTTAAATGAGGAATAGTGTGACGTGTTCGTTCCCGGAAGAAAACTCAAGACTACAATCGTAGCACTTCAGAAACAGTGACACTGATATAGAGAATAACTCCCTTTGATGTGACTCTGTGCTTTGTGACTTTGCAGACCTTTGCAACATGTAAGAATATTAATGTTCATTATGTTTTGTGCACTGTCTGTCTATGCCTATTAGCTATGTTTTATGGACAGACCACATGCAATGAATCCTGATTCATTGTATGGCTTTCTATTGTACCACCTGTAATATTATGGTGGTTATCAGTTAGATAGAAAGCAGATTTTTATTAACATTACCAATGAAATATTTGGTTATAATTTGTGAAATGCATTAATATGCATCCCGTTAGATTTGAAACGTGGTCACCTTGTCATTCTTACAGTGAATTTCTGGAAACCACAGCTACTGTTTTTAACAGGAATTTTTCATAGTGTCGGGTATCTTTATATTAATGTCAAATTAATGTTAATATTTTGGATTGGTGGTCACTACTAAAGAACATCCTGTCACAGCATGAGTGAGTACTGCTTAGCTTAAATGTGCTGGTTAATGTTCCCATAATGAAAGCTTCATTCTAGTGGGCTCTGGTTTCGTCACCCCTAAAATGAGTTCCTTCAGCACCTCAGCACCATCTATTTCAGAGTACAGACCCACACGGATAAACACTTGCACACACTCATGCAAACACAACCCCTTTAACCTTCTACCGCACCCGTGCTCTCAGAATTGTGCTGGGGAGGCGTTTTGTGGTAACAGTGTCCTCAGATATGTTCACCATCTTTTCTGCTGTAACTGAAAACTGCTCGTTCCTCATTTCAGCTGTCCTTTTCTTCCACAGTCTGTTTCAGTTAATGTGTTCGGTAATTCTGCAAGTTTGTATAAAATCTCTATTTGTGGTATTGATTAATATCAGCTATATTAAATAGCATTTTATATGCTGATTGATTTAACAATAGTTCCAGTTAGTAAGTGAGCCGTAGTCCAATCGGTAAGCTGTGAACACCCTGTATTTGCACTTGAGGTTTGGGTCTGGCTGTGTTGACATGACACCCTTTAAATCAGCATTGCTTCTCTGAATTACCTTACACTGGGTTCAAGTTTCTGGACAGTTGATGGGACAGCTACATTGTTTCCGAAAATGTTCATCGGAAGTCTTGTACATCCATTTTTTCATCATTGTCACCAAGACAATGTTATCCAATTGAAAGCATCAATAGGAATGTATTGAAAACTACATATCAATCAGTAATGCTTTGTATAATATGCCAGTGTTTTCCAGAAAAGGTTTTTGAATTTATGGAGTTGCATTACAATTTAAAAGTTTGGGGTCAATAAGATTTAAGAAATTTAAGGGTGCATTAAATTGATCAAAAGTGACAGTAAAGACATTTAGAATGTCCCTAAAGATGACTATTTTAAATAAATGCTGTTCTTTACACTTTCTATTGATCAAAGAACCCAGAAAAAAATATTAAGCAGCACAACTGTTTTCAATATTGATAATATGAAATGGTTTTTGAGCACCAAATCATATTTGAATGATTTCGGAATGATCATGTGACACTTAAGATCAGCTTTGATCACAGGAAGAAATATGTTTTAAAATATATTCAAATAGAAAACATGTATTTTCAATTGTAATAATATTTCAAATAAATGCAGCCTTTGTGAGCATAAGAGACTTTAGAAAAACAAAACCACAAACATTTGAATCATATACTGACTTAAATGTGTCAGAATGCATAAAAATCAAGCTTTGTTTAATGAGAAGCGTCCACCCTGAAGGTATGCTGTGGTATCTGGCACCAAGATGTGTTCACTTACTTGTGTAGATTATGGTTTGGGTTTTAGTTTCTCAGGTCTTAAATATTTTGGAGGCTGGTTACTGTGTAAGACGACATGTGTACTACACTTCTACTTGTGCTACTGTTAAGGCTGCAAGCTCTTCACACGTGTTCGCGCACACACACACACACACACACACACACACACACACACACACTGTAAACCATGAATGCCCATAAAACGTATCCAAAAACATACATAACCTTTCTGAAGGGGGAACCCATAAATCTTGTTAAGGGGCCCAGATATAGATATCCTCCACTGCCCATCTAAGGTCCTTATGGCATTAAAACTGAACCACGACCAAGAGCCAAGGTCATGCTAACATGTGCTAAAAACATATTAGCAGAGCAGGATATAGAATATAGATGTGTATGTGTATTTTTTTATGATAAAATGTTTCTTCAAGGTTGTTGTGTGGGTAATGTCACTCTGTCGAAGGTGAAAAGAAACCACATGAAACTTTTTAGTGTTCAGTTTCTGATAACAACTAGTACCAGGAGACTGTGATTAACACATCTAATTCTGCCAATAAATCCTGCCAAGGTCTCTTCAGGCTTTCCATTCTGTATCCCATATTCAGGCTTTCCATCCCATATCCCGTATCTCTCTTCAGTGACACTGACCAGGTGTAACCCCTCCTGTTCGAACTGCCCGCTCTAAGTGGGACTCGAACCTTAACAAGGAGGATAAAGCCGGTGGAGGCAGTGATGCTTTGAGCAATGTTCTGCTGGGAAAACCTTGGGTCCTGCCATGTGGATGTTACTTTGACAAGTACCACCTACCCAACCATTGTTGCAGATCATGTACACCCTTTCATGGAAACGGTATTTCCTGGATGCTGTGGCTCTTTCAGCAGATAATGCGTCCTGCCACAAAGCAAAAATGGTTCATGAATGGTTGACTTGGCCTCCAAATTCCCCATATCTCAATCCAATCGAGCATCTGTGGGATGTGCTGAACAAACAAGTCCGATCCATGTAGGCCCCACCTCGCAACTTACAGGACTTAAAGGATCTGCTGCTAACATCTTGGTGCCAGATACCACAGCACACCTTCAGGGTGACGGCAAAAGAGGGACCAACACAATATTAGGAAGTAAATATATATATATATATATATATATATATATATATATATATATATATATATATATATATATATATATATATATATATATATATATATATATATATATATATATATATATATATATATATAATTAATCACACACCAAATTTGGCTGAGAAATTACCCCGAAAACATGGGCGTCGGAACCCACCCCCTTTTTACAACCAATGATATTGAACCCACTCACTTTTATCGTCTCTAATTCAGGACATGTTTGTTTACCTACTCCTAACTGATAAACACTTGTTATTAAACACATGTTAGACTCTTTATTTCCACTTTTCTAATATTTTCTTAATTGTTATTGAACATAAATGCCTTTCCGATCTGATATGTGATGGGAAAAGGGAGTGGAGCGAGTTCGGCAAAAGGCGGATTCGAACCTAGGGAAAATTGCATCAAAACTTGACGCCTTGCGTCTTACCCCTACACTATTGCTGCAGTAGAAAATGATAAAGTAATTTCCGTAATTTTGTCTGGCCCAACCAGACGTTTAGTAAACTAGACGGTATATTTGTACTTATGTTTACTCTTAATTTACTCCAGTACATTTTTTCTGAGAGAGGACCCACCCACATTTTTTTGCTTCCGATACCCATGGCCACAAAATATAATTTAAAATCATTATTGTGTCAAATAGACATTACAAACAGTAGTTTTAGAAATAAATATTTTATTTGTTTCAACATAAACTTTTTAGGCTATACGGCCATGCTTTTTTTCAGAAGCTGCATCTGAATTGGTTTTTAGCCAAAAATATTGGGACACCCTCCAAATCATTGAATTCAGGTGTTCAAATCACTTCGTAGGGTCAGCGCATGTTGAGGCACACAGTGTGCAGAAGTTGCCAACTTTCTGCAAAGTCAATAGTTACAGACCTCCAAACTTCGTGTGGCTTTCAGATGAGCTCAAGAACAGTGTGTGAGCTTCATGGATTGGGTTTCCATGGCCGAGCAGCTCATCCAAGCCTTACATCACCAAGTGCAATGCAAAGCGTGGGATGCAGTGGGGTAAAGTGCGCCGCCACTGGACTCTAGAGCAGTGGAGACTGTTCTCTGGAGTAACCATGGATTATGGTGTGGAGTTGTTTTTCAGGGGTTGAGCTTGGCCCCTTAGTTCCAGTGAAAGGAACTCTCAATGCTTCAGCATACCAAGACATTTTGGACAATTTCATGCTCCCAACTTTGTGGGAATAGTTTAGGGATGACCCCTTCCTGTCCCATCATGACTGCGCTCCAGTGCACAAAGCGTCGGTCCATAAAGACATGGATGAGCAAGTTTGGTGTGGAGGAACTTGACTGGCCTGCACCGAGTCCTGACCTCAACCCGATTGAACACCTTTGGGATGAATTAGAGCGGAGACTGAGAGCCAGGCCTTCTCGTCCAACATCAGTGCCTGACCTCACAAATGCACTTCTAGAAGAATGGTCAAACATTCCCATAAACACACTCCTAAACCTTGTGGAAAGCCTTCCCAGAAGAGTTGAAGCTGTTATAGCAGCAAAGGCTGGGCCAACTCCATATTAAACCCTACAGATTAAGAATGGGATGTCATTAAAGTTCATGTTCATGGAAGTTCATGTGCATGTAAATCTCCCCAAAAAATTTAAAAATGTCCCAAAACTTTTGGCAATATAGTGTATTATATTGGTAATATTTTGGTAATATATACAGACTAAAACGGTTTGGTTACCAACATTCTTCAAAATATTTGTTTTTATGTTCCACAAAAGAAAGAAAGTCATACAGGTTTGAAACAACATGAGGGTGAGTAAATGCATACTATCCTCAAAATATTTTAAAATAAAATTATACTCTAAATAAGAAACTAAAACGGTAAATTAATTCATAATCACGGTTTTAATGAGTAAGTCGTTAATTCGTTCAAATGGCTCATTCATTCAGGTATAAAGTAAATAGGTCTGTGAAGCGGTGCTGCACAGACCGATCGGTGTATGACATCAAAGTACCGCAAGAGCGATTAGAGAGCGGACAGCTAAATATGCTCTCAGATTGCTCTCGCGGTTCTTTGATGTCATACACCGATCAGTCTTTGCAGTGTCGCTTCAAGTCAAACACACCTAATGGCTCTCTTTATGAATAAGCCATTGAATAATTTGTTCACCTGACTAATTCGGTCAAAACACAGATTCATTCAGAAACAAAACACCAGTGTATTGCTCGGAAACGCTCAACAACAGTTCTGCTTTGGCTTTAGGTAATATTTTCAATGGAAAAACTGAGCAGAAACAGACAATATTGTGTGTAAAATATCACATATTAACTTATTTATTGAACTATTGTATTGGAATGGATTACAAATGGATGGTAACCTCCAGAATTCTAGGCAATAGTTACCAGAAGCCTAATTTGGGTGGCACAAAGATAGATTAGTTGTTACTGCCTCATAAATCTCCAGTTTTAAAAGCATGCACTATTTCTGGACACCGCAAAGGTCTGAGTTTATGTAGTTCACAGTTGTTTGGACATTTTTATGCCATTTTGAAGTACACATAGAGGAAAGCAATTGCGAGAGGGAGAGGACGGGGAATGAAACCACAATCTCCTGGTATTTATTTTGTCAACGTTCAATCAATGGCATAAGCTTGTGGCTGTGACTACTTCCAGAACAAACAAACCAGCGTCATAAATCAGTTTCAGACTGCATTCAGACTTTCATCAAGCCATGGGATCATCACTAGGGTTTTACGTTACAGGCCATATCACAGGGCTCGATTAGGAGACTACAGCAGATTGTCACCTTCTATAACACAACAGCCCACGTAATTGTTTTTAGAAGATTCCTTTGCTTAAATTTCATCAGAACTTTGAAATGATAGTCTGCTAGCAGGTGAAGGTTTATGCAGTGAAGGTCATCATTCAGCATGGTTTAGCTCACCATCTTTTAAGTCACGACCCTTTGCTATGTGTTGAATTTATGAATGCAATGTGTCGTGTGCAGCAGTTTTATTCAGTTTGCATTCAGCTGCTTGACATGACTGGCCCTTCAGCTCAAGGGTCTATTTAGAGCGAGCAGCATGTTGTGTCAGTGCAATCCGGACAGACAGCAAGAAAACATTGTGTCCTGATGTGCTTTGTGAATATGTCATGATTATCTTTAAATACAGAATTAGTTTGAATTAGGATGAAAATGCAGTTTTTGATGAGCATGATGATGACATTGAGCATGTTGAGGTTAAAGGTGATATTTCAGTAATGATTGTGACTACAAAGATGATGAAAGAAACAATAAAATTTTTACAAATGATGATTTTAAAATTTGAACATGATTTTACAGATGAGCATTTCATGTATGGGATGGAAATGGCACATCTGAGAATAATGGAGGCGCTGGAATTTACACGAATACCACAGCAGACACACTGTGGGCTTCTCCAGACAGTCTCTCTGCAGTCCCACACGACCATTATGTGCAAATGTCAATGTCAAAAGCCCAACTCACAGATTAGCAACAACAAGCTTCCACACAGTGCTGTGTTATAATTGTAAGTTACAGCTACATGTTACAGTAATGCACTTACAATGAACGTGCACAAGCCAAGGACCTTAAAAAATTTAAACATGAAGCTTGTTTTTGTTAAAGCACTTATATGACTTATTCAGTATTTTTTGTTGTTATGTGTGCTGTAATCTTGTCTAAATCATAGCCTGCAGCACTTGTTGTCCTACAAAGGATAAAGCGAGTATAGAGGATGGATGGATGAATGGAGGGAGAATTGGCGTGAGGGATGGATAGATTGAATGATGGATGGATGGAAGAAGAGAGGGAGGGATGGTGGGTGGATGGATGGAGGACAGGAAGAGAGAGATGGATGGAGGGAGAGATGGACGGTTGGGTGGAAGTTGGCTAAATCATTAGTTTTGAGGTGAACCGCCATGTCTAGTTGGTGAACGTTTGGTTTATCATTAACAATATAATTGTGGGCAGTGTTGGGCACGTTATTTTAAAAAAGTAATTAGTTATAGTTACTAGTTACTTCTTACAAATAGTAACTGAGTTAGTAACTGAGTTACATCATTATAAAAGTAACTAATTACCAGGGAAAGTAACTACTGTTACTATTTTTTTCCCCAAATCTTCAAATATGTCAAATAACTTGGATGCCCCCAATATTAGATATGTTAAATGGTTGAATTGGACACTAAATAGAATAAATTATTATTATAAAACATTGTACATTAATGTACACTATTGTAATGTTGCTGTGGGACAATGTGAGAGACACCTATCAAATTCAATACATTATTGTAAATATTATCAGTAGGCCTACTATAGTGTAAATATTGTGTAAATATTATCAGTACTATACTACTCCTTGGGTAGTGGAGCTCATGTTATCACCTGGGTTTTTAGCCACTAATTTTGTGGCGGCATGTGATGATGTGAGGTGCTTCATTAGATTAGAACTGACATGGAGAGACTCTTTCTTCCTGGGCATAAGTTGCACGTTACATAAACATTCTTACCTTTCACCTCAACGAGGGAAAAGTAGTGCTTATACTTCCAGTTTGCGAAAGCTACCTTTGAAGTTGTTGGACTTGCCATCGCTCTGCCTCCTCCTGGACTGGTCGTTGGTGTGTGTGACTGTGTGAACATGCGTGTGTGTGTGTGTGTGAACTCAAACAATCAACCTCAACCTTGTCTCCCACCGACCAATCATCATCAGTTATGTGTACCACCCCACCCACCAACACGCATGGCATGCACGCACACACACACACACACACACACACACACACACACACACACACACACACACACACGCACACACACACACGCACCAAGGGGGTAATCCAGCCCCCGGAAAGCGTACCTTCCATAGGGGCAGCCATTGCTAACCAAGCCATCACCTGCTGTTAGCATCCCATTGACTCCCATTCATGGCCTCACTTTGACAGTGAATATCTTTACATCTGAGGCGTTTAAAGACTCCATTCGTCCACTGTTTATTTCTAAACAAACACGACAATGTATAAAAGGCTCCATTACCTTGTATCTTACACTATCGCCCAGTTGAAGCTGTTTTTGTAAAAATAGGCTAACGATTGCGTCATAACCGCCGTGTTGTTGAGCAAATGACCGTTTAGAATACCTCAGAATACCTGATCCACTTTACTGTAGTAAACGCAGCACGATGGCAAGGGAAAATACTGGTTTCATTCATACATGTATGATGGAGAGGTATGAATTATACAGACTCATCTACAAGTCGACGTATCAGAATGGTAATGCGTTTTATGTATCACTCTTTACAACGTTGAACACATAATGGTGATTTATATGATTATCCTTTTGCTTGACTACGTTATCAAACAGCTAATAATGTGTTGATAATGTTACACAAACCATGTCCTGTTCGCCATCTCAGAGTCAGACAGAATTTGAGAGCTGAGAATTTGTTTCATATAAAAAAAGAAAGTGTAGTTTTTGAGGCACGATTCTTCTCTGCTTGAGAAAATTGATGTGTGGCGTGAGAGCGTGTGAAAAGTGGCATTCAGCGCATTCAGCGTCAGACAAAATCAGCATCCTTAGAGACGCTTTGAACATCACAGAACGTCAGTGGAGAAAGACATATAACAATGTAATATACATAATTAACCCGATATATTGCTAAATGTATCCGTTTTTCTATATCAGCAGAAAAATATACCGGGATAACCTGGCTTCTCTTGAGACTCCCCTGCTTCACAGCAAAGTAATGATCTGCTAAAGCTGCCCGCACGTTCACGTGATTGGTTACATCATGTCTGTGACGTAGAGAACAAGGGCAATTTCAAACTGTATTTTTGAATCTTTGGTAAAATGCAGTTTTAGGGAAAATACTGATGAATTTTTACATACTTATCTATTCTTCTTTTATTAATAAAAACATTTTAGTTTGCTCATCTATAGAGTATCAGGGTCAGTTTGTGTTGGAGCAGTGCTGTCCCAGATAGCAGAGGAAGATCCATTGTTAGCGAGAGGAGTAAGGGAGGAGAAAAGAAAGTGAATTGGATAGAGAACAACAAAATCCTTTCATCCACAGATCAGGGGGAGAGGTTACATCAACCAGCTCAGTCGGGACAAAGGAGAACATACCAAAGCAACAATCAATCCATAATCATTGAGCTTTTATAAGAAGTCATGGCAAATTCTGCTTTAAATTAAACCTACAACTACATTTATTAACAGAATAATGTCGATTGTACGGTTTGCATTGCGTCTTTCAGTCAGTTTAATGTGGGAGATCATGTATGTGTAATAATATCTGAAGCAGTGTTAATCTGGGCTGAGTGACGAGAGGAATGTGACATGAAGTAAGCAACAGTATCCTCTAGTCATGTGAGCAAAAGCATGAAGCTAGGCCCGAAAAGGTAAAGTTATGAAGATTGCAAGAACACAGAGAAACCTTTGAGGATAGAGAGGATTGGTTGTGTGGGTGTGGGTGTGGGGGGTCTTATATTTGTCTCGAATTACGTACACTTTAAAAAAATGCTGGGTTAAAAACAACCCAATTTGGGTTGAAAATGGACAAACCCAGCAATTGGGTTGTTTTAACCCAGCAATTGTTGTTTTAAGCAAAACAACTAATTAACTGGGTTTGTCCATTTTTAAACCAACTTGGGTTGTTTTTAACCCAGCATTTTTTAGAGTGTACATGCAATACTGCAGATATGTTAAAACAATTACTATGCTGACTTTGGCATTATAGTACAGGGGTGATTTCACCAAGTAGGCCTAGACCAACAACAAAAAATCAACATCTTTGTTGATCCTGAAACAACATTCCAATCAACCAATCAGATTTAAGGGACAAGTTTACAGTTTATGTCAAGTTTAGGCTTAAAACCAGGATTGGGTGTTCCAGGGTTGGGTGTACTCTGATTTTAGGGATAACTTATGAGTAGGGGTAGGGTTAGGTTTAAGACTAAAATGTCAGAATGTTTTTCCAGGATCAAACTAAATATGTTAATCCAGGAAAATGACCATAGTACAGAATTGTCTAAAAACTCATGTTGGTTCAAGAGTACATTTTATACGTGATAATGACATTCCTTTGCATAGCAAACAGCAGACACAACAGGTGCTGTTCCCTGCAGGCAGCGGAAAACCAACCCCTTCTTTTAAAGCTAGTTGGTCTAAGGACCATTATAAATGAATACAACGCGGATTATATAATTAGACTATTGCCATCAGGGGATACTGACTCACACAAGAGGAATGAAGCCAGACGTGGCTAGTCTATGATTATAGATGCCTTTGCCAGCACAAATATGTTCTGCCAAAAAAAAAATATTTTACTTAAATCATATTCATGTTAATGCTAATTCATTTCATAGAGCAGAAAATCATATGCCTAATGAGTATTTTGTCTTGTGTTTTATATATATATATATACATTATATATGATACGCACTGATAGTATCTTGAAAAGAAGTTACTTTTGTCTTACTGCACTAAAAATGATTTAACTTTTTTATATTTAAAAGCAAGTGAAAAAATCAAGACACAATACACTCGTATTAAAGATACAATCTCTGAAAACAGTTTTTTTTTTTTTTTTACCGGTTTGTAAAGTTCTTCTACTTTGTACTTTTGTAAAATCATTCAACATATAAAGTTTAGGACAAGACATAACAAAAAACAGGCACATGAGCGTGGCACAAACCACAACAAATCTCACATCCAGACATGTTAGCGAATTAAACAGAATAAGATGGGAGAAAACACAAATGACTTTTCTTAACATTTCTCCACATTTTTAGACACACATAACACTTAAATGCTGAATCTTGATTGGTTCCTACCATAAAATAAACCACAACTTATTCAGAATCAGAATAAAAGGTTGTTTTAAAAACACATCTCCACTTACCTATTTGGGGCATTCGGTTGGGAGAAGAGAGCCAGGCTATTGACCTGTTTGTTG
Organism: Gobio gobio; assembly: GCF_949357685.1. Lineage (NCBI taxonomy): Eukaryota > Metazoa > Chordata > Actinopteri > Cypriniformes > Gobionidae > Gobio > Gobio gobio. Next base: position 61,712,819 of record NC_137098.1, read on the forward strand.
ACATTGTTGCTTATGATAGCATTTGTTGCGCCATCTTGGGAATTTAGTTTCTTATTGCTCTTTATCATGTCTTCTGCCCCAGAAAAGCTGAAAGGAGGGTAAATGTGCTCCTGTAGCACCTGATCTGGACCCCAAGGAGACCTTAAAATCCACAAATAAACCAACCCACAGGAATACAGAGTCTGAGATTCGCAAAGGCTTTCAGAAGGATGGAAAAGTGTCTAACTGATTATAGTTGAAGGACATTGATGGGGAATCAACACATGATGGGATGCCGGTTGTTTCGGATGGTCTTAAGATGATGAATGTGTTGCTGATCCTTACCTGGAGTTGCAAACGGGGAATTGCTGCTACATAAATTATCTGGTGAAGGGGTAGTAAATAAGCGCTGAGAGTAACGGGTCACAAAAAGTCCAAAAAGTTGTCCCAAAATAATCAAACTGTCCGAAAGATGATATCAGAGCTCTGAAGAATTTCATTTGACATACATTGTAGAAAGATTTAGTTCTTCACCAAATATTTTGAGAAAATCAAGCTTGTGAACAAATCACACTTTCATACGCTGCGCATACTCCTATAAAAAAGGGAAATAGTTCAAACTAAAAAACTTTAGTATCGGCTTCTCCATCCTAGTTGTCTTCACTGACAGCTATTAGATCAGGCTGGGATTGCAAAGGGTGTCCTGGGATTTCAAGCCACACGGTTTCTGTCACCCGGATCAGTCAGCTGGTGTAGCTGAACCACAGTGTCACATGCCGGACGTCTGTAGGGAGGGGAGAAAAGAGTGATCTAGAGGGAGGGGGGGAAAGAGGGGTATGGCATTACCCTCTCTCCTTGCTTGGTAGCAAAGGGTAATTTAAAGAGACATTCCTTCCTTCTATATCCTGTGCCCACATTTACATCTCCTGCCCCCATTCCTTTCTCTCTTTTTTATCTCTCTCTTATGGCTAACTGCTGACCCCATGTGTTGGCTCATTCCCTTGCAGACTTTCATTTATTAGATCATAAGACCTCTCATGTGAGTCATTTTAACTATTAATTAAAAAAATCTCCCCAGGTAAGATTAGCACTACTCCATTTCCTTTCAAGGCCTCAAGGACATTTGAGATCTGAATCTGGAATCATGGTCTTTTTTAAGTTTGACAGACAGACAGACCTAATCAGTGTGTCCTGTGTGAGTGGACAGATAGATTCAACTTCCAAATGAATTGAATTGAAAGGGAACCAATTCTTCAAATCTGAATTTTGCCCAATCATGCTCATTGTCAAATATGACAAATTTGTAATTGCACAATCTAGTTCATTCTTTGGATTTATGCCCAGTCAACTGTGTTGAAGCTTCCACAAAGTCTCTTAATCAGATCCGGAATGCATATTCATCCTTCGCTCAAACTCAGCTGTCACTGAGGCTCAAGAGATGGAATATCCTGATCAGTGTGTCCTGTGTGAGTGGACAGGTTCGACTGTACCTCTGTCCCCCTCCAAACTAATGGTAAATCTTACTCTGCGAATAGGAAGGCTGTAAATGAAGTTGACAGAAGTTGGGGTGGGGCATATTAATGTCACATGTGTTTGCAGGAAGGCAGATGAAGACGAAGTTTACAATTCCAAAACTCAAAGTTTAATAATAGAATCCCATAATGAAGGACCGGGGAGGGAAGGTGGGGGCTCTGGAGGTGGACAATAAACTGTAGAAAAATATGGACGTAGTGTCCGTGACTTCACCCATAGGATTCTGAAGAGCAGTTTTGAAGCCTAAAGTGGGTGGAGCCGGCCGTCGCCATCTTGGCAGCGCGTCATCTTGCGTCACTCCCGGATAATAAAAAATGGGCAAAGAGGCGGGACGTGGGCGGAGCTGTGGTGACATGATGACTAACAGACAGCAGATAAATGGCTATCCACCTGTCACTCAAAGTGGCCACGCCCTTAATTATGCAGAACTTTAATGCTTTATATAATGTAAACGAATGAGTTAAAAATTCACCCCCATCACAGTTGTCATGAAAGGCAAAATTAGCCGTATAGACCAAAACCACAATTTGTCCCAGGCTGTAAACATGTTTTATTCTGCTGTAAAGTTGGGCATTTTAACATGGGGCTCAATGAGATTCTGCTCCCTTCTGGAGTCTGTCCCTAGCGGCCAGTCGATGAATTGCAGTTTAAGTCACTTCCGTATTGGCTTCAAGAGAAACTGTGGGAGGTTGCCGCTTGAGGTGGATGAGGAGGATGATGGTAAGAGGTTGTGTTAAAGGGATGGTGGCAGGAGGCGGTGACAGAGGAATGGTGGCAAGTGGACGACAATGATCCCGTAGCGGCGACGATGGTAGTGGACTGATGGCGCAGACCCAGAGCTCACCAGTGCCGATAGCCCATGGCGGAGTCGAGGGAGGAGCCAAAGTGGTTGAAGATATCTGGGGGACGACGCAGGCGCAGGAGAGCCGATGGAAATGAGCAACATCGTTGGTATTAGAGATCAAGGCGATGCCACGGCAACGATTTTTGAAGGCAAAGCCAGAGGACCCAAGGGCTGAGGTGGAGCCAGTGTGATGGAGGACAGAGGCAACGCCGAGGGGAAGGAGGAACCCACTGCAGCCATAGGGGTGGAGGTACGGAGTGCACCGGATCGCTCGTAAGTCCATGGCAGAAGTGGTGTGACGACTGACCAAGGGGGAGCCGGCAGGGCAAGGGAACCCGGTGGAACCGCAAGTCTGAGGGTCTCTGGTGGAGCCGAAGGTGGGAGGAGCCAAGATGGAGCAGACAGGTTTAAATGTGTAAATCTACAAAAACAATTACTTTGTCAACCTTTAAGAGAACACATGCATATTGATGGCTTCAAAACCAACCCATACAGACTAAAAGCCGCAAAATTGGAGTCTTTAAATATCCTGCATGATAAATGAGAGGGACTGCATATAGTTTAGGGTGAGCAGTGTGTCCTGCCTACAATGGTTAAATGAAAACACATATTTAGATTGGGACAACAAGCACCCAGCCCAAAATTGTTATCCTGCTATCATAAAATGTTGGTGGTGATAGATGTGGCAGTCCCACTACCAAACCTATCAGCAACATCAAGGTTGAGGAACAGGACAGAATACAGATCTATAAATATCCAAAGTGAGGCTTTTTAAAACAATGTGTTTGAGGGACACACTGGTGCATGACATCACTGTCTTTCACACCTAGTGTTTGTACTAAATATAACACATAATCATAAACTGTGCGGAAGGATAGGCTCTGAGACTATTATTGTCACCTGTTAGTGTCCTTGCCAAGTAGTGCCACCAGAGACAGGCTTAGCACCTTGTTCTAGGAAGTTTAGACTCTGGCTATGATAACCTTTCTGATATGATGGGTTTAATTTAAGTACTGATACACTGCTATTGTACACACATGGAGAACAGAAAATACATTTTATATAATGCACAGATTTGTGTTGGGTTTAGGGGTAGTGTATAGTCGAACAAAAAATTAGATGAAAGCATTGCATCACCTGAGATCCTGATTTGGCTCCATAGTCAAATTCATTAGATATTAGTGATTTATCTCCTCTATTCAAATCGGAATTGGAGCAACATGAGATCTTTGAGGGTTGTTATTCAGCAGGTCAACACACGCTTTGTATAATTCATTTTGATTAATTTATCAATATCTGGTGGAAGTTACCATGTCAAATTGTTTTACTAAAGTAGATTGTTTCCCTTTTTGTCTTTGTTTTTATCTTGTATGTTTGTGAAGTTACAGTAACATTATGTTTTGCAGTTAGCAAAACAGTGGATCGAACTTGTTGGTCCAGCACATCCCACAGATGCTCAATTGGATTGAGTTATAGGAAGTCTGGAGGCTGAGCAACACCTTGAACGCTTCATCATGTCCCTCAAACCTTTCCTGAACAATGTGTGCAGTGGCAGTGTTCCTTATCCTGCTGAAAGAGGCCACTTCCACCAGGGAACATCATTGTCATGAAGGGATGTACCTGGTCTACAACAATGTTCAGGTAGGTGGCACATGTCATATTTATGTCCACATGAATGATCGGACCCAAAGTTTCCAGCAGAACATTGCCTCGAGCATCACACTCCCTCCACCGGCGTGTCGTCGTCCCACAGTGCATCCTGGTTTCATCACTTCCCCAGGTAAACAGCACACACGTACACGGCTGTCCACGTGATTTAAAAATGGGACTCATCGGACCAGGTGACCTTCCACTGCTTTAAGTTCCAGTTCTGATGTTAATGTGCCCATTGTAGTCGCCTTGCCATAACAATTTGGCCCTTGCTCAGATCTGTGTTCCTGCCTATTTCTCCTGCATCCAACACATTGATAACTGATTGTTTGCTTACCATCTCATCTACTCAGTGGCCTTGTTAGGAGATGATCAATGATATTTGCTTCACCTGGGACTGGTCATAATGTCTTGGCTCCTCAGTTCATCAATTGGGCTGTCTGCCTGCACAAGAAGTACAAACACACTTTAGGCTACGTCTACATTAATCCGGATAGATCTCCGTCTACACTAACATTTTCCTAAAGTTTCTCATCCACGCTGAAACATCAGTAAACGCCAAATTAAACTTACTGCACATGTGTAAAACCTCATAAAAGCTCACTGAGATGATACAGACATCATAAAGCTATCACACAATTCTTCTGGCAGGATCATTTTATTTAGCAAAATATCTCACCATTCACTGATGCGTCCAGGTTGCACTCGGTCAACCATTATTATGTTTGGTCTAAAACGCAACTGCTCTCATGTTCTTCCACAGCCAGGACAGCAAATGCGAGTACATTTTCTGTCATCCTTGCAGGACTGTGATATGAAGTGTGCAAAGTAACATATTTTAGCAACTGTGTGAAAGTGAATAATTGGCACAATAGTGGTATAAACATACATTTGTACATTATGCGTCACATGACTAAACATGCGTCATCGGACGGAAGGCCAAAACGGAGAGAAAAATATGCGTTTTCAAACTAAACCGTATTAGTGTGGACATGGCCTAAGATTTATATAGATCAACAAAATCTATACAGTTCACTGCAAGTTGCTGCCTTACTTTTCTTTTTCTTTACTTTGAAATTGCTCAATAGTTGCCATGACTTGCTAATCATATCATTTTTACAGTGTTGTTTTAAAATGTAAATTATGTCAGGATGGATCCATCCATTACATAAAATACTTTATAGAAAAACTATATGTTCACTGTATACATAGTTCCTTATGCAGATACATTTATGGAGTGGTAAGAAAATCCAACTCACTGAGCCATGTGTATAATACGTATTTCAGAAAAGCTATATTTGTGTATTCAAATCACCACCTGCAGTGCAAAAATTGTTAAATTGACAAAATGGAGGTAGTTTTTATTGACTATAATTTTCATAAATGTGTTAAGGACCTATCAGCCTGCGCAATCTCAAGCTTCATGCTAGAACTAGGTCATTGGAACTTATAAACAAGTGAAAAAGTAAAATAATTCTAAAGTCTTGTTTTAAGGATGCTTAGATATTTTTGTTAGAAATCAAGACAAATAAAGTTCAATGAACTAAGGGTACGTTAACACAACAATGATGCACTAAAAATGCAAACGTTTTTCCTTCGCGTTCTTCGCATACAGATGACAACTTTGTCAAAATGATTCCTGTTCACACGGATCCACAAAAACAACTTGTAACAGAGTTTGTTTGTGGATGAAAGGAAGAAGGCAGGGTCAGCTGTGAACTGGGACTCGTGGGTGTTTTATTCAACTCAAAATAATACAAACTGGGGCCAAACGCTCTAACTTTATATCAACACACTCAGTATCTGTCAAATTGGTTTCTGCAATCAGCATATCCTTCTGGATCACTCTCCCACCATCCACGAGTCCTCAGTCTGTCTCTCTCCCGACCACTGTTTGGGGAGCGGCTTTATCCGGTCTCTCCGCGCCAAGCACTGCAATTAGACACAGGTGTTTATCATCATGCACTTGACCTACTTTCTTACCGCTCGTCTCCTCACTCTCTCCGCCTGTGCAGACCTCACCACACAACTAAATACGCTGTATTATTCATGCCAGGCCAGTAGTGGGCGATGTCACTTTGTAAAGAAACACTACACGCCTATAGACTGAACCCGTAATTTGCATACACATGATGTCACTGTTTTCACAAATTGCCGTTTTTGTAGGTAAGACAATAGCTATGTTTCCATCCACCTATTTTTATGTGTATTTTGGGATATTGCATCAAAAAATGCTGAATGGAAACGCCAAAATGCGCATTAAAAACTATTGCACTCGTTTGAGTCAGATTAATGTTCTATCCGATACGAAAACATGCGCATAAACTACAATGGATTTACTGAATAAATTCCTCGCTGCTCATAAAAAAAATAATGCGACAAAGAAGTCTGTTGTCACAGATGCTCTGTATATTTCCCTCCTAGAACTGTCTTACATGACTGCCAAACAGCAGCATCTGCCCCTAAAAGCAAGTTTATTGAGATGCATGAGTTTCTCTGAGACACAAATGATTTATTAGCCTGGATTTTCATTTTCCTTCAGTACTCCGTCTGGGATTGTGGTATATTCTTAGGTTTTCTCCAAACATTTTACCAGTCCAATCAGCGAACAGAGGGAGTGGCTGAGAACAATGACGTTGATGTCATGCGCTAGTTTGAGATGACATACGTCATGACCAGAGGTGTAGTGGTAAAAAAAGAGGTGGGTAAACTATAAATTCTGGGTGACCGCATCGTGGTCACGGTAAGGTGGGCCACTGCCTACCGGTGTATAACGTATCCTGATGATAGCTATTGTTCTCAGAGAGAACAAAAATATTTAAGAGAGATAGAGAGGGGAGGCTTATATCCAGGGGTTCCAATGCAATGCACTTGTACATAATGATTAGATTTGGGATTATTTTCATAGTCGATTAATCTGTTGAATATTTTCTCAAGTAATCGATTAGTTGTTTGGTCTATAATATGTCCGAAAAAATGTGGATCAGTGTTTCCCAAAAGCCCAGGATGACTCGTTTTGTCCACAACTCAGTTTACTGTCACATATGAGAGAACACACTAGAACATATTCACATTAAACAAGCTGGAATCAAAGAATTTTACTTTTGTCTTAAAAAAATACTCAAGCCGACAAATCGATTATCAAAATAGTTGTCGATTACAGTTTTTGCCCATTGCTAATGAGGCAGGTGCAGATTAACGACAGAAGGATGAATTGGTGAAGAAGAGCGAGAGCTTTGTGTTGATGATGACAGGGTGCAGACAGCGATCGCTTGCGATTGCATTTAGAATGTAAACTTTTGATGAATTTATGAGAAATCTACAGACGCAAACAGGAAGTAAAACTCCCATTGATTTTTCTCCATAAGGATTTAGATTATCAGCCATAATGTCTAAAACATCTGAGGTAGACTGACCATGAGTTGTGAAACGAAAGTTTCTGCTTCTGTAGCTAGAGGTCTGTAAGAAAAACTACACTACCCACAGCCCTAGCTTAACAGCGACGCCTCTGATTGGTCCAACTCGCTGTTATTACCATAGAAACGTTTACTGTACCCGCTAACGGCTGTAGCGATAACAATAACTAGCTAGCTGACTAGCAAAGGGAGCTTGTTGTCACAAACTTTCAGTGAAACTTTCAGTTCCAGAGAATGCATATAATTACATCCAGTTATTTATCTGATAATAATGTATCCTGAATTTTACTTGTAGGCCTACATTGGCTAATGGGAAAAGGAAGAGGTGACTTGTTGAGTCAGTGGCATGAATCTAACCGTGAACCAAATTAACCCCAAAAACAAAGTTTAGTACTGTTTTCCCGAGCTCACTCACTTTGGGCTTGTAGCCGAGCCCGTTTGCTGGCATTAGGAGGAGGGCCGCTGTCTTGACGGCGCTAAAAAAATTGCCGGATATCTATGTTTGAATCTTGGTTGCGTGTCGTTCATGAATGATTTGTTCATTTTGAATGAATCTTTAATATGACTCGGGACTACCGAGTTGTCTCAGAGAGTGATTCGTTAATTTTGTGTTGACCGCGTGTGCGCATTACGCAACATATGGGTTCTGATCATAGACCGTAAAAAAATAAAATTCTGATTCTGAATCGACAGGTGAGATCCGAGTCTTTTGTTCTTCATGTCCGTCCCATAGACGGAAAGAGAAAAGATTAGTTCATTTTGCTGAACGAGACTCAAAGATCCGAGTCAGTAAAATGATCCGAACTTCCCACTACTCACACTGACAGTTGCAGCGCAATATGAAAGACTTCGTCTAATTGTACAACAAACAACCAATGAAAATGAACAATATGAAACTAAAACGACATAAGCTTAATTTAAAATGGCTTAGGAACTGTAGGCTATTTAGAGGTGGATACACTCAATTTAGAGGTGGATAAACGCACTTTGGAGGTGGGTAAACGCTATTTCCGAATTTTGAGAGGTGCGTAAACGGCGTTTACGTGCGTTTAGCCTCCACTACATCCCTGGTCATGACCAACCGTTTCCGATTGGTTATGGCAGATCCAGAGTGGCTCTGGGCAGATCCAATAGTTTTAAACTTCAACAGAGTTCCCGCCTTCAAGGAAGTAAACGCTTGTCAATGGAGAGTGGCCAGACTCTCTGTACAAATGAAATGTATGTGAGTCTGGTAGGACCAGGCTAATGATTTATTATATACGAAAATGATTATATATGGTGGCTTCTCCTATGTTTCTTAGTGTGTGTCTCAAATTCAATCAGCTCCCTAGTTCAGTAGTCAGGGCACTGATCAGGACATAAGTCAATGGGTTGACTCCCTGATCAGTGAACTAGGGAGCTGATTGAGTGACGCACCCTGAGTGATTTTTTTAGCGGTAGTTTATCAGGAAGTGACGATTATGTTCTCTTCGACTCTGGATAGAAACGGTGCTTTATTCGCAAATGTTTTATGCGATTATTGCAATTTTGCGCATAAGTTACATTCTCAACTTTGGATGGAAACATAGCTAATAAATGTATCGCTTTCAAAAACTTGTCCTTTGAAATTTGCCCCCAAAATTCTGCTGTCTTGTAAATGAACAGCCAAAATGAAAAAAAAAATTAGTTTTTTACTTGAAAATGTTGTGTGACCTGTGCCACATTAGACCTTCTGTTGGCTCGGACCAGACGGGATAGCCTTCGTTGGCCTTGCATCAATGAGCCTTGGGCGCCCTACACCCTATCGCCGGTTTGTGGTTTGTCCCTCCTCGACAGAACCATTTAAGGTTCTATATAGAATGATTTATTCTAAGAGTATGAAACATTGTCTCATTAGACAAATAGCACAGGTGGGAGTTCAATTGTGCAAGTAACATTTGAATATGTTCAGTTCAAGCATAAAATGCTATCAGATCTCATAGTCGCCTCAGAAACATAGTTGGTTGGCACAAACATTGTCTGTGTGAGGAACACCAGATATTTCCTCTCAACACCAGGTTAGTGGGCCACTTTTGATGTGTTATTGTACTGAAGGTGAAAAGTATTTAATCATCATTATTGTGATTTCCTATCTTATTGTTTTCATCTTAAAAACATTTGTTCATTTGGAAATTGCTTTTTTAAGTGTCACTTTATGTTTCCTTTTATAGTCTCGAGCAGTTTGGAGGGAAACATGAACACCACCATGCCTGTAAACCAAACATTTCTCATCTACGAATGTTTTGACTCCTACCTAGGGATTGTCATAGCGCTGAGCTCTTTAGTCTTAGACTTAATGTTCTTTGTGCCTTTACATATCTGGATCCTTTCTATGTGCTTAACCGATTTGAAAAAAGGGAAGGGCATTCCAGCTTCTGACGTCTTTACAGTCGTCTTGTCTCTAATGGAAATTATTTCATTCTTTGGCTTTTTCATGAGTATTGTTTCACTTGTTTTTGAAATTTCTTGGACTATGTACATAGCTGTGTTCATGCTTGGGAAGTTCCTGATTGGACGGCCCGCAATGAACTGCTTGATTTGTCTGGAGCGCCTCGTTGCTGTCGTCTATCCTGTGGTGTTCCACAAGTTCAGCACCGTAAGGCTCCGGTGCATATGTGTTGCAGTGGCCTGGCTGGTGACCTGGTCTTTTGGGGCACATGCCATTCTCAGGTGTCCCCAAATCCCATTGCAAGCCTACAGTATCTTTCTCACGGTCTGTCTTTTGTGCATCACTGCCTGTAGTCTGGGAGCGCTGAAGGCTCTGTTGAAACCCAGTCCTGGTAATAAAGAGACAGAAAGGATGCACAATAAGAAAAAGAGGGCCTTCTGGGTCATAACAAGAATTCTAGGCCACTTGTTTGCGTCCTATTTTTTATTGTTGGTAGTTGCAGTGATAAAGACAGACATCCCAAATGACACTTTTTGTTTGTTGGGAGGCATTAGCATGTGGTGTCTGAGACCAAGTAGTGCAATACAACCTATGTTGTATTTGTCCAAGTACGACAAACTACCATGTATTAAAAAAACATAACCAATATTAATTTAAAGGGAGATTAATGTTTCCTCCTTATAAACTGGGGTTGTGAGTTTAAAAACACTTCATATCACAGATTTTGTTTCCTCTATACCTCATACAAAACAACTGAAAAGCTGTGATAATGTATATTTGTAAAAGTTCAATTCAAACCAAGGGCCAGATTTACTAAACAGGGCAAAAGTTCAGCGTGTGATCTACTAACGACGTGCAAATTAAAGAACACAGACGAAGCCAGATAATTTCCATAATGACCAGCGCAATCTACCAGTTAGTGTCTGGTTTGACATGCTTTTTTGGGCGGTAAATAATGGCGCAAACACCAGTAAATAGACGAGTGCAAACCTTAGTAAATCACCTCGCATGATTGATTTAAATACTCTTCTCCCATAAATAAAGACAAACTCCTACAAATGCAAATTCAAAAAGGTCAGCTGCAAAAATAACCCTGTCCTCACTTTTCCAGCGCTAATTCTTCACTGCGTGTGTTTAGTAAATCCTGACCGTAGTTTTTTAACAGCAAAAGAGGGTTTGCGCTGGCGCAGGCTGTTGGTAAATCTGGCCCCAGGTTTTTCTGTTTTGCCTGCCTTAGTTAACTAGTTTTCCTTTGTTCTCAGTTTCACAGTTTTCCTAACTTAGTTTTTTTATGCCACCATTTATTTATTAGTTATTCATTCATTAGATCACTGTGTGTATTCTGTTTGTTATGTGTATAAGCTCTTCAGTTCCTTCAGTTCATGGTCTGCACCCTTAAAAATAAAGGACCAAAGAACCAAAAAGGGGTTTTCACAGTGATGCCATAGAAGAACCATTTTTGGTTCCCTGAAGAACCGTTTTGTGAAAATTTCTTAAAAGAACCATTTTTTCGAACTATTTTATAGTCTAAAAGAACCTTTCCATTGCACAAAAGGTTCTTTGTAGAGCAGAAAGGTTCTTTGGCTATTAAAGGTTCTTCATGGAACCATACACCCCGCCAAAGAACCATTTAAGAACCGTTATTTTCAAGAGTGTGGTGTGGCTTGTGTGTATAACCTTTGTTTAAATAAACTATAACAATTTTGACCTTCTTCGAAAACCTTCTTCATCTTGGGACCCATAACATGACAACATATTGTTTCAAAGCAAGTATTTTGTTTACATTTAGTATTTTGTTCTCAGTCAGAGATAAGTGAGTCCAAGTTATGTTGTATTCAGCCAAGCATACACAATTAACATGTTAGTTAATTATTACAGCTTATTATTATAATAGTCAAGTCAAGTCAAATTTATTTATAGCGCTTTTTACAATGCAGATTGTTTCAAAGCAGCTTCACAGTGTTAAACAGGAAAATAATGCAACATAATTTTATTCAGCCGTACAGCCGCTCCGGAGAAAACAGTGATGTCATCAGCTCATTTCAATTATCATACAGTGACAATGTGGGCTTTAGATCAGTAATTTAGTTTATATTGTTAATTTAGTTTACTAAATAGATTTATTCGGATATTTAGTTGAAAATGTTGTGTACCCAACTGAGCAAGCCAAGCCAAAGGCGACATCTGTATAATATAGGTCTAATATTTGACAGTTTTGTACATCAATCCAAAGTTGGTGCATAAACATTTATTTTAAAACCTTTGAATCAAAAGTTTTTGTAGAGATTATGATGATGATGATGATGATGCTTGATAGTAGTTCAAGATATTTATTTGTATGTCTTTAATGAATAAGATTGATATAGTATAGAGAACATTGTTTTGTAAAGCACAGATGGCAGAGAGAAACTATCAGATCATTTGAATATGCCTCGCCTTTAATGTGATCGCGTATGAAAATGTTGTTACTTCATACATCAACATCTGTTATGAAGAACTGACTAGAGCTACTGAAGGATTTACAACCCCAAATCAGAAAAAGTTGGGGCAGTATGGAAAACGCAAAAAAAAAAGAAGTGATTTCTAAATTTACTTATATTGTATTTTTATTGCAGACAATATGAACACAAAATATTTCATGTTTTGTCTGGTCAACTTCATGTCATTTGTAAATATGCATCCTTTCCTGTCATTCAGATCTGCAACACATTTCAAAAAAAGTTGGGACAGTAAAGCATTTACCACTTTGTAATGTTGCCATTCCTTTTCACAACACTTAAAAGACGTTTAGGGACTGAAGACACCAAGTGATGAAGTGTTTCAGGTGTAATTTTGTCCCATTCTTCCTGCAAACAAGTCTTAAGGGGGGCAACAGTACAGGGTCTTCGTTGTCGCATTTTGCGCTTCAAAATGCGCCACACATTCTCTATTGGAGACAGGTCGGGACTGCAGGCAGGCCAGTCAAGTACCCGTACCCTCTTCCTCCACAGCCAGGACTTTGTAATGTGTGCAGAATGTGGTTTTTGCATTGTCTTGTTGAAATATGCATGGACGTCCCTGGAAAAGATGTCTTCTTGAAGGCAGCATATTATGCTCCAAAATCTCTATGTACTTTTCAGCATTAATGGTGCCTTCACAGAAGTGCAAGTTACCTTTGCCAAGGGCACTGACACAAACCCATACCATGACAGACCCTGGCTTTTGGACTTGTTGCTGGTAACAGTCTGGATGATCCTTTTCTTCTTTGGTCCGGAGCACACGGCGTTCATTCCTCCCAAAAAATACCTGAAATACTGATTCATCTGACCACAGTACACGTTTCCACTGTGTGATGGTCCATCCCAGATGCCTCCGAGCCCAGAGAAGTCGACAGCGCTTCTGGACACTGTTAACATAGGGCTTCCTTTTGGCACAGTACAGTTTTAACTGGCATTTGTGGATGTAACTACGTATTGTGGTACTTGACAAAGGTTTGCCAAAGTAGTCCTGAGCCCATGTGGTGATATCGCTTATAGATGAATGACGATTCTTGATGCAGTGCCGCCTGAGGGATCGGAGATCACGGTTGTTCAGCTTAGGCTTGCGCCCTTGTCCTTTACGCACTGAAATTCCTCCAGATTCCTTGAATATTTTAATTATGTTATGCACTGTTGAATGTGAAATATCCAAATCTCTTCCTATCTTTCTTTGAGGAACATTGTTTTTAAACATTTCAATAATTTTCTCACGTATTTGTTGGCAAACTGGCGATCCTCGGCCCATCTTTGCTCCTAAAGGATTAGACCTTTCTTGGATGCTGCTTTTGTACCAAATCATAATTACAATCACCTGTTGACATCACCTGTTTCAAATCACATCATTATTTAACCATTTTACCTCATTACTAGCCCTAAATTGCTCCTGTCCCAACTTTTTTTGAAATGTGTTGCAGGTCTGAATGACAGGAAAGGATGCATATTTACAAATGACATGAAGTTGACCAGACAAAACATTAAATATTTTTTGTTCATATTGTCTGCAATGAAATACAAGTCAAAATAAATTTAGAAATCACTTCTTTTTTCTTCTTTTTTTGCGTTTTCCATACTGTCCCAACTTTTTCTGATTTGGGGTTGTACAACTGCTTACATTTAACTCAATGTTGTGCTTCATCTGATGTACACTCACCTAAAGGATTATTAGGAACACCTGTTCAATTTCTCATTAATGCAATTATCTAATCAACCAATCACATGGCAGTTGCTTCAATGCATTTAGGGGTGTGATCCTGGTCAAGACAATCTCCTGAACTCCAAACTGAATGTCAGAATGGGAAAGAGGGGATTTAAGCAATTTTGAGCGTGGCATGGTTGTTGGTGCCAGACGGGCCGGTCTGAGTATTTCACAATCTGCTCAGTTACTGGGATTTTCACGCACAACCATTTCTAGGGCTTACAAAGAATGGTGTGAAAAGGGAAAAACATCCAGTATGCGGCAGTCCTGTGGGCGAAAATGCCTTGTTGATGCTAGAGGTCAGAGGAGAATGGGCCGACTGATTCAAGCTGATAGAAGAGCAACTTTGACTGAAATAACCACTTGTTACAACCGAGGTCTGCAGCAAAGCATTTGTGAAGCCACAACACGCACAACCTTGAGGCGGATGGGCTACAACGGCAGAAAACCCCACCGGGTACCACTCATCTCCACTACAAATAGGAAAAAGAGGCTACAATTTGCACAAGCTCACCAAAATTGGACAGTTGACGACTGGAAAAATGTTGCCTGGTCTGATGAGTCTGGATTTCTGTTGAGACATTCAGATGGTAGAGTCAGAATTTGGCGTGAACAGAACGAGAACATGCATCCATCATGCCTTGTTACCACTGTGCAGGCTGGTGGTGGTGGTGTAATGGTGTGGGGGATGTTTTCTTGGCACACTTTAGGCCCCTTAGTGCAAATTGGACATCGTTTAAATGCCACTGCCTACCTGAGCATTGTTTCTGACCATGTCCATCCCTTTATGACCACCATGTACCCATCCTCTGATGGCTACTTCCAGCAGGATAATGCACCATGTCACAAAGCTCGAATCATTTCAAATTGGTTTCTTGAACATGACAATGAGTTCGCTGTACTAAAATGGCCCCCACAGTCACCAGATCTCAACCCAATAGAGCATCTTTGGGAACGGGAGCTTCGTGCCCTGGATGTGCATCCCATAAATCTCCATCAACTGCAAGATACTATCCTATCAATATGGGCCAACATTTCTAAAGAATTCTTTCAGCACCTTGTTGAATCAATGCCACGTAGAAATAAGGCAGTTCTGAAGGCGAAAGGGGGTCAAGCACAGTATTAGTTTGGTGTTCCTAATAATCCTTTAGGTGTAAGGTGTGTATATCCCAGACAGCAACATAGTGTCGGCCCAGATCCGGGCCACATCTGGATTCAACCCGTACCTGATGGGGGCAGGATCTGGGCCAACACTATGTTGCTGTCTGGGATAGAAACCTTTGAGAGTTGTGTAGTAAAGCAATCAGAAATGGTGTTGATTACTTTACATTACAGCCCTGTCATGTTCAATTTACAAATAATAAACTTTTTCAAACAACTCAAAACTTCCATTTTCAACTCAAGCCTTAAATTATTTATCATATTCTTATACTAAATGGCTGTTGAATGCTTGATTCTGATTGGTTGACAAGCATTCTAAGGTGTACATTTTCAGGGAAACGCACGGCTGAAGTAGTTCCAGGCAGGTCTTGACCGCATTACATGTACATATCACTTCGCCAAATGATTTCAGTTATTTCAAAGGTCCATACAGCCTACAACAGCAAAAGAACCAAAGCCCATGACGATGCTGACCAAGCAAATACATATAAAAAACAATAGGATAAAGAAGACAAATCCGTAACAAGCTCCAAAATGACATTTTAGCAACAGAGATGTGGGATGAGATGCATAAGAAATTAGTCCTACACACATGAGCGTTTAACATAAACCGGACAAATGTTTATCATCTGAACAATGTTTTGAGGTGTGGTAACCATAGTATAAGCGGAATAACTGACTCCGGCCTGTTGAATTATTCGAAAATAATGCAAGGCTTAGGCTTCGCGCATGGCCGCATTACCACCTCAGGTGTGCATTATTTTGTAATAACTCAATATAACTCAAAAGTGAGATCTCTTTAACATCTCAAATGTTTCTCTTAGACAGAAGTTTGGTTACTTTAACATCAAATAGACATTTTTCAGATTGTGCTCAGATTTTTCTCCTTAGAAAATGGATCGCTCACATTGGTCTCCTTAAAAGTTTCAGACAAGATCTCAGCAACATCACACACTGTGCTCAGATGTGTCTCCTAAACTAAAAACCCAGGTGGTCTCATATTTGTCTCCTTAAAAGTTTCAGACAAGATCTCAACAACATCACACACTGTGCTCAGATGTATCTCCTAAACTAAAAACCCAGGTGGTCTCATATTTGTCTCCTTAAAAGTTTCAGACAAGATCTCAACAACATCACACACTGTGCTCAGTTGTATCTCCTAAACTAAAAACCCTGGTGGTCTCATATTTGTCTCCTCCAATGTTTCAGACAAGATCTCATCAACATCACACATAGGCTCAGATTTTTCTCAGAGACAAAGCGGCACGTGTCACAATCCAACCCTTTCCCCCCCATGATCTATAGCTAAAATGTGCAGGCTAAATGATAAACTAAAATAACAAATTTTCTTCTCCAATTTCCTCACATGTCTCTGGATGAGAGGAGTGGCTATCACAATGACATTTACACATACTATATCTTCACACAACACACACTACAGACTGCACAGCATGTGTGAGTACGTGAAGGCTTTTTTCTTTTCGTTAGTTACATAAGTTAACTATCTGTTATCACTATTCCAGGGAGATAACACAGGAACACCGAGAAAACATGGCAGTGAACAACACTATGGATTATTTATCCAACTGCACTTTCCAATCGAAAATGAACTTTTCTGGTGATCCATTTTATGAGTGCATGGACTCTTATCCTGGAAATATTCTCACTGCCACCGGTTTACTGTTGAACACTGTCCTTCTGTTGCCTGTGAACTGCTGGATTCTGTGGCTGGTGAGGAGAACTGCCGATGTTGCATCTTCAGACTTTGTCATTTTGAATCAGGCTATTGCTGAGGTCATTAATGAGGTTTCCCTCGTTATTTTTGTGCTCAGTGCTTTGCATAATAAGAAAGCTCTTATTCTTACCTCTATTTTCCTGTGCAGTACATTCCTGGTGGGTCGACCACTCTTTCAAACCGTTTTTTGTGTGGAGCGATACCTGGCTGTGGTCCATCCGCTGGTCTTCCTAAAATACACGAAAGCCCCTAAAATTAAACTGCTTCTAGTTGTGCTTGTCTGGCTGATTATCCTGATGGTTGCCCTGTTTATTTTGGATTCATACCCTAAAATGCCTATATGGCTTTGCATGGGACTATATCTGGCATTGTTAGTTGTGTGTTCATCTTGCTCTGTCATGATTTTATGGGTTTTGAAGCGGCCCAAGCCAGGAGACGGAGGGAAAGAAGCAGCATATCAGCTGAAGAGAAAGGCTTTTGTAGCCGTCACAGTCATCTTGATCACACTGGTGTTTGGCTATGGGACAGTCTCGTGTGTTATTGTACTGAGGGATCAACTTCCATATCACACTTATTGTTTAGTTCTAGGTTTAGGTTGGTGGACCCTTATGCCAAGTGCTGCGGTTCAACCTTACCTCTATCTGTCAAAAGTGCATAAATTATTTTTCATCCTGAACTTCTTGAAGAAACTATATCAAGGTCTCGCACAGTTTGGTAACAAATTATCACTGTAAACTATCGACAGTTATATATATTTGTTAATATTCACTTTCTAACTTTACTTGTATAACACTGACTCTTCAGCCAATTCGTGCGCACAATTAGACAAAACATTAAGTAGTCCTTGGACACATTCGCACACACACCCAGACAACCCAAACAAAACATTAAGATGATACACATACACACATTTTGCGCACATATGTTTGATTTTATATTGAAATACCATATGGTACGGCTTGATTTTAAGGACCATTATTGGATGCTCAAGACATTATGACATATATGACCTTTCTTCCTTAATGAATTTGAGAATGTTATAGTACTGCACTGTGTCTGTGTTTCCTTGCGCATTCTCCCGAAATATATCGCGCTGCAGCTGCTGCCACACATCACAGGGGTTGGAATATTGGACATCGACTGATGATTGAGAATATTGATAGTCTACCTAAAAGTTAAATTCTAAGAACTAATGTATAATTTCATGCAGAATATAAATTAAATAAAAAAATTCAATGACCATCTGGTGTCTCAGTGATTGTTCCATTAAAGTTTGAAAACAAGTAAGTGTCACAAAATGATTTACTTTTATTTTGAACAGTCAATCTGTTGGTTCATCATTTCAGGCCTGGCAAACTTCTTTTTGTCTAAATGTATTGCTTAAGAAGTTTTAGCAAATGAGACTTGGTTTGGATCTAATGTGATGACAGTCATATATTTTTAAAGTGTGGCTTACATGCCCAAATAATTTCTATATAAGCTACAAGTGCCAGTGAATATATACTGTAATCTGACCCTTTCTAATGGACACGTCTCACATTTCCAGGGTTCTCAGAAGCAGAAATTTTCATAGTTGGGTACACTTCTATAGAGGTGACCGGGAGATGACAGCAAATATATTTTTGTATTTGCATTTGCTGTAAAAGCAAAAGAGAAATCCATGACAACTTTTTGAAAGAGTGAAAATATATAGAGAGACTGATTACAGATGTCAGAAGAGAGAATGAATTTAAATTTTCCATCACTTTCTCAGCCGTTGTAGAAACACCATTGCCGCAGCATTCATTCATTTTCTGTCATTTACTGCCACAGTAATACAACACAAAATATAGAGTTATAAATGTGTGGTAAATTAAAAAATGAAAATATTCTACTCTTTATTACAGCATTCATGTTTGGCACATCTTGACACAGGAATATTTCCCAACTCAACTTCTTTGCAAAAACATTCAGGGCCCTATTTTAACGATCTGAAACGCAAGTGTCAAAACGCGAAGCGCAAGTAACTTTGTGGGCGGGTCTCGGCGCTGTTGCTATTTTCCCGGCGGGATAAATGGCTCTTGCGCCCGGCGCAAATCTAAAATGGGTTGGTCTGAAGTAGCTTCATTATTCATAGGTGTGGTTTGGGCGTAACGTGAATAAACCAATCCGAGCGTCATCCAACATTCCCTTTAAAAGCAGGTGCGCAAGTTCCATTATGGATTGCTATTATTATGGCGTATTTACCAGGCGCACGCCAGGAGCGGTTCACAGCCGAGGAGACTGATGTTCTTGTAAGAGCAGTGAAAGACAGAGAAGTGAAGTTGTAATGTTGTACATTATGGTAAAGGTGATTTCACAGTCTTTTTTTTTTCAGTCTTTCAGTTTTTTCAGTCGATTTTTTTTCCTGGTTCTTGACGGACAAACCAATTTGTCAGATGTCCTTATATACATATATGTCTTGCCACTATTGGGCAAACAGGTCTTATCCTTAATTATTACAATTAGCCTGAATCATTTGTAAGCTAGATTTATGCCTATTTTTTTCACATCTTCGTGGCACACCACAATGATTTCCGTCATCTCATGTGTTAATATTTTTTTAGTGTAACAATTTATGATTTGCAAAAATAACTGTTGCATCTGTGTAGATTACATGAGCAAAGTGTATGCGCGTTGTGCACGCTATACATTATGGTCAAGCATGCGCCCTTAAAATAGCATAATGAACAACGCGCAACGCGCCACTGACTTTAGACTAGGTTTTTTCTGGTCAGTGGCGCAATTGTTTAATGGAACAGCAAAATAGCACCAGGGATTGTTTGCGCCGGAACACGCCTCCTTTTTTGCGCTGAACCGCCCAGGTAGCGCAAGTTCATTCACTAGTTTAGCGACGTGCTTCTGTGGAGGGAAAAGCGCGCTTTGCGCGGGTGCAAAATAGGAATGACACATGCGTCGGTGTACAAAGTCAATTGCGCTGGGTGCAAGATAGGGCCCTCAATCTGTTCAGTTGTGAGGGAATCCTCTTCAGGTCCTCCCATTTTGGGGGTTACATGAGTTACGTAATTAGATTTTCAAGAAACTAGTAAAGTAATGCATTAAGTAATAATAATAAAATAAGTAGCGCAAGTTACTTTTTCACATTTATTGACTGCCCACTCTTTTGTCCCTGTGTTGGGAGAAATCGTGAGTAAGTGCAGAGGCGTTTGTAACGGAGGCCAGCTAGTAGTCGCTGTGCGAGTAAACCTCACTCCTTTGATCTCAAGAGGAAGAGAAGATAAAAGTTCTCTTCAGTTTAAATTTCCTCCAGGATTCATGGGATCACATCAATAGACTTTTCGGAAACTTTCGTTTGCAGCGCCATTTTATTAAGGGAGCATGTTTGCTTTTTAAACTATGTGCAGCAGATAACCATGACTGTTACCTAACATCTCACTGAGGACGAGAGGAGTGGCCATCAGAACAACATATATAGTGTAGAAAATAAAACCTCACAACACACTACAGGCTGCACACACGCGTGCTGTAAAACTGTGTGTTTGTAAGTATGGGGGTGGGTTTGCTTTTGAAATTTCTGTACAAGTTGTATGAGAACTGTATAATATTTATCACAAAAGCAATTTTATATTCTTTGTTTTAATATTTAGTTAAAAGGTATTTATCAGTTTATGTGATATAATCTTAAGTGTTTCTATTGATATGTGTGTTTTCTATATGCCGTGGTAATGTGGTGCATCTAAAATGGATGTTCACCTTTTCTTTGAATATTTCTCAAGATGATAAATGTGAGATCAACAGTATATGGCTTTATTTGGAATAATTGACCAAAAATGACACAATAAGCTTGCAAGCACTGCATATATGCAACATATATGGACTAATTTTACTCTTATTTTATACAGAAAACAAAGGAAAGTCTGACTGAATATGGCAGTGAACAGCACTGTTGACTTTTTATCCAATTGTACCTTTCAATCTGGAAGCAACTGTGCTGGTGATCCATTTTTTCAGTGCATGGACTTCTATCCAGGAAATGTTATCACTGCTTTCAATATAATACTGAATATCATCCTTTTTCTCCCTCTGAATTGCTGGATTCTGTGGCTGGTGACAAGAAATAAAGGTGTTGCATGGTCAGACTTTGTCATTTTGAACCAGTCTGTTGCTGAGGTCATTTATGTGATAGCCCTCAGTAGTTTTCTATCAGGTACTTTGCTTAATAAGAAAGTTGTTATCCGTATCTCTAATTACCTGTGCAGTTCATTCCTGGTGGGTCGACCACTCTTTCAAACCTATTTCTGTGTGGAGCGATACCTGGCTGTGGTCCATCCGCTGGTCTACCTAAAATACACAAAAGATCACAAACTTAAAGGTTTTTTTGTTGGGCTTGTCTGGCTGCTAATCCTAATATTTGGATGGTATAGTGTGCATTCTTACCCTAAAATGCCTATTTGGCTTTTCTTTGGAATAAGTTCAGCAATGTTAGTTGTGTGTTCATCTTGCTCTGTCATGATTTTATGGGTTTTGAAGAGACCCAAGCCAGGAGACGGAGGGAAAGAAGGAGCATATCAGCTGAAGAGAAAGGCTTTTGTAGCCGTCACAGTCATCTTGATCACACTGGTGTTTGGCTATGGGACAATCTCATGTGCTATTGGACTGAAGGATCAACTTCCATATCGGACTTATTGTTTATTTAAAGGCTTAAGTTGGTGGACCCTTATGCCAAGCAGTGCCATTCAACCTTACCTCTACCTGTCAAAAATCAACAGGTTGCCTTGCATCAAAAACATTTAATATATTCAGAGATGATCATAAATGGATCATGGATTTTGAATGAAAAAACATAGCTTGGAAGCAAAATATTATATTATATTGTTTCAGTTGTTCTCCTACAGAGTATAGTTTTTTAAAGTAATTTACCAGATGACATGCTTAAAATCTAATACATACTATCTGAACCATAATATCTGTTTAATTTGTTTCAATTATTCAATTATATATATTTTTTATCTGTCTCAAATACTAGTTGTGTTTACTCAATTTCAGTTTATTCCCATGAAACGCTCTGTTAAATAATCATATTATTAAAGTTATTTATTTGCTTTCTTACAAGAACTGGTGTGTCCAAATAAATAAAGACGTGCACATGAAATATTGTCATAAGTTGCCATTTTTCATAATCTTTCCTGCATTCATCTTAGTTACTGACCAATCATAATCAAGCACTCTAGAGAGCAGTGTAGTAAAAATTATAAACTTTATCTGCAAGTCAATATATCTATTCAAACTTCCTGTTTTTTGCCCAAGAACATGTTTTTTTATATGTGTTTTTTACTGTGTGTAAAAAGAATCACC